>NW_027316278.1:14764984-15057484 GCF_026437365.1 Eucyclogobius newberryi | reverse complement strand
TTCACATCACAGTTTGAGCTCCTACAGGAGAATGTATAATTTCTCACTATTGATTCCCATTCGTTTCAAGAAAAAACATTACAATGTGACAATTATTCATGATTATTGAGACAGTGACCTATAATTTCCTTTTCTTCCTGTGATCTAATGTGTTTCTGTTCCTCAAGTTTGTCAAATCAAATCAAATCAATTTATTTTTGTAAGGCCCAAAATCAAAACAACAGTTGCCTCTGAGGGCCACAGGGAGAAATGAATCAACAATGTCTGTGGTGGCGATGGAGTCAGACAATGTCTGTGGTGGCGAGGGACGATGTCCCAGGGTCCTCTGTCCTTAGACTCTCCTTCTCGGCCAGGAAAAACTACAAAAAAAACCTCTTTGGGAAAAAAGCGTAGAAACCTGGAGGAGTTCCAGTGAAGGAGAGATCCGACTCTCACAGACGGACAGACGGACACGAGGAGACTGGAGCTGGACCCACTCTTCAGGCAGATGAGGGACCGACTGAGGCGAACTGGAGCCACTCTTCAGGCAGATGAGGGACCGACTGAGGCGAACTGGAGCCACTCTTCAGGCAGATGAGGGACCGTCTGAGTCGAGCTGGATCCACTCTTCAGGCAGATGAGGGACCGTCTGAGTCGAACAGGACCCACTCTTCAGGCAGATGAGGGACCGACTGAGGCGAACAGGACCCACTCTTCAGGCAGATGAGGGACCGTCGGAGTCGAGCTGGACCCACTCTTCAGGCAGATGAGGGACCGACTGAAGCGAACTGGAGCCACTCTTCAGGCAGATGAGGGACCGACTGAGGCGAACTGGAGCCACTCTTCAGGCAGATGAGGGACCGTCGGAGTCGAGCTGGACCCACTCTTCAGGCAGATGAGGGACCGTCTGAGTCGAGCTGGACCCACTCTTCAGGCAGATGAGGGACCGTCTGAGTCGAGCTGGACCCACTCTTCAGGCAGATGAGGGACCGTCTGAGTCGAGCTGGACCCACTCTTCAGGCAGATGAGGGACCGTCGGGGGCGAGCTGGACCCACTCTTCAGGCAGATGAGGGACCGTCGGAGGCGAGCTGGACCCACTCTTCAGGCAGATGAGGGACCGTCAGAGGCGAGCTGGACCCACTCCTCAGGCAGATGAGGGACCGTCCACACAGGGCAGGGACCACTTCACCAGGAGAGGGACATCTGGGTCCACAGGTCCTCAGGAGTGAGAGAAAGAAAAAGAAGGCGGTGAACAGTTTGCAAGTGGAATTAAAAAATAAATATTGTTTGATAGCATAAGTAGTCAGAAGAAGAGGATAGTGCTCAAGCTGTCACACTTCCCCCAGCATAGTTACTCCTAGGGCAGCGTAGCTAAAGCTGTGGGTTTATGTTTCTGTTCCTAACTAGTCTGACCATAAGCGATTTCGAAGAGGAACGTTTTAAACCTGGACTTAAATGAAGAGACTGTGTCAGCATATTTAACATGGGTCGGGAGCTGATTCCATAACACAGGAGCTTGGTAGCTAAACGCTCTACCTCCTACAGTACTTTTAGAGACTCTTGGCACCACCAGAAGGCCGGCATTCTGAGAGCGAAGAGCTCTGTTTGGATGATATGGTTCTATAGCATCTTTGAGGTAGGATGGGGCCATGTCATTTATGGCTTTGTAAGTCAAGAGTAGAATTTTAAATTTGAAACTCGACAGGAGCCAGTGAAGAGACTTCAGCACTGGTGTAATGTGCTCTCTTCTTTTTGTTCCTGTTAGTAATCTTGCTGCTGCATTTTGAACCAGTTGAAAGCTTTTTATGGAGCTTTTAGGACACGCTGCAAGCAGGGAGTTACTGTAGTCTAATCTAGTCGTTACAAATGCATGGATACGTTTTTCAGCATCGCTTTTAGGCTGGATTCTTCTGATTTTGGCTATGTTGCGCAAATGGAAATAGGCTGTTTTACAAGCTTGATTTATATGAGCTTTAAATGAGAGCTCCCGGTCAAGTTTGTGACATGTAAAGTGAGACAAAGTTAAACATGACAAAAGCAGCTAGATGAAAAAAGAACATAACACACTTAACAATCTTATCTGTGTGCTTGTAAGATAAGATAAGATAAGATAAGATATTCCTTTATTGTCCCACATGGGGAAATTTCATTGGTGCAACGCAGGTAGATACAGAGGTAGATACAGAAGAACAGATCACTTATAGGAAGTCTGAAAAACACTTTCAGTAGAAGATCTCCTATAAATAAATAAAAACTCCCATAGACAAATGAACAAATAAATACATAAATACCATTGCATGTGATCACGACAGTAATTGCACATGAATATGTGTCACGACAGCACATCGATTGCACATGAATTTCATAGTAATTGCACATGAATTGTACATGAATTCCAACAGCAATTGCACATATGACAGAATTGCACATGGTTAGGTCAGTATTGCGAGTGTTCAGGACTAACAGTGTTTGTTATAAAGTCTGACAGCAGCAGGAAGGAAAGACCTACGGAACCTTTCCTTCACACAGCGAGGGTGGATCAGTCTCTCACTAAGCTGCTCTCCAGAGCGGAGAGAGTGTCCTGCAGGGGGTGACACTCATGGTCCAGCATAGATGTGAATCTAGCCAGGACCCTCCTGTCCCCCACCTTCTGCACCGAGTCCAGAGCACAGCCCAGGACGGAGCTGGACTTCTTGATGACTTTGTCCAGCTTCCTCCTCTCCCTCTCTGTGATGCTGCTGCTCCAGCAGGCCACACCGTACAGGAGGGCCGATGCCACCACAGAGTCGTAGAAGGTCTTCAGGAGTGGCCCTGTCACTCCAAAAGACCTGAGTCTCCTCAGGAGGTAGAGCCGACTCTGGCTCTTCCTGTACAGTGCGTCTGTGTTATGAGTCCAGTCCAGTTTGTGGTTCAGATGAACACCCAGGTACTTGTATGAGTCCACTCTCTCAATGTCCCGTCCCTGGATGTTCACTGGTGAGGGGGCAGTGGGGTGGCGTCTGCGGAAATCCACCACCATCTCCTTGGTCTTCCCCGCGTTGATGAGGAGGTGGTTCCGCTGACACCAGTCCACAAAGTCCTGCGCCAGTCCTCTGTACTCCGCGTCATCGTCGTCCGTGATGAGTCCGATGATGGCAGAGTCGTCAGAGAACTTCTGCAGGACACAGCTGTCCGTGTCATGTCTGAAGTCTGCAGTGTAAAGGGTGAAGAGAAAGGGCGTGAGGACAGTGCCCTGGGGCGCCCCCACACTGCAGGTCCGAGTGTCAGACACACAGTTCCGGGCTCTCACAAACTGGGGTCGGTCTGTGAGGTAGTCCAGGATCCACTCTGCCAGGTCATACTCCACACCAGCCGTCTCCAGCTTGTCCCTCAGGAGCATCGGCTGGATGGTGTTGAAGGCGCTGGAAAGATCGAAGAACAGAATCCTCACAGAGCTGCCAGGCTTTTCCAGGTGAGAGAGAGAGCGGTGCAGCAGGGAGATGACGGCGTCCTCCACTCCGATGCTAGTCCGATATGCAAACTGCAGCGGGTCCATGGCTGAGCTCACGGTGGAGCGGAGGTGGTCCAGGACTAGCCGCTCCAGTGTCTTCATCAGGTGGGACGTGAGAGCCACTGACCTGAAGCTGTTGAGGTCTTTGGGGCGCGGTGTCTTAGGCACAGGTACCAGACAGGAGGTCTTCCAGACCTGTGGTACCACCCTCAGCTTCAGGCTCATGTTGAAGACATGCTCCATAACTCCACACAGTTCATCTGCGCAGGACTTAAGGAGCCTGGGGCTGATGCCATCAGGTCCTGCTGCCTTCCTCACTTTAATCCTCTTCAGCTCACTCCTCACCTGTGCTGCTGTGACAGTCAGTGGTTGGCAGGGGGACCGTGTGCTGGGGGGATGGGTGAGTCCAGGCGAAGTGGGGAGCTGATGGTCCGGGGCAGATAAGCGAAGAGGAACAGATGCAGGGCATTGTCCAGCTGTGGAAGAGGGAGCATGCAGCTGTGCAGGGGGAGGGGCGGGTGACCGATCAAACCTCAAGAAATGAGCATTTAAATCATTCACCCACTGTAGATCCCCCTCTGTTTGGGCAGGGGGGATTTTGAAGCCCGAGATGGTTTTCAGGCTCCTCCACACTCCCTGAATGTTCTTTTGCTGCAGCTGCTCCTCCATCCTCCTCTTGTAGCCGGCCTCAGCCTGCCTGATCTTCCTCCTCAGCTCCTTCTGCACAGTCCTCAGCTCCTCCTTGTTCCCTGACCTGAAGGCTCTCTTCTTCTCCTTCAGCAGAGCCTTCAGTTCACGGTTAATCCATGGCTTGTTGTTTGGAAAACACCGCACCGTCCGGGAGGGAACAATGTTCTCAAAACAGAAGTTGATGTAGTCCGTGATGCACTCTGTGATGGTGTTGATGTCCTCCCCATGTGGGTCATAAAGCTCAGTCCAGACAGTGGTGCTGAAGCAGTCCCTCAGAGCCTCCTCGCTCTCAGCAGACCACATCCTCACCTCACGGGACACCACAGGCTGCCTGCGCACGATGGGTTCATACACAGGCCTCAGATGTACAAGGTTGTGGTCCGAGCTGCCCAGGGGACCACATGCAGTACATCATTGTATTATGATGTACTGCATGTGAATGAACAAACCAAAGACACATTTCTGCCATCATTATATATAACGGACAATAAACATAGTCTATTCTATTCTATTATCTATGTGTGACGCACGCTGGCATAAACACACACAGAAATTGGGTTTGGAGGGTTTTCACTAACCTGCTGGACAAGCATGGTTGTAAACATGATGATTAAAAGAATAGTCCAGGTTCAGGCTGTACTCAATATATCAATACTGTGATATATCATAAGATAAGATAAGATAAGATAATCCTTTATTGTCCACACATGGGGAAATGTTATTGTTGCAACGCAGGTAGATACAGAGGTAGATACAGAGGAAAAGAACAGATAACTTATAGGAAGTTTGAAAAACACTCTCAATAGAAGATCTCTTATAAACAAAAACATCCTAATCATGACAGACTTCTTGTAAATATGCGGATTCAGAGATGTGCATCATGATACTTTTATAGCAACATAAAGTCAAGATACATTTCAGAGTTCTACACTTCTTAACCTACAGACTGCTGCATCAAGGCTGAATCTGATGATCTGAAAATGTGACTTAATCATGGGACAATTGTACTCAGATAATTCCAATGCATTTTATTCTAGTTAATAGAAACATCATCATCAACAATCATTTTAGTAAATGTTTAATACTGATTTTAAGGGATATTGATGTATCAGGACACGTGTTGTATCAAGTTCCGAGTATTTGGATAAGGATAGTATCTTGAGGTACCTAATGAAAAACAGTTAGTCCTAACCTGAGACATTCACTCTATTCAGAGTGTCTTAAGTACCTAGATGAACTGTATTCTCTAAGCTCCTCTTACCCCTCTCTGTATCCAAACTACAGCTCCCATTGTATCTTTGAACATTGTTACATCTTGACTTGTAAACTTTGTTGGCCCTTGGCTGTTTTCAGACAATTTCCAGAGTATCATTCAATTTTTCTATTCATGACGAGAAAGAAGCTGGATCAGATCCTCATGAAGTGTCCTCTAGACAGCGGGTTCCCAAACGTTTGAGGCCAGGATCCCAAAAATAACAATACAACTGACCTGAAAGTTAAATTGATGCTGGCAATTGTATTTAAACAGAACAGGAACAATGTGTAAACTAGGGCATTTATTGGTATTATTGGACCTAATTTTTGGAATATTTTTTCATGCAGCCTGATCTGCTTTGCTGTACATTCAAATGCTCTCACTGCAGAAATAAAGGCTTTAAAGTGACAATACAATGTACACAGCAGCAGCACCAGGACATTACTGTTTACCATGACAAAACATACAGTACATGGTTGTGATCATAGTGAAGTCACGCTATAGTGACATGCCTGGGAGCTGCAAGTGTGACTGTCAGCCCTGCACAACCTCTGGGATGGGACACACATCTCTGTAGGACAATGGACAGAGAACACGGGTGGATTAGGATCGAGGAGACACCAGGAATTCCTGTCAGCCACTGTGATAATGATGTACAGATGGCCCGGAGTGGAGCCCTCCCCGCACCAGTAATCTGACCAGGAGACCAAGACGTGGATTACCGTTAACTCCGATTAATTTTTTAACATGATGCAGGATATACGCCCATTACACGAACTATTATAGTCATTACCATAATCATCCAGTGTGTGTGGGTCACGTGGCTTGTCGTACTATAGCAGAGAGGTTTGCTATCAGCCCCTGTTAATTTACATGGAGTCTAGACATGGCATCACGTCATCATCCTTTTGTTTTTCATTAACAATATGTAATGACCCTGAGTGAGACCTCATCAACATGTAAGACCAGCTAAAACACAACAGAAAAGGCCTTTTGTCCCAACACCAATCCAATGAGAATAGGGACACGAACCAGTAAACAGTTATTTAGTTATGCATAATGTGGAGAGGATGAGGAAGTATGTATAACGGTTTAGGAAATAAATAACAGACTTTTCAATAATAAATGTAAACAAGTATTGTGTAATATGATATAACTTAAAAATACACATTACAATTAGGCAACAGGGACGTAACTACCTAGGTAAAGGCAAATAATGATGCGTCACTTTTTTTGACGTAAAAGTGACGCAAAATCTTTTATTTGTATTATGACTTCACAAGTATTTGTACAAACACTCACAATGCTCCTTTGTGACATTGTTTATACAAGGCAACAGACAAATAAGGCTATTTCTAAGAAGACAGCTTTGTGGCAAGAACAAGTCCTCATCAAAAGTTACGCCGTGACAGTAAAAAACATCAGACATCTACGGTGCTCGGAACAGTAAAGATACTGAGCATAACCCAAAAGCTCTGGTAGAGGACCTGAGCTTCAGAAAAGGATGAGACCACCCACAGAAGGGGAGAACAGAGTTTATGCTGGGATCTGGGATGTTTCATGGTGGACTGTGACTCTCACGCTCAGTAGTCCTCAGCCTCCTTCCTTACGGCTGATGAACAGTTTCAGGGTGCTGGATTTGGGACAGAACCTCCGTGCAGGGAGAGGAGTCTTTGTGTCTTTGGGCTGCCTGCAGGGCATCATTGGCAGGGCGTAGCTTCATGGAAACTCATGAGTTCATTTGCGTGTT
This sequence comes from Eucyclogobius newberryi, assembly GCF_026437365.1. Lineage (NCBI taxonomy): Eukaryota > Metazoa > Chordata > Actinopteri > Gobiiformes > Gobiidae > Eucyclogobius > Eucyclogobius newberryi. The sequence goes on along the minus strand of NW_027316278.1, from coordinate 15,050,319 downwards.
CTCAGCTGGGGCCTCCATGAAGCCTCTGGGTGACTAAACGGAGCTGTCACTCTTGTGTGTCTGTCGTCTGATATAGTGTGAGGAGTCCTCTTAATAAGCTGGTCCTGAAACCACGCTGATTACCCCAATTAAACAGTGTTCCCATCACATCCCAGACCACAGCGTCCAGTGAGTCTGTTGTCTCGTCTGAGGGATGACAATAGACAGCGCTGACACACCCACCACACAAACGCACGTGCTGACCTCAGATCCTAATATTATATTACTGTAGGAAACATTTCAGATGTTCTTCTTTTCAGCTTATTCCCATGATACTTAGATAATAGCTGGGGTTAGTTATGACTAAAAATGTATCTTATAATAGTCTTGTTATCAATAATAGTGATTTAAATGTCATGAGAAAAAACACAGTTGCTTTTGCTATGTGAAAAAATAAAAACATAAAATCTGTTTTGTGCAGGGACATTAGGCACGATGTGAATGTGGATTCCCGTATGAACTTATATAAACTTTTGCACCACTACAGTCCACATTTTGTCAAAATATGTTCATGATAATATGATTGGTGAGATCGGTAAGAATCAATCCTTTCTCTCACACCAACTAACCTCATTTGCATTCCACAAGTACAGTACGACATCTGGACGGTCCTGCCAGCCCCGCTCAGTGACGGGCATTTATTCCAACTCAACTTCTGTTCTTGAAAAGGGCTTTGGACACATTTCTGGTCTAGATGAAGAATGGTTATTTATTTGAACAATAGTTTCAGTTCATAGAGATTTGTGATCTTATTGTTTTACATCTCTTCCTTCCACACACTGTGACACACACTGAAATATCATGTGTGCTTTACAAATACGTCTCCTGTGCCGTGGTGTAGTCGTCCAGCCTGCTTTTCAGGAGAGAAGTCAACACTGGGCACGTCCTGTTGAGATTCACAAATTCAAAAGTCCAGCCTGTCAGTCCTGATCTTATACCACTTTGTGTTTATACAGATAATAATGGAATAATCATGGATGTTATTATCTCTGTAGGAAACGTTGTCCTCTGAGCTGCCATATGTCCCTTGTTTGCTTAAAACTATCTGCTCTCCATATCAAAACACCCATCACTAACATGTCATAATAAACTTACATAATTCACTTCCCTCTCAGTGATTATGTGGTTATGGCTTAAATCTACCGCTGTTGCACGTCTGTCCCATTGTTTCCTGACTCACCGTTTTATTTCCACGTCTTCTGACATATTTTGTGCTTGCATCCTGGCACAGGTGTTGGATTAGGTAAAGCACAACAAATGCTGGTGTGGATGAGCTGCGTTCTCAGCAGTGTGCCATGGTTAAGCCTTTTTTCCCTGTAAAAGACGCCCGATACATGAGTGGTGTAGCTTTCAAGGTAGAGGGAAAAGGAGAGGAACTAAATTGTTGGTCTTTTGTCTCACACATGACACATCAACACTTGGATGAATGATCATGCCAGATTGGTTTTCCCATGAAGCAACACAACAATAGTGTTTTTATATAGCAGGATGCGAATGTCAGCAAAGGTAACTCAATGCAGCGTGGCACTGAACTGTATGTGGCCATTTAATCAGAATGAAAAATCTGTCAATACCTCTGCCAAAGATGTTGTCTTGTCACCTGCAGGAATTGGACTAAGCAATCCATACTTTTCCAATGGAGGGCAATGGTTTGGGAGGCAAAGATATTTACTTATTTTGGCCGCATGGAACGAGTGTGATGAGTGAGGAAAGACATGCAGCAAATTGTCAGAGCAAAGAATCAGTCTTTAACTACGTTTCCATTGGCTCACTTTGGGGCGGATCGGGACGGTCTGAAAGTGTCTGTCTGCCTGTTTAAGGAGTTCGAAGTGGGCCATGAGCGGCACTAGCTCCAAACGCTTTAGCACGAGATGTCTGGACCAGAGAGAATGCAGACTTATGTGAAAAATAATGAAAAATAAATCAATAATTCTCACCAAAATACTGATCTTGTGATAAACCGACACATTTCCGGTGACAATTTTATTTGCTGGGCCGACAAACGTATCAAAACAAAGCTAGTGCACAAGAGCATCAGATGTTTCCGAAGCATAGAGGCGCAGAAGTGAAATAAATGCAAATAAAAGCTGAAACTACACTAGCAGTTGTTTCTTAAACTCTCACATCTCACAGCGCCGCAAACATGGAATAACTAAATGTCTTTTTGTGAAATACTGAGATTGGCTTAATGGAGAAAAAGTTTAATTATGGCAAGATTTAGATTCTATTTTATGTTTAGGTGACGTCAGCTGCTCACGTAGTGGACTCCTGTGAGCCAGGACCTGAGCATGGAGACGCTGATCGCCATTAACAGAAGCATTGAACTGGTCAGGATTTACAATGCTGAGGCCATCACAAAGCATGTAATAGCAAACATCTATTTGTGAGTGTGAATGAGTCTGAAACTGTCTTTTTAAATTAGGAAACGTGAGTGTTTTGGTTCAATTGTTTTTTTGCCTTGTCCAAGAAAAGTACATGAAATGTGTCTTTAGTTTCAAAATAGGACCCTTGGTTTGTCGAACGTGTCCCAGTCCTTCTAGTTTGAAAGTGGATTGGACTTGGCGTTTTGTGCGCGCGGTATCTGTATGATCACTGAAGCGTGTCGTAGTTCATAGCTGCACATGTAGAGTGCACTTTGGGCGTGATGTTTGTGTGGCAGAGACGGATCGGGGGAAAGAGAGAACCCCATTAGGCGCTGCGGCCCGAGGCTCCATCCCGCTCCATGTCAGACTGTGGTAAGAGTGCAGACCCCGCGCTTACATCCGCTGCGTCCCAGTCCATGTACTCCAGCTACTGTCACTGCTGCGCTTTTCCTCTCCACTAATATGCACTAATCCACTAATCATTGTGTTACTGCTGATCAGAAAACAATGTCACATGATATTACAACGCTCAATAGATGCAAGAATCATGTACGTACGTGTGTGTGTGTGTGTGTGTGTGTGTGTGTGTGTGTGCGTGCGTGCGTGCAATGTAGGGCTGCAATATTGAGAATATCGTAATATTATTGGAGTATAATCATTCAAACAGCAATGTGTTACTTAAAACATAACTTCCAATGGATAAGTTGAGGTTTAATTATGAGACAAATGCAAAATGTCTCTCAAATTGATCACAAATGTGCAGAAATATCACCTTATATCAGCTTTTTATATATATTCAGATTTTGCAACGCACACAATATCATCTTCAATGCGTTATATTGCCTAATTCTACTGCAGTTGCAAATTTATTGTATTTAACTTACTTGAACCGGGTCTGAAACTACTTTCTCTATATGTCAGAGAATCTTCTAAATTCTGGTTGTAGAGTACATTCAAGTTTTCTGTCATGTTTATTGTATATTTATTTGTTTTTTAGAGTGTTTGTTTATTTCCTGTGTGGCAAAATGTGTTTCCAGAAAAGCAGGAGACATCTTGACAATGCACGAGGGACAGAACAGATGCCATACTCAACGATTACTGGACCAGCAACAAAATATCCCGTCGTTAGGAATAGAGAAAATTAATTAAATGAACAAAACTTGCAGATGGAAAATGATATTAAAGAGTAAGTTTTATTCTGAAACTGAAACCACCTAAGTTTTGTTATCAATCTCAATAAATCCTGTAATTATTAATACAATGAGTAACAAATACTTTCAGATCTTTCCGGTGATCTAGAAAATTAGTTGCAACAGAAATTTTAGAGGTCAACAACACTGGCACTGATTGTATGCTCAGTTTGTGCCGTGTATTGTGAGTAATTGTGGTGTTTCTAATTAGACTTTCCCGCTTTATAATAAGTCTGAACTTCACACTTTGTAATATGGGATTATGGGAAACCAGAGAGCTATTCGTGTGACTGCACTGTGTAAAGAATAGAGCCAGTTTCTATCCAAACCCTGCCAAAGAATTACTTTTCATGAGATACTGAAAGTAATATGGGTTATAACTCATCATGCAGAGAAAGAAAGTAACAAAAATATAAGTGAAATGTTTACATATCCGTACTTTTACCTTAACAATGAACAGTAGACACTTTTCATTTCTACTGCACTACATTTCAGAGCAGTTATCTGTACTTTCTACTCCACTTCGTTTTGTAACAAGACTAAAAAGTAAAATGTAGTTTTCTTTACCGTTTGAGAGGCAGAAATGAATTTTTAGCACGTTCATAGTTTTAGTTAACAATATAAAAATGGGTAGAGAAATTAGGAACTTTTATCTGTTATCACTACTTTGAAGGTTTAATAGTTCTCAAAATCTATCTGAAATACTTTTTTACTCTAAAAGTACATTTTACATTTTTTAAGGTACTTCCAAACTTTTACTTAAGTAGAGGTTTTCACATCATACTTTCACTTGAGTAATTTTTTGGTAATTTTGCACTTATTCCACCAATACAGTAATATGGGTTATCTAACTAACAATAATACACACATAAATAAGTTGTGGTGTTTTTTAATTCCAATTTATACCAATCTATCCATGTTTACGGTCAACGTTTTCACTGTGAATAAAGCCAACCAAAATGCACTTATAAAGCTGAATTTTAAAGAAAGTAAAGAACGCTGTTCCTTGGAGCGATAGATAGACCGACCCCTCGAGATGTGCTGGGGTCAGTCAGACAGAGCGCTGCTAACTCCCCCGTCAACAACTAGTCCTGACGGGTTGTCTGCGTGTGAGACCAGCCACGTGAAGCAATCCAAACGATAGCCTCAAAAATGCTTGACAGTGGGAGAAAGTGGGGTGTGCAGGGACGAGCGGGCCTTCTCCTGTCCTGGCCCTAATGCTCCAAATGAGGCTGTTTGTACATGGGAGGATGGTGGGGGGTGTGCTGTGGTTGGGGTCCGAGCTCAAACACAGAGGCAGAGCTGAGTGAGTCAGGCTCAAAGCCATATGAGCTGGCAGCTTGTCACATCCACAGACATCACAGGGACCCCACCACTGCACGCGTCACTGTAGACCCACAAGAGTTATGACCAATGTGGATTTTAACATAGAGAAGTGTACACAATAAACACTTACCCTAACATAGATGTACAGGAATATTACACAAACAAGATGAACATTGGATAAAGGATCACCGAAGCTATGAATGCACAAGATGAATTGCCTGGTAATCCTGCGCTTTTATTTTGAAATCCCTGGTATAATACTTCACAAGAAGAGACCGCTTTCTGTCGCATTGATCCACCCGTATAAAGAATAGTGTAATGTATATGCAATAATGAACACAGGCTGTTTACATTGGCATTTGCAACACATACTACAGCCTCTCGTTGGAATATTCATCCCAATTAAAAATGAGAATCTAAAAATAGACGGTGATTAGGTTGGAGTAGGAATGTATGAAAATGAGCAGTGTGTTATATTAACTATTTATTCTTTAAACAGCAAGGTCCTCAGAAGGGCTGACTGTGGAGCTAATGCCCAAATGTGAATTCATGGCATTTTAGAAGAAGCTAATTAAAAACTTGATTGTCATCAAAATGGAAATAGCTTTTTATCCATTAAATACAGGATTACATTTTTTTTAAATTAATATGGTAATTTTATTCATTTTACTGAAATAGAAAAATTGGAAAAGACAAACATAATGTTGTGACAATTGTTGTTCAAGATGGCAAATAATGCAATGAAATGAATCTTCAAATGTCTTTGGATGTGCAATTTCTAATCTTCATTAATTTTAGGTAACCCTGACAACATTTTCATGTGTGTTGAGTTCAAAACCACTGCATAATGATCTTTGATCCAGCCTTTTGATCTCTTGTTCTGGTTTCCTACTTTTCTTTGCAACTGCACATAGAGGGATTCCTTGACACTGCTCATTCCCACAGTGGAGCTCAGGTCCTGTGACACAGGTGCTGTCACAGGTAACATATCTGGCCATTTGCAGTGGAAGAAAATACTCCACTGCTTCTCTCTCTTCGGGCTAATGTTACTGTTGGTTGTTGTGTCTTAAACCTTAACACACCTCAGTCCGTGCATCTCTCTGCTTCCTCTCAGCTAGAGCTCTGGTTTCAGCCTGTCCCTCTGTGAACATGGGGCTGCAGGCACGTGTATTTGGCAAGACAAAATATGCATTTGATCATCTCTGTGTGTGTTTTTGCATCTCAGCTGCAAGGCACTCTCCATTGTGACTTGATTTACACTTTTACATTGACACCCAAATGAGACCTTTTAATAGCTTTCAGTCTAAGGTGGTTTTCAAACAACAATTGCCAAATATTTTGCAGATCAGAAGACAGTTTTGTATTGAGAGTTTACACTGGGACAGTGTTGTTTGTTAATATAAAGAAGAAAAAGTACAGGTCTGAGTATACGCCCTTGTGGGACACTATCTTTAGTGCGATGTTGTCTTGCAGAATCTGTAAATTCAACTGAGATAAGTTAGAAGATCTTTTAATTATCCCACAATGATGATATTTATGTGTTGCGATATTGTACGGTACGCTAATTAATAGCTACAGTTTGCCATAATTACCAAACGAAAAGCCAGAGCTAACGCATAAAATATATAAAATAAAAAGAAAATTATGTAATAAATCAAAAGACTGGAATGGGATTTACAAAGATGGTGTGAGTACTGCATGAGTCAGTTCCAAGATGCTTTTCAAAAGATATTGTCCAGAATTTCCATGTAGACATTCACATAACTAAAATACCTTCCTTTTTGTTTCTAGATGTGAATACATTTGCCCTTTTATTTGGACCTGTTTATTGTGCCTTCGATGTAGCAAGAGAAACTAAATCTACTATCACACTAATGACATGTGGACTGCAGTTATATGTATTTAAATCCAACCTAAATTATTAATGAAATGTAAATAAATTTTCATAAACTGGAATCTTGCGTCGCAATCAAGAACAACCCTGTTAGTTCCCTGATTTTAGGTTGGTGTTGTGTTGGTCAATGCCCTGCAGTGATCAACAAAAGTCTTTCCTCTCAAATCTGTGCAAGTTCAAAACTGAATTTTTAAACTCGTTCCACATCTAATGGAAATTTCCTTCTCACTCCTTTTCAAATCTAAAAAGGAGCACTGAAGTATAAAACCGCATATGAGGACAGTATAGGATGTGAAAGCTATTAGAGAGGCAAAGACAAAGGCCGGCTCTGTGGGAAGAGCTGGAGACGATCCTCGCTGAGCACACAGAGCGCGGTGTCCATGTCCCTCATTCTGCAAACAAACAAAAAGTAAACACCAGCGGAAGAAACTACAGTGACACATGATGCTGCCCATGGCTCCTCCACCTGCCCACTCAGGTTTCCCATAAGGCCATTCTGCTGGCCACGGGACAAAAGACACGCAAAAAGCCAACACCTCTACCCCCCTGAGGTGCCAGTAGACAAAGGACCAAGGAAAAAAAGCGATACAGCGTCTTTGTTTGCCGAGATTAAAACATGTACAGTAGCATTCCCCGAGCACTGCCCTCGCAGCCTCTCACCGGCTCCGCTCCCGGGGGAAAGTCAGGAGGACTCTGCCCGCCTCCCTCCTGCACCCAAGAAAAATGTGTTTGTTTGGATTTGGTTGTCATTGAGATGAGCCTGTGATTGTTGTGGTGGTAGAGGAGCCGAAAAATGTACTGTTACTTCAAAATCATATTAATCAAGTGAAGAGTAACTGTCTGGACGTAACATCTGATTTATAATGGGAAGTTCACTGGAAGGACAACACATTAAATAAAGCACTAGTATTTTCAAAGGATTAAAAAAAAAAAAAAATCTGAAGGAGCAGAGAAAAAAAACACAAATGTTCTAATAATTTAATATCGTCAACATATTTAGATTTACTCACAGTGGGAAGATTCACCGAAACATTTACTCAAGTAAGAGTTATGTTAAGTCAATAACAATATTACTCAAGCTGGTTAAAAAGTACTTTGAGATGTACAATTTCTTCAAAACGTTATTACCAGTAACTGTAAATGTAATCTGAGTGAATACTACCCACCTCTGATTACAAGTGACGAAAATGCCACTTCAATATGAAGATAAGTTCTAGTCATAAATACTCATGTAATGATCAATCAATAGGATCGGAATCAATAGGACAATTATGACAATCTGAAAACAACCTATGTGGCAAACATAAAATAACTAATGCACATTTCCAAACACAAATGATCAATTTGTATTGTTATAGTAAAAACCTGTATATATTTTATGCCAAACAAATATATGCATTTTTGATTTTGTTACATCCTCACCAAAACACACTTGTGTGTTGTTTGATTTAGTTATTATATTTTAAAGTCACTCTCCCTTTACAGAGCTCAAAATGTATTCCAGGAAGTGGTCCTCTGCACTTTTACCCCTGATTCAGACTCAGATTCATTCAGCACTCAAAAAAACAGTGGAACTGCTTAATGTCTCAGTAAAAGTGAGTCCATACGCCCTCTGCTGCAAAACATGTTGTTTTGTTTGCACAGAAAGTGGACTTGAATTACACCTCTGGAGTTGGCACATGTTAAATTAGGTGCATAAAGTTGGTGTGATCAGACTAAACTGCCCCTGCTGACTGTTGGGGCTGTAACTCAATATGGGTAAAGTTAATGCTTAGCCCCTGAATATTAAAGGAGACATATTATGCTTTTACCCCCAGGTAATTAATATTGAAATATAACAGAAGTAGATCATCATTTTACATTTTGTTCACATAAATCACAGTATTGATCTAAAACACCCTAATAACAAAAACAGGTCCATTGACTTCCTGTTAAAAACTGCAGAACTGATAAGCCCCATAGTCATTCACATTTCACCGTAACAAGCAGCAGATTGTCATTCATTTGTTTTTTTATTAGAAAAGTGGCTACAAAACATTTTAGACCTCTATATGCATCACTCAAGCCTTTTTTTTAGCAAACAGTCACAAATAAATACAGAATATAGGGGGCGTGGGTAGGGGGTAAGTGAAGACAGAAATGTTCGGATACTTGACATTTTGCACAATATGTCTCCTCTAACGGTCTGATAACAGCTTCAGAAATCCACTCGCAGAAGAACTGGGAAGCATTGACCGGATAAATCCCTCTGATAACGCAACACTTTGAGATCCGCCATATATTACCAACACGAGCCTTACAAGCAGACGTGTCGTGCGGCTCAAAGTTCATACAAAAGAAAACACAGCACATCAAATACACCAATCTACACAACAATGTATAGTGTATCTGAAGTAATGGCACCGAGAGGGAGGCCCCTAAGACACGCACCGACTCTGCGGGGGGTTTTAGCCAATCTGGCAACCGCAGTAGGAGGTCCCACTCTCATCAGTCCTTAAGATCTAGACCACTTTACCCTTTGTCGCTCTCGAGTCCTCCCTGGCTTGTTATTAAAGTCTAGGTGTGATGTGCCTGGGGTATTTTCTGGACTATTTCGCCACACCACCACTGAATTAAGCATAAAATATATCTTAAATAGTTAATGTGGTAAGTATGTTTTTGATACAATAAAAACACCTTATTTTACACATGATTGAAGTAAAACCGACAAGAATCACACCAGGGTTGTAAAAAAAAAAAAAAATACAAATTTAGACTAGACTTAGAATACAAATCAGTAAAATCACAATGTTTTGAAATGTTGTCTTGTTTAGGGATGTCACAATGTCCCAGTTAAATGAGAAAAAACATGACAATTAAGAAGTATTCACATGCCCGAGACTGTGATCGAACAGTGAAATCCTCCCTTTCATGCTTTTCATTGTCCAACACATTACATTTTCTTTTAGTTTGTGACCAGCTTTACAGAATTGAACAATGACAAAATAAAGTAAATGTGGCAAGTATGTATTTAGAATCAAACACAAAATGTATGATTATTTTCAGTTCTTATATTGTGACCTAAATAATCCCAGTTATCAATTAACCTATTAATCTTGACACAGCTAGTCTTGATGATGAACGAGTATAAGCTCAAAATGCAATATTATGTTGAAAATTTGAATATCCATTGTCATATCAAAATTAGTATTGAGCATTTCCCTATGTGTCATGTAAATGTGTCTAAATTTAAGAAAAAGCTGCTTTAATTGAGCAATTATTTGTCTTTGTAAATTCTCCTTTGAAAACACGTTCTTCTTGTGACCAGTGAGGGACTAAAACATAAGTCCGTGTTTGGCTTTGAAGCTCCTCCCTGCTGTACAAACATGCATTCAAATGAGCTGGGCTGAGAAAGTGTAAAGTGGAGGTGCATTGAGGGGGTGTATAAGCTGGACTAATCCCCCTTCAGTGCATTTGTTGTGTCATTAGAGCTGTATGGAGCGGGGATCCTGTGACACGGGTCCTTTTCACTCCCATCGCCCTCAGCGACTTCACTGCGCAGCGCCAGTGTTGTGTCGGAGCCGCGCAGGATTTTCAAAGGTACGCGGGACCGTCCCTTTAAGACCACACAGACTGAGCACACAATGGCAAAAAAAAAATGACACACTGCAGGTTCAAGTTCACGCTCAAGCTTTATTTTTACCCTTTGCACATCACAATGGATGTTCTTTGCAAGTAGCATACGTTCAGTAAACTACAAAATAGCATTGTTACCACATAATCACTCGTTATCCAGCCCAATGTGAAACAAAGAGCATTGAGCAGTGCGTTAAGACTCCGTTTTATTAGGAGCAAGTTGGACAAGGTGCAAAACATCACCACAGTCTGCAGTTATCAGTCAAACTTTGTCCAAGCAACACATTTTGGTAAGATTACAATATGGGTTTAAAAATGTGACCAATCCAAGAGATGGGCGACTGTTAAGTTGTCGTTTTTGGGAGAAAGGTGTCAGAATACGGTGGACCACATTCATCGTTTCATATCCATGAGTTTCAGCTTCATGTTTATAACCAATGAAGTATAATAAAGTTAGAGAGATCACAGATTGTGCTTGCAGTGGCAATTGGCAATATGGTAAGAGCAGCAAAATACGAATTAAAAATATAGAGAACAGGTAATTCAGGGCCGGAAAATTCACTGATTCAAGGGTTTAAATGAACATAGAATGGTATAATTGTGGTTCGAATAATGTAAGGAACTGTACTTTGTTCCCGATTATGATCTATTTCCTTATCCATAGCTTTTGACAAACATAGGCATAAGATAATACAAAAAAGTCAAACTACAAAGGTAATAAGATTAAATTGAGATGGAAAAGTGTGATCTGTATGTTGATTACTGTTCATGGTATTCAGCTTCTTTATTGGTAACATTTTGATGATTTTTCAAAAAGACACCACATTTTGTTTTAAATTGACCTAACGGTCCTAAGTATTTGCTGTAGAAATTACTGAAGTATTGATTTTTATTTAATTTTTACACCACAAATTTTAATGTTATGTGAATGTTAACTTGGCTTCAAAAACATAAAATACAGTAGGATGATTCAAATTTTGGTCTGATCTTGTTCAGTCCAGCCTGTAAAATCAGTGTAAATGTTGTGAAAGCTTAGATTAGAACGACGAGAGACATATTTAGTCATAATTTTTGTTTATATCCTAAACAAAAGCAAGAAAAAGCTAACTGAATGCTTGTTAGAACTGCAGATATCATTAACAACTCTCTAAATAGATTAAAGTCGAGTATTATATTTGTCTTTCACGTGTAGTGGAGTCAAAGTAACAAGTACTCAATTAAAATACTCAAGTGCAGAAAACTATAACCAGCCTATTATTATACCTCATTGTTTTTGCACATTCAGACATTCAAAATATATATTTTGTTTTGAATCGTAAATCAAATCCCTCCGAAACCCAAGGATATAATTTGCGAATTGCGCGTCACGTTTTCGCCCTCGCACGCAAAAGCAGACCCGATGATTCAAACGCTTCACTCGTCCGGTTTGATTAGCAGTTGTGAGAGAAACACGAGATGTGCTTTGCAAAATCGTCCCCTCGTGTTCAGTGCAGTACAAGAGAAGCTGCTGAATCTAGTGTTCTATTTACAGCAGCCATTATTGAGATGGAAAGTGACCGGCCATAGCAGCATTATAGAGTCCACGGCTTTTACGTTCTGAGAGGTTTGTCTCGGTAAAAGCGTCACATTTTAAGTAGCATTTTGAGTACTAATTTACACAGCTTAATAGCAGTAGTAGAGCAGAGTGGTTAAAACCGTGATATCTCAGCAGTGACTCAATGAACAGATAATGGCATATTCGAATGGCACCATGCATGTATGTAAGGCAGATATATTATGTACTGAGAGACGCATGTAATAAAGCACAATATGCCAAGATGTGAGAACCAAAAGAACCCAGGAAAGACTTTGAGGCAACTAAATGTTTAGCCATTTTTGTATTGGCACAAAGGCGATAATAGCAAAAAGTAGGGCTGGGACAATTATGTCATTTTGTCACGTGGTTTTGCCGTATCGTGTCGCACCGGACCACATGTATCGCAATACTTTAATGACGTCCTGCTTGCAATTTATTGCTAGAGTTCTTAACTGCTTTCCACAGTTAAGAGTGTCATTGAATCTGCAGGAGAGAAAACTACTAACTCTTGATCTGTCACAAACACTATGGCTTGATTAACTACTGTAAATTCGACTTCCTTGTGGTTTTACGTTACATGTACGTATCTGTTGACATGGTTAAAGTTACAGGCAAAACCAGTGTGTTGGCATCAGAACTGTTGCATCAAAGCTAGTATAGCTTTGATGCTGATTGATTGCAAAAGGAAAGAAAGCTTGACCTACAAACAGATCTGCACGTTTACAAATGTCTGAGACTGATTTACTTTAGAAACTATATTTAAATCAATTCAGGGCAAAGTGCTGCAGTCCATAATAATATTGAACCATAATTTAAAATCAAGCGTGTCGTCCCAGCCCTATCAAAAAGTAAAGTAAATATAACAAAAAATGCCATGAAAGTTTAGTTAGTATACCCACAATTACTAACTTGGGCTCATTTAGTTCTGTTTAAGCCCTCTTTTAAAATAATCAGTGCTACTATTCAAAGGCTTTTCATATTTCATACATTTATAATAACTCCACACTGTTGCCGTTTATTCGAACAGCAACCATCGATGTGACCCGTGGTACTGTGTATTGTACCATCCGTCGACTGTGTGAGGTAGCGGCAATTTACTGTAAACAATACAACATAAGACGTAAATACAGTACGGCGAGTTCAAAACAAGCAACAAGAGAGTAGCCGTATTGCTGTTGCCTGCTTATTGCTGGCTTTTTAAAACGTTAAATGGCTCAGAAGGTAAAAACGGCGTCATTCGCTCCGAGACTAGAGCCGAGTGCTACGGTTCAACTCAAGCATTGCTCTCTTTCATCAAAATAAATACATCGGCTCTTCATCCGTCTGCACAAACACACGTGCGTGGCTCATAAATAAGGCTAGGGAGATGAGGAGTGTGCTATTTGTGCAGTAAAATATACGACTAAATATTATGGCCATCCCCCAAACGAAGGATGTCAATGGCATGGCTAATACCCCCTCGAGTGAAGTTCATTTATACGTCTGGTGAGATTGTGCGTGAACCTCTGTTCATTTGGGCGGGTCTTTTAGCTGGTGTTCCCTGAGCGCCCCGGTCAACGTGGCGGTCCACACGTGCAGGGCTGTGGCGGCCGACAGCGTGAGGAAGAAGAGGAAGGCCACCTGGAACCCAAACCAGTCCACCATTCCTCCGGCCAGAGTGCTGAACGTCAACTTCCCGAGCACCTCCAGCGTCGCCAAGAAACTGTAGTGCGTCGCCTGAAAGCAGAAGAAGTGAATAAAGGGCGCAACAGTAAACGTTTGAACGCTGCAACATGAACAAAAAAACAAGTAGTGCTAAACTCGAGAAAAAATACTCATGAAAGATTTGATTTGCCTCATGTCATAAAGTAAAATCTGTTTTCCCCCTGTGCCTCTTTGGGTCAAAATGAGTCCGCTGTGCGCTGCCTGCATCTGATTATACAGCGTTTTATTCTCCGTGAAGGAGGTAGTGCGCTGTTAGCATGCTAGTTGTTTTTAGCTTTACCTAAAAGGGAAGGACTTTGAACTGTGAATTGTCATCGTCTTAAAATAGGCAAAAAACACAACAAAATTCAAACTTTTATGAAAACTGTAGGTCTGTAGAACAAGCAGTGCCAATGGTTTAAGCTAGCGATATCCTATACAAATATTTTAGTAGATCCACGGCTTTCCCATGACGGCAAAACTTTCACTGGCTCTATCTGCAAGTAGTGGAAAAGCTCATAAACCCATCGTATACATGTTGACTGTTGCAAAGAATGTAAGCGAGAAGAGAGATCTGTTTGTCATGTTTTTAAGATGGTAAAAGTCAAGTACAGCATCTTTAGGTTACAAATGACGGGGCAAAGTTGATACTGCTGAAATCTGTAGTCTGCAACAACTCGACCAATCACATTCTTGCATTCTTATGGGTGGATAAGGAGCGTTGCCCAAGGACGGATCGACAAAGAGCTGGACAGATTTGAACCCGATGGCGCTAAACAGCTCAAACAACGTATCCTCAAAATACATGAAAACACACCCAATTGACTTGATTATTTGTTACTTGAGGGAATGTTCAAAGTGAGGTGAAATCCGAGCAAGGGGAAGGAAAAAGTTCGCCAAAGAAAGACAAACATTGTTGGAAAAGGAAGAGTGAGCTGGAGAGAGAGAGGTAAAAGAGAGGAAAGAGAGGAAAAAACGTAAAAAGTGGGGATTGATTCCTATCAGTTGTACCGCATCACGTGAGCGATACTGAACACTGAGGACGGTTAACAGAAAATGTGTGAAAACTTTAGTTGAAAGCCCCAAAGTGCAAAGGGACACAATGGAGGAGAAGACTAAAGAGGATAAGACACCTGAAAGAGAAAACGTGAGATCATGGCCCCAGATGCTGGAGACGAGCCAAGACGAGAACAGTATCTGTGCAGCCTTTGGGTTTTCCACAGAGAGACAGAGATTACCTAATGTGGCCGGCCTCCTCCCTGCACCGGAGAGCGCCACGCCGAAAACACCCAAACTCTGAGCTGACAGCCACAGGAGAGACCGGACAAACTGATTTATTAGGCTGATAAACGATACCGACAATCAAAACAGAGCCTAAAGCTCCAGAACTGAAGCACTGTTTAGATGCACTGAACAAAACAAAGCACATGTATTGTTTTTGTAAAATCAGGAAGTAATCTGGATCGCAAGAAAAAAATAGCATAGGAAGTTCTTTAATGACACGAAATACCTTATTGTTTAATAACCTATAAATAATCTATACATCTAGTTTTCTACATTTTCATATTTTTGGAATGGAATAAAATAAAACGTACTGCTTTTGTGATGAATAATAATGTAAAAAGTTCATAATGCTTTAGGTGTATTAGTCCCTGAGGTAATTGTTTGTAATTGTTTTATAGTTTTACATCGAAAGTTGCAGTTTGTCGATAGAAGGGGGAAAAAAAACGTAAAATGAAAATAAAAGTTGACAATTAGCAGAAATAGTAGAGCTGAGATTTAAAGTAGAATCCCACAGTTCAAACAATAATTCAACAAAATAAAAGGCGTGTGTGTGGATTTCGACCCTTGTTTGCGTTATGGTTGCTAGGTAACAGTTGTGGGATTACCTCACAGCTGCTGGTAAACGGTAAGATTAGGAAAGCGTTAAAGGGTATGGTTTAGGTTAGGGGGAAATGGGTACGGTGTAAGTACATGTAAGCAGCAGTGATTAAAAACAAACAAATGCATAACCTCCTGGCTTTATCTCATCTTATCTTATACAATAAAATTAATTAATTCATTTTATTTTTTTATACAGGGAAAACCCAATGAGAAAAGTTCTCTTTTTCATGGTTAAAACACAACACAAAATAAACAACAGACAAACACAACATATTAAAACACAAATAAAACATTGAATAAAATTAACAAATACATTAAAACACATTTACTTATACAATATGAGCTAAAATTGTATAAAACAAATGCATCGGCACTGGGGGTAGTACTTGACCAGTTCTTTAAAATTATTAAAAGGCATAAAATGATTTAATTTAAGTCTGTTTTGTTCCACAGGGAGGGAGCAAAGTTGTTGAAAGCCTTTTTTCCTGTCTCCGTGTTGACACGATGTGATTGTAAGATTAAAATGTCCTGAGACCTCAAACGGTGAATACCTGAACTGCAATAAACTTGAGAAATATACTGGCAAAATGCAAACTAGAGCCTTGTACACAAACAAAAGGCAGTGCTGCTCTCTTCTTGCATCCAATGATTGCCATTCTACTTTAGAGTATAGAGTAAATTATAAACCAGTCAAAAATAGAACAGTTTAGCAATTGATACTAACTCATCACCATGGCAACCAGATGATGTCTAGCACTAACCCACCTGCTGCTCATGCCCAACCAGGAGGTAACATTATAAACATCAACACAATTATCCAACTGGGGGAAAAAAAGGCACAATATTTAGTTAAATCTGAAATATAATCATGTTCACAACGTTTCAGTGAACTGTGTTGTCCAACCTGTCACATGCACTTCAAAAATAAACGATTTCTTGTACCAACTTGGTGGTGTAATTGGCACGGTTAACACGATGCGCTTTGTCACAGAGTTTGTCGCTGGCGAATAAAGCCAAACCTCAAAATGGAGTGGTCGAGGCCGGTTGCGCCTTTGCCCAACTTGAGCCGAGAGTGCGGTGTGCAGGCGGCAGGAGAGGGCGCTGAGAGAGGCCTGTGTGAGCGACCACAGCTAAGTGGAGTGCCTTTATTCTGAGCAACTTGTTTAACAGATTCAGTTTCTTCCTCCCGGGGATCGTTAACAAGCACTCACGCTATCAGCTTTCTGTCACTGGATACACTCCCTTCAGTACACGCACACACGCACGCACGCACGCACACACGCACACACACACACACACACACACACACACACACACACAAATGCCACGCACACGGGAAATGTGTTGCGAGGCGCTTCTCAAATTAACCCCGGCTCTCATCATGGCATGTTGTGATTGCGGCACATATTCTCGATAATTTATTTTATTAGTAACGAGATCCTGACTGCTGTGATCCGAGCCGCGGCACGCCTTTCCCACCCCCTCGTCTTTTATTTTAAACTGACAGCAATTTAGATGATAATTTGTCACTTTGGGAGATTGACAGGAGGCAAGTCTGAGCGGGCGCGTTAAACAGATCAGCCCCGGGGCACGTACAGTCGGGACAAAAGAGGGGCTCCGCCGAGGACGGGACCAGTCAGAGAAAGCGTTTTTTAACGGGGAAGAGATAGCAAGGTGCCGTGTCGGACAATGGGGAAAACGTGAGAGATGTTCCCGGCGCAACCAGACGATGACAGTGGCAGGCCGAGGCGATGACAGGCGAATGGGCGACGACAGGCGTGGCGCTGTGTTCTGGCTGAGCTCGCTTTGAAAAGACATGACCTAACATTATCAAATGGCATGATTGCGGCGAGGGAACGAAGCCATTATCCAACAACAAGAGTGACATAATAATAATAATAAGTGACATAAGAGACCGATTACTGTATCTATTTGAGCGACTGTTCAAGCTCCTTAACGACAAACCCAATTAGGCATCAGTTGGAAAGTCACTCCGCAATTGCCAAGTTTTATTTTATAGCATTTATTTCCCCTTGTGATGGCTTTGGACTGGAGCAGCAGCCCGTTGAATAAAGCTAAATGTGGCTTGTATAATTGGTGAAAATACACAACATGAGGAAAGTTGGGTAAAAATTAAAAAAATATGCAGCAGTTTGTCAGGAGCCCCACTAGAGCACAAATCAAGTCATTTATAGTTTTTAATGATTTGATTTCTTTGATTTTGTGAAAAGACCAGGATTCACAATTCTACTGGACTTCAAATACACAATTTATTTTTCAACAATATTTCCCATCATTGTGAGCTGCATTAGCTGTTGAATTTCTTTGATTTCTGTGTGAGCCAGGCTTTAAAATGGACCTGATCCGGACCTGGGCTGGATCCAGTTCTGGTCTTGACCTGATTTGGACTCAGTCTGAACACTAAAGATAAACACGTAGCATCAGTCAAGGCTATTTCACGATTCTTTCTCTAATGTGTTTAAGACAAAACCAAAAAGCTATTGATAAAAATATTCAAACGTAGCCTTGTTTTCGGGTACAGTTGAAGTAAAAAAATAAAATAATTTTCTTTAAAAATGGTTTGTATATATTGGGGAGCTAATTCAGGCATCAAGGGCAAAAGATGCATTTAAACATATATTGCAAACTGTGGGATTTATTGTGCTTAGTTTGAGAAAAAGAGGCAAATATTGGTGGAAAACATCGTTATTACCCTTATTGCTTTTTTAAAAAGATCCTCTTTCTGTTGTATTGTGGCAAATAACAGAATAATAACAGGACTTATAGAGGCAGGTAGAGATAAACACATCAATATTATTGTAATTATATGTTGGATGATTTTAAATAAAAGAGGTCTCGATCTCAGTGGGTTCTTGCCTGGTTAAGTAAATGTTAATAAATAAAAATAATAACAGAACTTACCGTGAATTACTTTTTGGACCCACTTAATGTATTTATTTATTACTTTTTATTGAAGGCCTACACTGTTTGATGGCTGCCGAAACTGGAAGGTAAACTCGCTTGAACTGTCAGAGCGTAGCGCGGGAGGACAGACCTACCTGGATGCTATCCTCAGCCCTTTGAGTGCAATGCATCATGGTAGTGAAAGTGAGTGTGGTGATGAGACCGCCCAGGAAGTGCTGAACGCTCATGCTGAGGACAGCCATACCTACAGAGACAGACGAGCCAAATCAAAACCACACAAAAACGAGAAGTGGAGCAGCGCAGAGTCAAACAATGGGAAATAACTTCTCTTTCTGCAGAAAACTATCAATTTGACAATATTCTGTGCACAGCGCTCTGTACTGTATGTCAAAGCAGAGCAGACAAAGCAGTGGAAACGGTGAGCTGCTGAAGTGTCTCTAACTCTGCTGTTCCCCAAACACATGTAGTGTATCCTCTGAGGGGAAGTGGCAGAGAAACACAAGAACCACAGAGCCCGTCGAATGCTGAATTATTCACCCAAGCTGCCGACTTTCTGCAGAATAAGAGTCTTCAGTCAGCGACACAAGGCGAGGAGCCACTGATCAGTCTGGAGGAGCGCGCAGTGTTGTCATGTAATATTGAAAAATGGGAAACTGAATGTTTTGGGTTTTTACGCCTGAATCTTTGTACTGTATGTAAAGTGGCGAGGAGCTAGGCCTGAGCTTTCAGACTGAGGGGCTTGATTGGGGAACAGACAGCTCTTGCAGAGATAAAGAGTATAGATATGAATCCCAAATGTTTGCGACTTGCTGTGCAATGGAATAAGACATGTAATTCAGACACCAGTGAATGTCTCTCTAAAGAGAAATAGCACCTGTCTATCACTGTCCCACCTCAGTCCACATTAACACCTAGAAACAACACATGAACTTTTACTGTACGTATGTGGCAGAAAAGGAATGCAATTTAACAAGAAATATATTTGTTTTTTTTTGGTATTCAGTATTATCAGTCAAATGTATTCAGAAAGGTGAGATGTATTGAAAAAATGAATAAAATTGCATGTTTTGTTTTGGAAATATGGAAAATTGGAATATTGAGTATATTATCAATAGTTAAAAAATATTATAAATTACAAGAAAAATACATTGATCGGAAATGTCTAGTGTAATCTTGATTATAAAGTGACATTTCTGCTCTTTTATTGTTCATTTTTGTGGTAGATTGAACCTCAACCCAGACATTTACAGGCACATTTAGCACATGCCTAATTGTTGCATAGTGGAAATATTGTCGGAACGAACAAATACTGGTTATTAACATTAACTTTTGTCAGTAACTCTACATTGTCATATACTCCTGGAAGTTACAGTACATAGTTAAAAATGGCAAATCTGTTCAGCACGACATGTAAAAACCCTTTATGACTGCTTTGTTGATTTAAGAGGAAGCACGCCAACAGTGACAGAACGGTCTAAACGTGGCTCGGTTGCCAGGCCTCACCTTTCATGAGTGGCGACGGCTCCAGCACCGTGAGCAGTGAACTCTGGAAGACCATGCTGATGGTTCTCAGCACAAACACCCGCCGCATCAGAGCCCCGATGCTGCGGAGACGGACAGAACAAAGCACCAATCAGAGGACTCGCTCGACCTCCCAACTTTTCCCGCGCAATATCGATGAGCAGCCGCAACACAAACACACATAGACGGATGAACGCATGTGCACGTGAGCCGGTAAACAAGTCTCCAGACACTAATTGATTCCCCCGTCAGCACGAGAAAATGGTCCCCCCGGTGGGTTTGCTTCATGACGTAATCAATAACCTAAGGAGATGCCCAGCGTGTGAGGGGTAATTAATCAGTGTTAAGAGCGCACACACAAACAAGCGACACACACCGGGCTTAACGGTGCCAATCACTCAGTGGACGCCTGCCACTCAAACACTACTGCGTTTGTTTACATGGTTTTTCTATCTAATTATTTATCTGTGAACATGTGTGAGCGGGTCGCAAAGAGCAATAAGTTTACGGAGCGAAACCACTAAGACTTGACACTCCGTCCAAGTGTCAGAGTCTATGTGTGAGAGATATTGAGCCAAATCAACTGTAATGAGCCTTTAACTAGAGCAGACATGTCCAAACTATGGCCAGGGGGCCAAATGCGGCCCTCAGAACAATTATTGTTCTGTATAATTGCAAAAATTCAAGCATTTTCATGTTATACTTAATATTAACATTCCTATTAAAGTCTTATTAAAAGGTGTGGAGGCTCATCGAAACTATGTCAACTACAAAATTTCGAAAGATTCACTTGTTTGTGGCCCTTTACTCCATATAAGTTTCAAAATTTGGCCATCTGTGAAAAAAAGTTTGGACACTCCTGAACCAGAGGGCAGAGTAGACAAACTTTGTACTTAAGTAAGCATAAAGTTACTTTAAAAGAGTAGAAGTAGACTCAAATAGTAGAAGATTTCAGCTGTCAATGGTTGAATAATGAACTTGACTCATAAATGCAAACTACTAAAGTGTTTTCATCCGCTGTTTATATTTAGCACACAAACGGGCAAAAAAAAAAGTGTTAAAAGTGTCTTTTAGGGTTCGTTCACACCATATCAAAATTGGGATTAAAACCTGGATCAAAAATTTGATCTAAACCAAGACCAAACTAGGAATGTATTAGTGTGAACAGCCTAAATGTAATTAGTTGAGGTTTCAGATAAATGTGAAACGACCCACAAAAGTGAAGAAAATGTATAAAGTTTATACCCTTACAACTATTAGGTTGGTATAACATCATAATGCTTGAATTGTTCCAATTTTACAGTAATAAGGTACGGTACTACTTTTTGTTGTTTGGACCAACTTAGAAGGAAGTCGAAGGGCCAACATAAATGGGTCTGAGGGCCGCATTTGGCCCCCAGGCTGTAGTTTAGACATACCGTCCTTAGACTGTCCTTCTCTGCAAAAACAACTACAAAACCCTGTGGGGAAAAAGAATAAACATCAGGGAGAACCACAGAGAAAATGTATTAACATGACTCGAGATCATTCTAAAACTGTTCAGCAAAGGTCCAATTCTGCCCCGTTTGTGATTATTTTGTTTTAGTGTCGCTGCTTGTTTCGACAATAGTTTTAGTATTGATTAGTTACTGATTATTGACACTTTCGACAGCCCTGGTCTTATTTTGCGTCCTCTCCTCCCTCCTCTCTCAGCCTTTCCTCGCTCCAATGTGGAAAACCAATCCTGCATCATTCACATGCTAAAGACATTCTCCTCAGCGCTGCCTTCTCAATGACACTCTTTCATATCACGCACTCTGGGTAGAAGCTGTGTGTGCTGTGGCGGTGTGTGTGCTTCGTGTGTGTGCTTCGTGTGTGTGTGTGCTGTGTGTGCTGTGTGTGTGCTGTGTGTGTGCTTCGTGTGTGCTGTGTGTGGTGTGTGTGGTGTGTGTGGTGTGTGCTTCGTGTGTGCTGTGTGTGGTGTGTGTGTGTGTGTGTGTGTGTGTGTGTGTGTGTGTGTGCGTGTGTGTGTGTGCGTGTGTGTGCGTGTGCGTGTGCGTGTGCGTGTGCTTCAGGTGTGTGTGTGAGAGAGAGAACCTGCCTGGCTGCCACCTCACACGGGCCGGTCCCAGATAAGAATAGCCTCATTCTCAGGTTGCCTCTGGTGGTGGAGGTAAAAGGGGGGTCCACTCACAGACCACTCAAGCGCTTCTGATGGCGGGCGGGGATCGAGAGAAACCTTCCAACTGAGCTTTTAGAGATGGGAGCGAAGCCTACTTCTACTCCAGTTCACATACAAAAACAACTCTACTGTTTGCTACGGATTGTCAAGCTCAGTCGGTCAGTCGTAATTATTCAGGTCTAAGGATGCCAGGATTATTAGGTGAATCGATAATCGTGATTATTCAGGTCACAATAAATAGTAAAATATAAAAAAAACAATAATCGGCACAGTTTTTGAAGCAAAATTAGTGTTTTGTATGTAATGTTTTTTTTAGTTCAATTTAGAGTCCAAAAAATAGACCTAATTGTATTTTTTTCTTTTATCTGGCTGTTTTGTCACATTTACTTTATTTTGACAGGAAGTTTGATTTTCATGAAGTTGGTCACAAATTTAAGGAATAGTAATAGTAAAAGAATGAAGTTTTTTCTCACAATGGTCCTGGAATTTGTATAAATAGGTCAAGACAAACATACAATAAAATAGATAATTGAATCACCAAACATTTCCATACTTTTAACTGGTGTTGTTAGCAATCTATTAGCAATCAAAACAACAAACAACTTTCCATCTGACTACATGTTACTATAGTAACAAAAAGAAAACATTACCAAGTCCAAGTGAAAAAAAATATACAAATAAAATTGGAAAAATATAATATTAAGAGTCAAATTTGCGTAGATATAAATACAAACTCAGGGGCAAAAACAAAAAAGAACAAATAATAGTGCAGAAATATCACCTTTATAACCTTATTTGAAAGCTTATCACATAACTTTTTTCATTTTTCATCGGCTCTTTTTGCAGCTACAAGCAATATTCTGGATATTCACATGTTGCGCATCTTCATAACAACATTCACAATATTATCTAAATTTTGATATTTTGCAGACTTCTAGTTCTACATGCCTCTTTTTTTATTCCCCTCATTTTCCCACGATGAGAGTAAAAACCTTAAGAAACCCTAAGAAATGGAGGATCAAACGCTGGACCTTAAAGCCTCATTAAAAGGCCTCATGCCAAGTGTATTTTCACTTGTGTGTGAACCTTTTACCAGTCTACCATCCACCAAATCTTTAAACCGAGATGAGGAAAGAACAAGCGGGTGAAAATACAAAGCTAAACTATGACAATGACATCTTTTCAAAGCCCCTTTTGCCTTAAGAAACACAGGCCTTTTGAGACTTGCACTGTGTTTGCCAGTGTCACTTTACAAGAGAGAAAAAAACTAACTCTGGAAGCATATGAAGACATAACACGGGACAAAAAGCCTGATGCTAGAAAGAGCGAGGAGCAAAGGAGACATGAGAACGAACAAACAAAGAGAACAAAGATTTGTAAAATAACACACATACAATCAAATTATAATGAAATAGCGTGGAAATGAACCTATCACATGCAAGTACGGCATCTGAAGTTTTTTACAATTCACCTTATTCTGTATCTTTACTTCTGTTCAGACTTTGACTGATGGTAATTTAAGCGAGAATTGCAATCATTTCTATGGAGAACTAGAGAAGAGTCTTGCTGCTAAAAAATATAACAAAAATCAAAAACACTGCCCTGTTGTTCTGGGAGGCTTGAGAGCAGCTTTGTATCCGTATCAGGGTTCGATACTAAAACTAGTATCAAACTAGAAACTTGATTCTCATTTGAGCAAATATCGATACTGAAAGTATGAACAGGGAAAAAATTGACCCTTCCTAAACAGCTTCGATCTTGAGCTTTATAAGAACCAGTATAAGACCACAATAATAAAGTGCAACTACTTTGTATTGACAAAGACCTAAAAAAGAGAATCTTTAATTGTCGTTGTGATATCAAAATTTATAGCAAGAATCAGGTATATTCCTTAGAATCAATAGAAGAATTTGAGCTCAGTGCAAAATCACACAAGCAAAAGGAGGGGCACATTTAATGGTGGCACTTGTGGCAAATTATGGAATCAGGTAAAGAGTGACGGCTTGTGATGAATCAAATTCAAAGTTCCTGAATTATTTGGGGGCGTTACCTGAAGGGGGTTGAGAGCTGGCAGCTCCTGAGCTACACGTCCTAACCGAATCTAATTTACACATTTATTTGGAATAATTTGCAGCAAGCGTGAGCGAGTATACAGCATGGCAAAACATGTCTGTGGCTGATGGCCAAACGTGTGCATTTAGCAATATTATTTATCACACCTTTTTTCAAGCATGGAAGCATAATATTAGGCCAGTTCACACATCCAGATGCTTGTTAATGAGGTTTTGATGGTACAGTATGTTGTAAAATGTTCCACCTTCTGCAGAGTCTTAACAAGGACACCTCCATTTGTACCATTGTTGCTAGGTGGTTAGCACTTTCTATGACGAGCATCATCCAAATGTTACAGAATTTGTCCTTCTCCAATATGATCAGTTTCCTTGGTTAACTCGTCTCACAGTGGTACTGTATGTCCTGCACTTCTCATGGTACAGCTGACCTTCTGAGATACTATTTAAAACTCTATGTGTGGAAGCTTAGTCATGCTTGAATAGCCAGTACTAGTGCAATATGTTGAGTATTCAAGTCACCAGGTCACGGACTGATGGTAGATAAACCTCTAGTACCTCTCATTAGGAACACACTTATTTCTCCTAACAGTTTAAAAAGTACTACTTAAAATTATTTGGGCCAATTCATGATAAAGCTCATTTTTTGTACCCCCGGCCATGGAGAACCCTGGTATACAGCATTGACTGCACGTGTTTTCTGCAACATTACACAAACCAAAGGACTGAAGCTAACTCCTTTTTATCTTTCCCCATAAAAACTGCACATCGGAGTATGTAATGTATAATGTGAGCGTCAAACCACTAGGCTTCATGACGCTATTGTTGTTATTTTTAGCAAAGCCTTACATCACACTGGCCATAGGCTCCACTATAACGTGACACTAGTTAAAGCAGATGTACAAATCTTAGGTAACTGTTTTGGCACCAACTGTACAAAATCAAAAAGCTCAGGGGGGAAAGGGAAACAGGTAGATCTGGAAACATGAGTGAGGCAGTATGATTTATGCTAGAAGACAAGGTAAAGCATGGCGCAAAACCACAAATGGAAATGTAAAAATGGAATAATAATTCCTGCATTCAATTGCTACAAATATAACATAAAGTTGTACATGAGAAGCCTGATATTTCTTTACTCCCTGAAGGGTGCATTTACGGCTCAAGCTCAATTCACTCTCGACAAGACACTGAAGTTCTCTGAGCACTTACGGTAAATCCAGCTTCTGTTTATGTATAGAGTAAGAGCAACAGTGGGAGCAAAGTGACAATATTGAGTGGATGTATTTTAAAGACGCATGAGTCTACACAGCGTTACAGGACATAGGAAGCAGGAGAGAGGAGGAGGAGGCGATGACGGACTCTGATGGGAATGAAGCAGGAGCCTACGTTATGCAATTCACTTCAAAGTCAGGTCTAAGGGCACACACACTTTGACTAGAGATGGGCACTATATACAAAATATAAATTGGAAGGTTTGAATAAAAGTTGGCATTAGCCGTGGGAAACGGTTAGCTTAGCCAACTGCTTCTGCGCAAAGGACTGAATAATAAAACAGATAATATTGTCTGAATATTGTTATCGAGATACACAAAAAACAACAATATTTTAATGACATTAATATGAATGTATATTTTTTACTTAAAAATAAAATAAAAAGGGGGAAAAAAAGATTCCTTCTATCTTGATTTTCACTGCATGGAGATTTGTTTATTTTTCTTACCGTTTGCCTTACAAACAACTGCTTTTCTCCATTTTGAGATCATTTAAATGGTAAATGACTAACTTCAAGGCACCTGAAGCGCTCTAAATCAAAGAACCACTCCCCCATTCTCACACACATTCACACACCAGAGAACACAGACACTGGCGACGAGGCAGGTTAAGTGTCTTTCCCAAGGACACAACGGCAGTATTCTGGGCCAGTAGATCTGAGCGCTCCTCAGATCAGAGGACGACCACTCCACAAACAGAGCTACATCACCTCATTTGGGATTTACCTGAACTGACCGAGCAGCAGGCCTCCCAGAGACGAGCCGCAGATGGAGAATCCCATGGCGATGATCCCGTTCCAAAAGCCCAGCTCCCGGGCCGTCATGTGATGGTCCAACAGGAAGAGAGGGAACATGGTGACCGCGCCCTGCTCACCTGCGTGTGACACAACAGAGGGAGAAGATTTCAAGAACGTAACTAACATGTATCGGTATATTATTCTTAATGGATAATCCAAACAACCTCATGTGTAAACGTTGTGCTGCTTCTATGAACTTTCCACGATAAACGTTAGTACAAAAGAAACAATGTGACTTCTGAAGACAGGTGCCATAAGAAAGTTGTACCTGACGATTTCGCCCGCACAGCTAACATGGTTTTCTGGAGATGACGACAACACAATCAAACACTAAACTAAACACTCGGTCGGGGCTATTCCTGGAAAGTGTCAATAATAGATGTCTGACAAGAAAAAGACAACTCTCAGTCACTTTATCAAACCGAGACCTGGTACTTTTCCGAAAGCGGTGAAAGGGAAAACACAAAAAAAACTTGCTAAAGATGAAACGGGCCGCACAAAGACCTCTCAGTCAGAATGAAAAGTTTTCCCGGAGACTTCTTGTGTGTGGTTTTGAGTGCGGGGGTAATGCTCTGCCGAAACATTACAGTAAAATATTCAGCGTCGCCGACTACACGCCATTATTATATTAATGGAGAGCGACTTCACAAAGACAGTGGGACCAAGGAGCTGCGGTGACTGACAGCTCGGTTCCCAGACTGCTGTCAAAGCCGACGCAGCACAACCAGCCATCCACTCACTCTGTCAGCCAGGAGACAAACAAAAATAGAGGAAGAGGGGGAAAAAGAAGACACATGAAACGGATAGGAATGAAAAAGAGGAAGTGTGAGAGAGAGAGAGAGGGAGGAAGCCGAGGGGCTCCTTGTGAAGGGAAGAGTGGCAGCGCGACCGAGGGTGTCACAGTGCGAGCGCTGGTGTGACAAGTCGACAGAAAACACCGGTTTTCTCTGTATAAAATGTGCACCGACATGCTCTTTTTTAAATTTGATTGTACTTTTATTGTTTTTTAATATATACATATAATACCAACAAAAACAAAATAACAATAAACAAGACACAGAGAGCAACATGACAAAAGCAAAAAGACTAGTTTGTCATTTGTCCCAGTGTTTGACCCATTTGTCCATTTTAACATTCAGTGCAAAAGTTGGTCTTTCCAGTTTTTTAGTGCAGGAAAAAGTACATTGCACAAGTATCCTTCTATAGTTTTATATCTGATTAAATATGATATGGTTTTAAAGTTAAATACAAGCGAAGAGCGGTGACTTCGCTTGTATTTAACTCAATACTCAAGCGAAGAGCGGTGACTTAATGAAACAAGCGAAGAGCGAAGAGCGGTGACTTAATGAAACAACTATACAGAGATGTCCAATGTAAGGTCATTTTTCACACAATTCATAAGAGTCCAAACCCTGCACCCAAATTCTGTAAGAACACATTGACGTAAAGAGAACGAGAGAGACACAAAGGAGAGAATGACAGGTGAGCAGAAGGCTGAAATCAATGGTGGCAGCAGTGACGTGATGCAATGATAACAACCAATTTCTTGTGAAGCAAAACATTAATTATTGCACTCTTCAGGATTCTAGAAGGAGAAAAAAGCAATGCCTCAATTTTTAAGAAGAAATAATAATGCTTTGCTCAACTTTCAGTGCAATTCAAGTCAACCTCAGGAGATGAAGTCGATAAAGAATGAACTTTGTGGCTGGAGTGGTACAGAGTAAATAATGTACTTTTGTGTGTAAATCAGTACATGTTTTTTTTCCCCCACAGAGAATATTGTGAATATTGTATTGCTGCTCATTGTGACAAAATTAGGCCACTGCGAAATGTCTGCATCCAATAAAGAAGTTAAAAGATATATATAGATATAGATCAGTCAAAATCAGATGCTGAGTGATATAAAAAGTAGTATCAAAACAAGAAAATCATATGAACAAGCGTCAATAAAAATAAAAAGGGGGACAAAATTCCAGAGAAAGAATATAGGAAAGTAGTATTATTTACAACAAATTGTTTCAAAAATAATGTTATTTAATTATTGAGGTATTGAAATCGGTCTTGCGCATCAAACCCATTACTTAGCATTGATACTAGTTTGAAATGTTAGTATCTTGTGCCTAAAATGACTTAATGTAGATATTATCAATGACGCGGTCAAGGGAGCAAGGAACGAGTTAACAGACTTTAATACCCACTTCTGTCTTTTGCAGAGGCAAAATCAGGTATTTATTACAATGTCTCACTCATTATTTAAATGTATGAATAAGGGTTTGGGCATTTCACTGCACAAAAAGGTTGTTCTTAGTTGCCAAGACCTAAGACTGAATCCATGGCTCTCCACTACACATGTGTCACCCTCTGTAGAAGTCTGCAGTAATCACATTAGTCATAATAAAGTCAACATTGTCGACTCTGGAGCCCATGCTGCTGCTGTTGTTTACCCATGATTCCCTGCTCCTGCGCCCGTCTGCCTGTTGTTTAGCTCAGAGCGCTCACAGTCCTGTCTTCAGCTAATTATTTCTTTAAAGAGAGGGCTGTTGGGAGGAGACCGTGTAGACAAACACAAGCAGGCTGATTATTCCTTTCTATAAATATTCTCATAGCAACAATTGTCCATTTCAGAGGGGATTTTATTAGACGTCCACAAAGATTAAGTAAGCGCGAGTGGAGAGGAAGAGGCAAGTGTTGGGGGATTTGGGAAACGAGAAAATTACATTAAAGAGATTTTATGGCGACGTCGGCAATGGGGAAAAACATCTTAAATCACAGGTGGAAATGTACAGCACACACAAAATACATGCACAATGCAAACCCCCAAAATACCATAATTACAATAAAATAAAAATGGCTTAAAATATCTGACACATTTGTGTGCAGGTGTGAGCAATATTGACATTTTTTTCATCTTAATAACTTCATTTTTGGTGTGTCCAGATAATTAATCAGACGATGTTATGTCAGCCCAACAGAAATGTGTTAAAACATGTCTTTAAATGTATTAGTTAAGGTTTAATTATCAGACAAATGTCAAATGTCTCAGAAAAGTGCAGAAATACCACCTTATCCTCTAATTTGAAAGTTTGCATTTTTTACTATAAACAAGACATCAATATTAAAAGAACAACATTCATGATTATCTAAATTTCCATATATTGCCCACCTGCTTTTCAAAAGTCGCAACAAAATAATTTTTTTCACATGACTAACGATTACTCACGAACCACACTAATACTCTTTTTAAGGTCAAGATTTTAGACAATAAACACAAAATAATAGCCCTTTCTTTATAAAACATAATGGTCTACTACTACTAGTTATAAAACCGTTCACGACAATGATAATATATATTTTTTGTGTCAATACTTATCTGTTTGTTACTAGTTTTAGTATCGATATATATTCGATTCTTGCTCATTTTGACAACCTTAATTTGTTTAAATGCATTTGAATAATAGACTCCACTTCACCTTCAGCTGAATTACGCGCACACTGGAGAAGCAACTGAAAACAAATGAGTTCATATACAATTGAACCGCTGCACATAGAGTAATTCCCTGATCCCTGCTAATAGACTTGGAGCGATGGCGTTACAGAGGAGTGGATGGATGGTACGGGGTGGGATCAGCAGGGGGTGAAGGAGGGTGGGAGGGAGGTAGTGGGAGTGGGGTTTACACAGAGGTGAGAGGTCGATGAGGACGCGGTGGGTTCAAAGTGCACGGATCACAGAGGACAACCAGGACAACCTTATCCCGTAAGCAGAGCGCGCTTCATACATAGTACATGCAGCCGCACATGGCCGCAGCAGAGGGATGAGGCACGTAGTTATCGGCTCATCCGCTCCCCTCAGGACAGGCGCGTAAACAGAGCCCTCTCTTCACACGTTGCCAGGGTATCCTATGCATTCGTGGCTTCCGAGACACGCACGCGGCACGGAGAGGGAGCTGCTAAAATCAATGTACAGTCGATGTCAAGGGTTTTCTCTGCCCCCGGGGGGACGCTTACAAAGGACAATCATCTCTGGGAGCTTCAAAAATGTTCTGATCAACTTGAGCCTATTATGTAGAGTATGTAACTCCACGTAGTTGTACACGCCAGGTCATTCGTGATCACAAATTAACAGCTAACTACAAAAACTGGTATTATTTGACAACGACAAAAGCTAAGAATCATCCAGCCAAAAATAAAATACAAAGCAGCAGCAGAAAATTGTTCATCAATACAACAAATGTATGGATTAAGATTGGAATATGGATGTTTAAAAATATTTCCCTTAGTATTAAACTTTTGTGCATTATAATCCACAAGGACAAAGACATTTTTAAACTGTAATGGCTTTTGACACGCATTTGTCTTGCCATTGTACACGTCGTCTTTGTTGGAGCACCATGTGGCGGTTGTTTATTAATTTACTTCAGCTTCCTTCAGCCTTGCTCCCTTCAGTCCTGCCTTTTCCCTCTGGAAAATACTGCCTCTTTTCCAACTTGAGATTCAAAAATCTTTCATAACTCCATTGCCCGCTGGACCATGCACCAACCGTGAAAGAAGTGTGTTTATCTCAAATATCGTACCTTTTTTTCTTTCTTTGACCACTTTTTAATGCACAATAACATAATTAAAACTAAATATTAGCACAATGAAATATGTTGACTGTTTATGCAACAAACCTGAAATATTTTCTGGCGAACGCAAGACGCCAAGGTGATGACAACCACATATGTGCAACGCCTTAAACCACCACACCACCGGCGAGCACTCACTTTCATAACAATGTAGGTTGATTATTCTTATTACAGGTACTTTTTTTTATCAATACAAGTTCACCATTTTCAACACGTCTTCAATCAAACAACGCAAAGTTCTTCACTATTGAG
This sequence comes from Eucyclogobius newberryi, assembly GCF_026437365.1. Classification (NCBI taxonomy): domain Eukaryota; kingdom Metazoa; phylum Chordata; class Actinopteri; order Gobiiformes; family Gobiidae; genus Eucyclogobius; species Eucyclogobius newberryi. The sequence continues at coordinate 15,019,131 of NW_027316278.1, read as the reverse complement.
TTTCTGTGTCCCCTGCAATGTTACAAACTTCACGGGAAAGAAAAATGAGAGGTGAGCAAGATCTTTTCTGTTTATCTATTCTTCAATGTGTCCAGCTGGTCAATTCCCAGAGAAAGGCAGCACCGACGCTCACCATCACTCATTTCTCCCGTCAGACACTGTAGAACTAATGATGAAAAATGGCCATCTTGGAAGCGTGCAACGGGGCAGAGTTCAAAGTGAAAAGCGAGCAATAGATTCTCCCCATTAAAAACATACAGTATAAATTACACAATGATTACTGATGAACAATGTGACCTTTTTGTGTGTGTGTTTTGTTTTTTCTACAGCGGAGAAGGAAGCATTTAGGGCCCTATTTTTACCCTCCTTCCTTTCCTTATCCAAATATGTCTATCGCTCTATCCCTGTAGAGCAAAAAGTCTATTAATTCAAAAATATTCATTAGCTCGCGGCCTTGTGCAATAGCTTAAAAGAGGACAACTGCCGTTTAAGTCGTAATGGGGTGGTGTTGTTCCATGCTGTACTCGGTTTAGCCGTAAGATGATGATAAAGATATAGATCATATGACAAAAATGTTGTCTGTGCGATAATGATATGGCCAACTATTTCCTGACGTGCCTTCATTGATAATTACAACAATCACTTATAGTTAAAAACATTAAAACTGGAATCATCTTTTTTGAGGCTCAATATTTTTATAATTTTTGGGAAATGTTTTAATTTGTTGTTGAGCTCTAGATGTTTGACAGAACTTCCACTAACATAGATACTAAAGAACTTTCTGCTATTTATTCATTTAGACAAGTGATGTCAAGATTATTAAGTTAATCAATAATAGTGTTTTTTTTCTAGGTCACAATATAATTTTAAAGACTAAAAAATTATAATTGTGACATTTATGTATAAAAAAAGACAAAAATTCAATTAAATTTGTATAAAAATGACAATTTTCTAGCTAAGTTTTTTTTTTGTTCATTTAAATGAAATGTGACGATTTTAGAAGAAAAATTATGTTATCTTGCCGGTTATGTCAAATTAATCATTCAGAAAGTTTGATTTAATAAAACAGGTCACATACTGAGGAGTAGTAATGTGTTAAGAAAACATGAAAGAAAGAACATTATATTGCCGTTTTGGTTTATTCTCACAATAATTGTTATAAGATAACAAGATGAAATCGTGACATCCCTAATTGCAGTTAAAGTTTTATACATTTTGAAAAGGGTTTACTGGTATTATTCTGGGGTTACTGTGATATTCTTCTGTAACATATCGCACCTTGACATTTGTTATTGTGACAGACTTACCAATGCCATTATGCAAATGTATACAAATATGTAAGAACAGCCATTCTGATTAGTGCTTTCACTCTATGCATACATCGCTTTTGACCACCTAAAAACTGCTGATGTCTATCATATGAATTGTTAAGGTGAGACACGGCAGGTGAACGGGTAAAATATTAAATTGAGGACGATTGATTTTAAACTTTATCCGTAGTTTACTTACATAGACGTAAGAAAAATAAATATTACAAGTTTTTCATCATGTAATCTTTGCGATGTCAAGATCATTCGGTTAATGGATAATGGTGATTATTTAGGTCACAATACAATCGTACAAACTAAGCCATAATTATCATGGCCTTTTTAGACCCAAAAATACTTTAAATTATTTCAATTCAATCTATTATCCTGAATGATAAGGTATGGCTGTTTATGTTGACTTACACATTATGACAAGTGTATTATTGACCTATTCACTAAAGTTTATCATTCAGAAAGGCTGATGACAGACTGGAGGAATTGTGATCTATCAGACCATTTTGAACGTTTGGTCAGGTGTCATTAAACAATAATAATCTTAACCCTAACGTTTGATATTGTGACATCCCTATTTGGGACGTATCACTCAGAAAAATGGACAGAGCCCTTATTGTCTCTCCTTAAGAGTCGTGATCAGGATAAATACCTTACAATTTTTGTTTTTGTCTCCTCTTGCTTATTTATTATTCGCAGAGCTGACTCTTCCTCCCCCTCGCTCCGCCCGCCCCTGGAGACCAGATAGGGCTCCCATGATGCCCCTGCCCTTAGATGGCACAGAGGTCGTAGTTCAGGCGCAGGGCTCTCACCGATTGGCTGCTGCGTTGGACTCTGTGCAAACTCCACTTCATTAGGGAACGATGCGGCAGAGCGGGGTCAGTATTGGGAAAGGGGGAGCGGCAGCAGACACCCTGATCGCCAGCCGCACACAAACAAAACGCTTGGACAAAAACAATAATGTCTCACATGGTCAATTACGCTGGCAACATTCAGAAAATTACACAATCATTTTGCCCCAAACGATGGAAAATATTTAGGCTCGAACATCAGCAGCAAGAGACACAGCAATTAATGACTCGTTCATGAAAACACAAGCAGTAATTGTTGTTATCAGACGGATGCGTGAACTCGTGCGACAGGGAGAGTCCTCGTCAGGGGGGGGATCCTGGTCCCTAGACAGATTAGGGGTCCAGGCAGGCTTCATATTTGTCTAGTGTACTGTCGTCTGCTGGGACTCATCCGATTACCAGGCCACCCTCACTCAACACTCATTTAAAAACACACACACACACACACACACAAACACACAAACACACACACACATTCTAAAAACAAAGACCATACATTCATACACAAGCTCAAGTGAAAGCTATGCAAATGTGAGGAGACAATTATATTCCCACCACCCACATAAACATCAATGTGATGCACTGTCTTCTCCTGCAGTTTGTGAACGCCACAGACACAAAGAGACTAATCCTTACATAATCCCCTTCTGCTACCAAACACCAAACTCTCTCCCACACATAAACACAGTAAGAGTTATCCAAAACTATGACTTCTCTTACGAGATGGCACGAAATACGAATTCAAAACAAACTCCGGAAAAGATTTAAACTTAGTCTCACAATGGGCATTATTCTAGCAACCAACATCTATTGAGACTTGTGCGTCATTGAGACTTGGGCATTTTATTCCCACAGTGAAAAGTACACCTGCCAAAACTTTATACAATGCCTTACTTACAGTGATGACTTTCTCAACTGTAACAGCACAGATACAAGTCAGTCCAAATACAAAAACCAACAGAGACATCTAGTGGTAAGTGTGTGCCCCTGCATCGAGTGCTTCAAGATTTCACAATAAATTACTTATTTATCTACTGGCTGAAAGAGAGCTTTTATCTAAATGGGTAGTGGGCGCTATAGAGTAAATTTGTTACATGGTATTAATTATTTCCAATCAGACAATAAAAACGCATTAGTGAGTGAAATATGAGCTCCGTAGATCAATTCCATTAGGTTTGACTTGTCCTTGTTTTATTGTGCTGTCAGTGTCCTCCAGCCCCTACTTCTTCTTCGTGTGTTCCCCTTCTAAATTTGACGGTCGTGACTTGCTCTTCCCTTTTAATATCTCTGTCTCGGGAAGAGGTCAGTCATCCATTGTGTCGTCCTTTATGTTTTATGTGTTGTATATTGATTTAATTGCTATATCCTTTTTTAGTTTGGGCTGGATTTCCCTCGTGGCACGTGTTGACTTGTTTGGTGTTTTTCTGTTATAAACGGAGGGTGCCTCCAAAGGATAAACCTATCTCGTGGCCATTCATAAAACAACGCAAGAACAATCCGGTCACACATATAGTGTCTGCTTTCAAATAATCATCACCATCATCACCATCATCACCATCACCATCATCATCATCATCATCTTATAATCTTATAATATATTCCAGTAAGTACAGCACCTTTGAGATGATCATCATACTCACCAAGTTTGTATGTTAACACGTACAAGACGGTCCAGGGGGTGCCAGGTACTGCAAGCAGCTTTCTCCACACAATCCATGAAGTCTCTGCTGCTCTCTTGCTGCCATCTGCTGGTGGCCCCTTTAAAGTCTCCTCATCCAACACTGGGGCCCCCAACACAAACAGAGCCACACCTGCATATACAAACATGAGGAGCACAAACATCCAAGCCCATCCGGCTACGTCGATGACAGCCAATAAGCCACCTCCAGCGAACACAGAGCCAGCTTTGTAGCCAACCACTTGGGCTGTGTTGCCAAGGCCAAGTTCCCCACGACCTTTAAGCAAAGCCACAGCCGCTCCATCTACAGCTATGTCCTGGAATGAGGCCAACGTGTTCATGGCCAGGAGTGTTGCTGCTACTCCCCATATGTGCGCCTCAGGGGCTAGAGCAGCACTGGACGCACACGTGAGGGCCAGACCAGACACAGTCCCTACAATCCAGCGGCGCTTTGTACCAACACGGTCTATAAGAGGAGCCCACAGGACCTTGAGAACCCAGGGGAAGTAGAGGACTTTAGTAAAGCTGATGCGGGTGAGAGAATGGCCAGCTCCTCGCAAGTAAACAGGAAGCAGTGAAGACTGGAGTCCATAGGGGATGCCCTGTACAAAGTACAAAAGGCCCAAGAAGACCAGCTTGTCATTCATGTCTGCGGTGAGATGACCCTGTGGAGGGGCTGTGAGGTGACCCTGTGGAGGGGCTGTGAGGTGACCCTGTGGAGGGGCTGTGAGGTGATCCTGTGGAGGGGCTGTGAGGTGATCCTGTGGAGGGGCTGTGAGGTGATCCTGTGGAGGGGCTGTGAGGTGACCCTGTGGAGGGGCTGTGAGGTGACCCTGTGGAGGGGCTGTGAGGTGATCCTGTGGAGGGGCTGTGAGGTGATCCTGTGGAGGGGCTGTGAGGTGATCCTGTGGAGGGGCTGTGAGGTGACCCTATGGAGGGGCTGTGAGGTGTGGAGGGGCAGTGATGCAGGGTGCTGGTCAGGTCATTGTCAGACACTGTGCTGATGTCCTTCATGAACCCCTCTGGATGCACAGCCCAGTGCACGACACTCTGTCCTGAAACACACAGACTGAAGGATAGTTACACTTGTTGTCAGTGTAACCTTGCTGAGGATGTCACTGCTGCTTTATTGCCTCAGCTATGTTACTTCTATGGCGCTAATATTAGCCACGTCAAACGACAGCACTAGCCGGGTGCACCACATAAAGACAAACGTACGTATATATCTTATCTTCACGAATCAATAAAACCACTGATCAAATCTACAAAAGCAAAACAACCATAAGTTTTGTTGTCAATTAATAATTAGCTTCTGTTAGCCACACAAGCCTATGCTAAACAGAATAAAGCTATCTGTGATACAGTGTTAAATCATGTTAGCATTAGCTTACTATGTTTAAAAGGCGCTTCTTCTCAGTTTGAAGATAAATCTTGACATTCAGCAGGAAAGTTCAGTGAGGCGTTTGCAGACCATATGTTTGTGTTTCTGTTGGTGACTCCGCTCGGTGCAGCAGTGCGCTGGGTTGCCAGATCTGAGTGACACATTCCAGCCTCAGGGTTGAAAATGCGCTGCAGCAGAGAACGACCTGTGTAATACACATGGTGTAATAGTGTAGCTCTATAAACAACGATACTTAACCCAGACCTTAGCTTAGGACCCACCCCTGGGACCGTGGAACTGTAATATAATTGTTCCATTTTGTTCACATCTGATGAAAGAGAACTCTCCATTTTTTACTTAAAAATAAAGCTGCAACCTGCTTGCTTCCAGTCAAATCAATCATTCTGAGAAGCATCAGAGTCAGTTTGTACAGCAAACTAATCAATAGAACTTGTATATGGATTCCGTCTGGACATGTTTGCTTTAACCCTAAAACAAAAGCAAGAAAGCGAGGCGAAATTTAAAATCTGTTTTAATCTTATTTCTACTTATAATTAGAGTAAAACAGAACACCAAGGACCAAACTACAGAGGCTCAGCTTCACAAAGGCTCCAGCCAATTGTTTGTGCTCCAAAGGGTTCAGGAACAGCTTCAGTTTGAACTGGGGCTCATTAAGCGGTCAATACAATCATTTATTGGGAAATAAACATACATTTCAATCGAAAACATTGAACAAATCACATGTTCCTGAAGTTATTATTCTGTGACACACTTCAGTCATTACACACATTTAATTTTACAAAGGCACTTTAAAGTCTACTCAAAGTTTAGTTTTCACACGGTATGTCACTACAGTTCTCTCCTCAAACACAGAAACAATCATATTATATACAACTGTATTGAGAACGCTAAAGGAAAAAAAAGGCTTGTTATAGTAAGTTACCTAGGTTACTTAATTAACCTTAATGTCTCAGACAAAAATAAATAAAATGGGCTTTATGTGAGGTCAGATGGCATTAGTGGAAAGTGGATTCCAAGTTTAAGTGGTTCATACAATTCTATGCATGTGTTGGCTTAGATGTCATGGTCTGTTGTTGAATTGTCGATCAAAGTCCTACAATAGTGCGCGTTCACATGACACAACATTCTTAAATTCCTATAGTTTAAAATTTTGCTGGAATTCATCCTTTAACTGTCAGATTTTAGATTTTTTCGTCCTGGTTTATAGTTAATTCCTCTGCTATTACTAGGCTTGTTGATATTAAACAAAAACTGGCACAAAGCTCACTGTCTCCTCTGTAAGCACAAATAAACAAAAGTGAAACCGATTTTCAGCCTCAGAAAGTGAGGCTTAAACTCATGGCTTTACATCCTTCCAAAGGAAGTTGGAAGGACTTTAAGCCATGAGTTTAATATGACACATTTGTGGAGTCAATACCAAACAAATAAAATGCATTTATTATGGATATTTCCTTCAAAAACGCTGAATCGCCCATAAAGTTTCACGTACCCGGCCCGCCATCTGAGATCATGAACATCCAACTCCACAACATGAACAAATGCAAGATGGATCCATTTAAATCTATACTGTGGAGCATTACAGGCAAGCAATAACATCTCCATGGTGACAAGCAGGCGGCTGGCCCCAGAAAAGTAACATCTAGTGCACCTTTAAGAACATACAGTATGGCAAGGCAGAGACAAATCTATAGAGAAATGAATGAGAGAAGACGTTGAGACGGTTTTGGCAGATTAGTTATGTTATTATTAGACAGAAGTTGATACCTCATCTCTCATTGAGGGGGCTTGTTCAGTCCAACAGAAAGACCAACGATTAGAGCAACAATGGCAATCAGGATCAGGAGGACAAAAGCAAGGATGATAATTTTCTGTAAAAACAAACAAAATTACCATACATTATTTCAGTGATGTAAAGGTTGATTTCTTTGTGAACATTGCATATGGCTTTGAGAAAGTAGACGCACCCTCCTGGACCTCTTCTGGTATCTCACTGCTTTCTTTGTCTCCTCTTTTGCGTGACAAATATACTCCTCCGCATTGGTAACATTGTTCTCAATATTGTTCACCATCTCCCCCTTTGAGAGAGTAAACGCCGATCAACAACCCTAATTCTAAAACGTTTTATTGTACTCAAAAAGCCTCTTACTTGAGTCTCCACCAGCATGGCCATGTCCATAAACATTGTGTGAAGCTCTCTGATGCTCATCTCCAATCGCATTATGTCCTGATGTCGGGATTCTATTTCGTTTAAGGCCTCGTGAGTTATTTGTGAATCCATGATAATCTGGGAAAAGTGGATAAGATCTTTGCCTGACGTGTTTCAAAGCCAAAGCACCTTATTATAAATAACATTAGGCATATTGTAACTTACATCAGATGTGAAGATAGCTGGATTTCCACTTTCTAACATGTCCTCCAGTTCTTCGTTTGTGGTCACTCGGCCGGCTAAAATTAAATAAATGAAAAGAAAGTATGTAGTAGTATAATTTTATCAGGGCAAACACAAGGTTATTCAGATGATATTAAGTCAATCCAACAGAAAAAACTTAAAACTTGTCTTTAAATGTATTAGTTGAGGTTTAATTATCAGACAAATGTGAAATGCTTGCAAAATTAACCACAAAAGTACAGAAATGTCACCGTATATCCTTATTTTCAAGTTTACCTAATCTTTTTTTTATTTTAATTTTTTCAATCTGTTCTTTTTGCAGCATTTTTTGCTATAAACATGTTGCATATCTTGATAACGACGTTCACATTATTACCTAAAAAAAGTACTGAAGTGCGTTATTTTTGAATAACCGCACAGGTGGTTCCGGCAGCAGTCAATCACATTCTAAATCACTACAGTGTGGCCATCACCATAGCACGGGGTAAACAAATGAGCTGCTGTTAAAAGGGACTAGCTTCAACTAACACAGAGATAACTGATCCCTCGGACAGCAAACGCACGGCAAAAAGGTTTTTATATCCACCGACTGGCTCTTGCAGATTGTGGGACCAGAGTATAAGCGGATTTAACAACTCACAGCCGTGTGTTACACAGTTTTAACGCACTCTGCGGAATGTCCGAGATATGAGTTATTTCTGTGTTTTACATGAAGCTAGTCCCTCACAGCAGTTGAGCATTTGTTTACCCATTGCTATGGTAAACAGAGTAGTGATTTAACTGTTGCCGGAACTACTTGTGCGTTAAACAAAATTGACACATGGCAGTTAGCATTAGCTCTCACTGACCGTGGTATAAACATCAACAATAGTCATTCAGCCAGGTTTTTAAAGTTTCAAAGAGCCACTGAGACATATTTACAGGCCACAATTGTTTGCTGTTTTCAGTTTGTGGCTGGCTTTCAAATCCGTGACTATAAAGGAAAGCTTGAGTCAAAGAAAAATGACAGCTTAAAATCTATAAACAAAAGTGTTCTGATGCCTCATGCTCCTCTCTCTGCCCTCCCCAGAGAGACGGATCTGTGTGCAGGTGCTGCAATTAGTTTATTCCTTAGAGACACTGAGCCAAACACATAAAAACACACTATTGTAAGAGACAGATTCACAATAATGCTCCAGGAGGAACCAACATGTTAAACAATGAAGGGACTCCTGACGTAAATAAGAGTAAATATAGTGGACATATACCACTAGAGTATCAAATGCACGAGTAAAAAGCAGGTGAATAGTATTACTGTCACCGTGGCAACACAAACAGTGCCGGGCGTCTCTGGTATCCGCTCTTCGACTGCACTGAGCTGGGTTTCTCATTAACGCTGCCACTGAGGGAAAAGTCTTCTATACCATTCTGTCTACACTTTGTCTGCCCATTCTTTTTGAAGATTCATATGTTTCAGACCTATGCTAAAGCTTTCAGCTAATTTTGTCAACTTTTTTTTTTTTTTAGTCTTGGTTTTTTGACTAAAATAATTTTTAGTTTATCCCCTAGATATAGTCAGTAAATCTTTATCGTTTTGGTCAAGATTCAGTCTCCAAAAATGTTAATTTAGTCAACCAAATCATTGATAGTTTTAGTGAACGTTTCTTGGATGTGCAGTGTGTTTCTGGTTTGTGGCTCTGGGACTGAAGAGTGGATCTAGTCTACACTTGTAGTTTTTATTATCCATCTTGTTGTTCCCTTTTAGGGTTCCCTTTTTGTTGTTCTAGTCTACACTTTTAGTTTTTATTATCCATCTTGTTGTTCCCTTTTAGGGTTCCCTTTTTGTTGTTCTAGTCTACACTTTTAGTTTTTATTATCCATCTTGTTGTTCCCTTTTAGGGTTCCCTTTTTGTTGTTCCCTTTTAGGGTTCCTTTTTGTTGTTCCCTTTTAGGCTCGCGGGTGACTGGAGCCTATCCCAGTGACTTTGGGCCTTAGGCGGCGCACACCCTGGACAGTGGCTCGTCGCAGGGCCGACACAGAGACATAGACATTACAGCCATTCACTCTCACATTCATTCGCTAGGACCAATTTAGAGTCATCAATCTTTGGACGGTGGGAGGAAGCTGGAGAGAACCCACGGTAACACAGGGAGGACATGCAGATGTTGTTCTGGTCCGGGAATCGAACCCATGTTCTCCTTCATGGGAGGCAAGGGCTGCTAACCGCCTTTGCCACCGTGCACCCCTTAGTTTTTATTATTTGACAAAAATATTAAAACTTTAATTGACGAAAACATCTACTTTTAGTCACAGTTTTAATTGACAAAAGTTATGTAATTTTAGCCACAGTTTTAGTTTTTAAGATTATTTTTCATTCCTGAAAGTAATAATGTGACATAGACATTTTGAAGGTGCCTTTGAATGAGCTTTTGTGTTGGCTTCTGACTTTCCTTTATACACATTTACAAATCAACTTCTCAGAATAAGTGTTTTTAGATTCCGCCGCACGGAAATATATTCGAGAAAGTAAGATTCTGCCTCATTGTATCCCCCCATAGATGGAAAAAATTGACATTACTACTTTCCATTTCGGATGACTTACTTATCTCCAGCTGTCTCTGGATTCGTCCTTTGCTTCGCTCCCTGAAGGACACTTGCGTCTCGTTGTACTGAGTCATGACTTCCACAAACTTTCTGGACAACACTGTGTGCTGAGGGTAAACCACAGCAGGCCAAAAGTACAGTCAAAACAAATGCTCACGTCAACAACAACAACATCAGCGGCAGCGGCGGTGGCCATTTTACGGTTGTAAATAACAATGGGTCTGACCTGTGTCTTCTGGATCCTGAAATCGACAGAGGACCTGTTCACGGCATCATCTTTGGGCATACTCTGCTCCATAGCTGTAGGAAAACGAGCAGAAGGAGATGTGTGCTTGGGAAAACTGAAACAATCACATTATAAGCATTTTCTCTGATTTGTAACTCACTTTTTAGTTTTGTTCGCACGACGTTGGCATTGCCTTTAATGTCGTTGGTCAGTGTGGCCAACTTGTCCTTTGTCCCTGCGGATATAGAGAAAACCCATTAGCTACTGTTTGCTGACAAAATATATATAAACTCAGCTTCTATCTCAATGATTACCTCCATGTGACTAGCGTAAATATTGATTTTAGTGTCCATCGTGTAATCTAGCAACACCTTTTTAGAAATAGTCCGTCTATTAGTCAAGCAGTTATATTTCTATTGGATATTTAGACTTTTTAAATACATCCACAAACTAGAGGTTGAAATATGGTGACGGAAGGCTTCTAGATGGAGAATGTTTTAGAAAAAAGTGTATTTTCATTATGAAAATCAGGAATTATTTACAATTGTTTTGACATTTTGACTGGCTTAGTTATAAAAAAAAGTATTTTCGTATGAGTTTTTACTATCTGTACCGTTCAGATGGTGATTAAGATTGTCAAAATACAACTACATTTAATCCAGGGGTTGCAGATTGTTGAAACATTTGCCATATCAATATTGTTCTGAATGGGGGAAATAGTCCTCAAAATGTTGCGTAAAACGAGAAGCTCAAACCGGTGCCACTGAATGAATGCTTCTCTAAACAAATACAACTATTGTCAAATGCGCACGCAGATGTTCACAGAGACTGAACACTACACACAGAAAGCACCATGCCATTTTTTTTTAAAATTTCAAACAAAGTAAAATAATAAAAACACTGAGGATAAACTCACAGTTGTCGGGATTGGGCTCTGACAGGATCGTGCTGTGAATCTTCCTCACCTCGTCCACTTGATGGGCGATTTTATCAATAAGCCCCCTGACTTCCTCCACCTGATGAAGTGCACATGTATTGCTCTATTTGCACATTTAAATTTATATAATATCTAAATAATTTACCCTTCTGAAAAAGCTCTCCATGAAGCCATCTCTCTCCGACGGGACAACATCGTCGTCCGCGCGCGTCCGGCTCTGCTCGGGGGAAAACTGCAATTCAGCCACTTTTACATCATTGTCTGGACACAACAATAAACACGTTTAAAAAATAAATAAAGTTAAAACGGATCACTCACGGCGGCCAATTCAGCGAGGCGATCCTTCATCACGTCTCTGGTCTCGGCTGGCTCCGGTGGGACAGTCCGGTCACGGTGCAGGTCTCCGAACGCGGTGCGCCATGGCCGTGGAGCTGTCAGAGGACGCACCGGTCAAACAAGTTTGGACTTTTAAAAATGACGCAGTAAAACGCAAAGGGAATCCGGTGTTAGTGTTGATGTTGGTGCGGGGTTAATGAAAGCGCAGTACAGACGGGAAAGAGGAGACGCGTAATGAGTTACCGGGATACGCCTCTTCTCTCTCTCTCTTTCTCCTCTTCACCCGCTTCACCCATGGGAAAAAACACTCTCTCAAGGCAAATAATGTAATAATAATGCTTCACGAATGTTCTGGAAAATAATGGCTGGAATTATGTATAGGGCAGTATGGCCAGTTAGCACATTCTGTCACCTGGAAACAACAACATTTATTTGTTCAATGTAATTTAATCCACATCCATTGATTTAGGCCCATGTGACACAACAAACTTTCCAATCTTGTATTTAACAAGATTTTGACGAATTGCACTGAAGGATTTGTTGATATCCAATTCAAAGCGTGATTTGGGGGGGGAAACAAAAAACCTTTTTTGTAATTTATTTGTCAGAATGCAGCCTGAAATGTAATCCTGACTGTACAGTTTCAGATTTACACGTGTGTAATTTTGGCACTATTTATTCAAACTGCCTTATTTGTAAGGGTTAAGGTTAGGTATTCAGAATGAAAACATTGCATGATGAAAAACTGCATACTTTTGTAAGTAAACTACACATGATCTATATCTAAATGTGTAAACATTACTACTTTATCCACCTCCTTTTAGGCTAAACTTGCACATATCCTACTCTGTATAAATAATTATTTATTTAATGATTTATAATTTATTTGTATTACGCAAATAGTCCCAATAGTGAAGTTAATGCATGATCTTTAGGCCTATGAACAGATGCTGCCACACAGGGACGCTGTTCACTCAAAAAAGTATTGAGTAAACTTTATGCGGCTGGTCAGGCTCTCATCACCTGCAAGAATCACGCACGACCACAACACGCTCTCTACACACTTTTACACCAGCAAGAGAAACCGAGGGAAAACGCAGATGCTTGATAACGTGCTAAATACTTTGTATTTGTCTACTTTGTTTCGTGTCCACTGAAGTAAGTTTATAATCACGCGAGACAGAGACATGGATCGTGCTCAATGTTCATCTGCTTTACAGTTCTTCATTCATGTCGTTCAGTCTCCATTTTCCCCCGATGCTGTGTGTTCTTTTCTCTAATTTGAAACATGGCTGGATCGCACACAGTAACTCCTGATTCAGACCCCGCGCAGTCTCCCAGTGCGCACGGATAATGCCATTTACGCACAGCCTGACGCCCCTCCTCAGAAGATACAGAAAAAGTGACATCACAGCTTGGTATTCCCACGTTCAGAGCCACAACTTGGAGAGCTCGCCTCCCCCTCAAAGCCTTGCATGGACTGCGTTTCAAACTCATTCAAGTCAAGTCAAGTTTTTCTTTGGATTCTTTTGGGTTTTTTACTTCTTCATCATGTCAGAGGTCTTTAGTGCTTGATGCTTTTGAGACTTTTCTGAGTGCTTTTCCCCCTGTTTTGTGTGAACTGTTTTTATTGACTGGACACATGGACTAAGCCTCAATTTAACTTTTGGAATAATGCATTTATCCTCTTGGATTTATCTACATATAGTCAACTGTTAACTGTCATTCCAAACGCTATGGAGCTTCATTTGAAACTTCACATTTTCACTGCTTTTCTCTCATGTTGTATAAAGGTAAGCGCATGCATTCTGGTAAACATTGTATTTACACTGTCTAAAATGGATGCTCCGAGCCTTTTACTTGTAGTAAAAATCAAAGAAGACTTAAAGAAACTATTGACTTGTTTTCCTCAACAGGTCAATGCTCAAGTTGTGCAATGGAGGCAGAATCCAGGTATCTCAGTGCTTGTCAGTCACATATTTCACGTTTGTATGTTCGATGTGTAGGCTTAAAACGTATTATTTTACACATTTTATATTTACGTATATAAGCACTTTTCTGCTAACTCAAAGATGCTTTACATATGAAAAGTCCAACTACAAAAAGCAAATATCTCAGTTTTGGAAAAAATGTTAAAAAGTCTTTTTCTTTTTGTTAGAGATAATTATCAAAGTAAATAAAGTTGATCAAAATGGAATCATATTTAGATTGCAGTGAAATACATTTGGCTTTTGAAATCACTGCTATACAAAGACAACGATGGCTTTTAATGGCACTTATGTGTTTTTGACTCTTCATACAACATTTAAACCCCATAACTTATTTTATTATCGCTATGAATATTTAAACCTGTTAGTCCCCATAGTGCTTAGGACATCAGCCGTTGAATCGGGATCTTAATGATGATAAAAGTGTCTCCCCTGAAGGCTTGCAGGTGTTGCGCAGTGCTTCACATTACTGGCCCCTGGATGATGTGAGTGGAATCCACGAGCTGTGGGACCAGATCGGGAAGAGAACAGGTTATGTTAACGGCAGCAACATAAGTACGTCCTCACGTCCTCTTACTGTGTATGAATGTGTACTTTCAGACAGTCAAGGGCAAACAGGCCATTTAAATCTGATTCCAAAGTAGAAAGTAATCACCAGGGGTCTCATTTATGAAACTTTATATGGAATTCTTAATAAAAGTGTATGTCTGGATAAATCACAAACTTCTTCTTCCTCGTCTGTGAAAGCCCTGATATGCAAAGTTCTGAATGTTTGGACCAGACGACTAATTTCTATAGTAAAGTTGTCGTTTTATGGATCACAAACGTAACGTGGAATGTGCCGTACGTAAAATTTTTGTACGTACGCACGCTTTATAAATGAGACCCCAGCAAACCCCAGAAAACACTGGATATAAATGTATAAAAGATTGGATTGTATACATGTCATCACATTTAGATAGATATTAGATCGATCATTGTCTGTGTCTATATTTACTATAGTGGCGACTTTTAAATTTAAATGGACTGCTGAAATACTTACGCAGTACTTTGGAGAAAATGGCTAAAAACAACATTTAGTATTGCTGTTGACGAGTGATGGGCAATACCACTGATTTTTTTATCCAATACTGATACCGATACCAATGAGTTTTGTACTAAAATGCATTGAAACTCCTCAATTATGCTTTTTTTTTTTACGTTATTCATCATTATTTTCTTTCAATCTCAGCTTGAACTGACATGAATAGTAAATATAAACAAAATCTATTAAAGAAAACTGAATTTCTGGGAGACATTTTAAGTATCGATATATTCGCTTGAGTATCAATACTTTTTTAAACCTCTGTCAGTATCTGTATATCAATAGTTGGTATCGATTTGCTCATCACTACTGTTGACATGTGCATTGCGTGCGTCATACTGTACATTTGTGCCTGGATAAATAAGAGCTCTGCCCACTGTATCTACAAAAATCGCACTATTCCAGTTCATATATACAAAAAAATCAATTGATTAAACCCTCAAATATCACTGTCTGTCTGTTACACGTCTGCATTACCTGCCCTGACCCCATGCAATTGTTGTTTGTTTTGGAGGGATCGGGTATGACTCGAGTTGGATGCATGTGTCCTCCGCGCACACTGACGCCGTTCGCTCCGAGCATCAGTTCTTCTCATACCTGCGCACCATGTCCCCCCTTTTTGTCCTCTTTTCACTTTTCTTTGTGCCTTGTGTCAGTCCAGGTTTGAGTCACTGTTACGTTTCTGTGTTGTCCAGCTCTCAGAATCCACAACCACACTGTGCTCCCCTCCTCCCATAACTCTTCCTATGTGTACACCAATGACTCTGCCTACACTAACATTTCTGCGACTGTAGGTGAGCATCCATCACTGTTGCATCATTCACCACTGGCTCCATTGTCATCGTCGCCCTCTTGTCTTTCTTTGTCTGTGGCGTGCGACTTGATAGCGTACACCTGTCAGTCTCCTTTGGGAGCAACAGGAACCGTATAAGGGCTGTAGTGGTCTAAAACACCAAAGACGGGCTCTGTGCATCGTTTAGTCAACCAAAAGTACCATATGTACCCAAAGTGCAGTGACAAGACCAAGGAAACCACACGATTACAAATATTTAAACAGAAAAGGTCCAGAAGCGAATGTATTTATTGGTAGAAAGGTGGATTAAATTCACAGTTTGCACCCACACGTCAAGATAACTCACTAAATGTTATTTCCTTTCTGCTATTGTGAATATAAATCATTTCAAATCTCCAAAATAATTAGTAAAAGCCAACAGCTCTAAATTGTATACACTAAAAAAAGTAAAGTTTTACATTCAAGGTTCTTATGGTGCCATCAATTAATCATTAATTAAAAGGTGCTGGGCTAACATAAAATATCTGATCTGCTTGAATTTATGAGAGTGACAGAGGTAGAAACAGAAAAAATGCTTTGTATTCTATGTAATATTATTTTTTTGTTGCAGACATTGTTGAAGGAATGGTAAACAAAGGCATTTTTTTGAACGGCGATAACGGTGGTACTTTTCTCCACTTTGGAACCTTCCAGAACAGCTGCATCAGTGACCCGATGCTGTGTGGCCCAGAGGGTCAGTCCTGACACACGAAAGAGTCTTTATGTCATGATTGAAATCCCTGGTTACTGTATTTTATAATTGTGTGCAGGGATTACTTTCTCTTTTTTCTGGAAAAACCATGAGTCTCAGTCCCGGTTTGCAATTGCGTCCGGAGGGAAAGTGGTCTCCAACGGTTTCTCCGTCTAC
Organism: Eucyclogobius newberryi; assembly: GCF_026437365.1. NCBI lineage: Eukaryota > Metazoa > Chordata > Actinopteri > Gobiiformes > Gobiidae > Eucyclogobius > Eucyclogobius newberryi. The sequence continues at coordinate 15,002,637 of NW_027316278.1, read as the reverse complement.
ACCAATCCTTATGGAGGATACGTGGAGTTTTATACCAGAGGGAACAATCACAGGTGGAAGACTGACATCAAGGTGCCAGGTAAGAGCCATGTTTTTCTGCTTTTCTTACAGTTACAGGGTGAGGAACTGGTTTCTGTGTGGACTATGCCCTGTTTCTATGTTCTCTCACGAATGTAACGAATTACAAATACTTATATACTGTAATTGAGTAAATATTTTGACTAATTGTACTTTCTTGTGTCGCTTTTTTAACATGTACTTGTACTGGTAATGTACTTAGTAAATTAGTTGCAGTTATTTGTCCCTGTGCAGGTCTGTCTCACTGCTGTTTCTGCTTCTTTACAAAACAACTCTGCATCACCAGCTCTGATTGGCCACTTCTCAGAGAACATGTGAACTGTGGTTTTAACAACTAGATTCAGTTTAAACTATTCCATGTTTCAATTCTCTATGAAATATTGTTGAAATTGCTTGTAAAATTGCATTAAAAGGTAACTAGTAACAAGTACACTTATTTTTCAAGTGTACCTTTTATTACAGTACAATTTTGTAGTACTCTTTCCACCACTGGTCCTCTCTCCAGCATAATGATTATTTGTAATGTAACATAGCCCTTTATATGGTAAAAAAAAAACTGCCGCGTACAAGAAGGGGCAAGGATTCACAAAATACACTTAACAGAAATGTCAACTGTGAAGGAGTGTAGGATCAAACTAAAACACCGCTCTCGTTTCCTCTTGCGATCGCATGTCTTGACAGAATTGCCTCCAACAAACGAGGCTCTGAGCTAAACTGTTGGGAGCTTCCTTCTCAAATATCGTGTGTAATCAGTGTTTGTGCAGCGCTGAGTTAGGGTCGTTGTCATTGTGTCATAGCCTGCTGCCTTAAAGCCAGCGCCCGGTTCCACGAAATCATCTGGTTTTCATATGTGATTGTGACACGCCACAGTTCAAGATGTTACCTCAAAAGTCTGCCTGTCCTTACTCCTCTTAACACAGACGACATTGTGCTCGGCCTTTGGTGTTGCGATTGCGATTTGATGGTAGAATTTTGTTCAAAGTTCACATTTTAAGCACTTTCAGACATGTTTGTACAGTTTTTTTTTAATGCAGAAGACGACAGGATATTTTGTTTGTTTGCGGAGGAAATTGTGGACCTTCATAAAACCTTTGCGATTTGATCATTGCGTCATTGCGTTGATTCGATTGCGATCAATTAAACCGTAGGTGCATGGCGGCGGACAGGGCTGGGCAATTCGGTGCTAAAAACTGAATCGTGAGCTCATCCCTGTGACGATTTTGCTATTTTGGCGAAATCGATTTATCGTGACACTTTCGCCTCGCTCACGCCTCCTGTTGGTCAACTTTTGTCATGCTCTGATTGAGTGGCAGCGCTATTCAACCAATCACAGAGAAGAAGCAGAAGATGATTTCATGTATCACTTAAAGGCAATAGATAAGTGGACAGTACTGTAGACACGAATGGCGATAGAATCAAAATTGTGACAGTGTGGTTCAATCGTCGCATTGTCTTTTTCTCATTCTCATTCATTTTCTTTTTTTTTTTTTTACCTTAAAGAATGACAGAAGAGGAACTTTCTTCTCTGTGACTACCTGGTCAATGTCACGGGCCCACAAACCATCTCAAACTGATATTTGCTGGATCGTAGGGCAGACAATATGCAACAATATAAGCGTAACAATTTGCATCCATCTGCAATGTCATAGAAAAACCTTTGTGGCTTGATGATTCGAAGGCTTAAATATAGCCAGTTCCATTAAGAGTTTCCCGACAACGACAGTCAGACAATATTATGTCAATCCAACAGAAACACGTTAAACTTGTCTTTAAATGTATTAGTTAAGGTTTAATTGTCAGACAAATGTGAAATGTCTGTCAAATGAATCACAAAAGTGCATAAATATCACTCTTTTACATAACTTTCCTTTTTACTCAGCTCTATTTGTACCATTTTTCACTATAAACAATATACTAGATTTAGCTTTTCTTCCGAACAACAACCACAATATTATGTACATTTCGTTGTATATTGTCTACTCTTGACCTGTGACCTTTTCAGGGCCCTTTTGGACTCATATTCTTTTCACCTGGACGAAAGCAAAAGGCCTGGATGTGTACATAAACGGGACTCTGAACGCCCGGGACGAGGCGGGCAGAGTGTCCGAGAACTACGGCGACCCCTATCCCGACCTGGTCATCGGCACCGACAACGGCAAACCGCACGGCCACTACGTCACCGGCGCCTTTGACGAGTTCATTATCTGGGAGCGGGCCCTTTCCCCCGGCGAGATCCTGCTCTACTACAACGCAGCCACAGGTGAAGCGCCGCCGCATTTCCTGTGTGAAATCTCATAACGCAAAGAAACAGGGTTAAAAAGCCATTTCCGCGCTTTCCTGCTTGTAGATGATGGAGCTATTGAATTGAATAATACTAATAGTATCTCCCTGCGTGACCTTTGGAGCAGCAGTGTCACGGCCCGGCTGCTCGTTACCGCTCGGACTCGCATAGTTCTGCCTTATAAGCATGTCCGAAAACGCGTGTGGGTGGCAGGGAACGCATGAATCCTATTTCAGTTGACATGCTCAGACAATCCCTCAAGTCTGTTGCTTTTGAGTCATTTTTAAATCATTATGAAACACTGCACATGCATTGCTTCAAAAGATGGAGTGTCAATATGGAAGTTTCCTAAGTACGAATACAATATAGTGTTTTGTTGGAGTGTCAAGATATATCAAACTATTTCCACGATATTGTGTGGGGAAACGTGATAAAACATGTCTTTTAAAACAGATGTGAAATGTCAGTCAAATGAATCACAAAAGTGCAGAAATGTCACCTTATACTCTTATTTTACAGCATTACAATTTTCCTTTTTCTTTTTAATCAGCTCTTTTTGCAGCAGTTTAAACTATAAACGATAAACCCGATATTAGAATTTAGCCTCAAAACAACATTCACGATTATCGAAATTCAAAGTTGTATCCTCCTTTTGGCCTCAACCAAGAACACAACCTTCTTTGTAGATGTAATTATCAAGTCAAGCTTTCCATTTAAGTAAAAAACAATCGTTTCTACTGCTGCCAGCGTCCAGTTTCTGAGGCTGATTAATGAAATTGCCAAAGGTACATTAAATTAGTCCGTCTCTAGTCGTCGCCATATTCTTGGGGCTGTTTATTTTTGTGGTTCGTGACTCTTAAATCTGGAAAGGCTTCTTGGTTACTTTGTGATTAAGTGTTATTTAGTTATTTGAACTCTAAAATCGGCCCTGGCACCTCTGATGCAAAGCAGCTTTTATTAAGAGCCTTTTGCACACGCTTCTATCCACATGTGTCAAATGCCCAGAGTATAAACAACTGAAGGCTCACACCGACCTGAATCTCCCCCAAAGTCGTAACCCGAAAGCAATACATCCACCAGCCATTACCAGACGCAAATACTCCCCACTGTTATGGTTACAGAAAAATATTTTTACCTCCACAGAGCGCGCATAAAAAGCTTCACAATGAACCAAAGAGGAGCGGGACTGGATCTTCCGACCGACATGCGTCCATATAAGGCCATTTTAACGTGACCTGCTTTCACTAAATAGTAGCAAAGGCATAAAAGTGTATTTTTAACTTCGCACAGGAGCGAGTGACACTGTATTGAGTTGTGGCCTGTCTTCGTTTTTGTGGTTGTAATCCATCTCCTGTACGCCACTGGGATCGATCCAGACTTGTAAACCGCTGCAGATAGATCGCAGCTACAGTCGGCGTCTGTTCTGCTAATAATGACTGCCCCTCAAAGGCTTTTTATAGCAACATTAACGGCATTTGTAATAGTATTTATTACCACGTGTTGCTTTTTTAGGTCAAGACACATTTCCTCCCACAACACCAAGCGTCGCTAAGGAAGTTGCCTCAACGTCGCCAACAACGGTAAGTCTGCCTAGAATTAATTTACTTATTTATTTACATAAACTGCATTCATCTGAAATTCATTTGTTTGGCTACATGAAGGCAGAGGTGGAAAGTAACAAGTATAAAAGTAAAAGAACTGTATTAAGTGAAAGGCTGGCTGTCAGAACTGTAAATTATATTCATTCAAAACATCTAGTAGAGACTATTTTTATTTGATTTTGTAAACTATTATTTTTACGCGTAGTTATTATAAACTACGCTTATTTCTGCTGTTATTGTTGTTGTTTCATGTTCGTTGAAACATGTTTCTAGTTTGTACATTTTTGTTCGGTGACTGTCAATAAATTAAAAAGATCTGATTCTGATTAACACTTCCATCATTTGAGTTTAACGCCCAACTTTGAGCAAATAAAACAATCCAAATGAAAACAGTTTAAAAAATTAAAAGACCAATTCAATGTTGAACAAAAATCAGCTTTAACTCTTCAACACATTTGATCACATTTTAAATACTTTTTTAAACAGATACTTTTTACACCTTTACATCAGTAGATTTTTTCATGTCTTACTTTTAGTTGAGTATTTCTTTGCTCTTGTAGCTGTACTTTGACTTCAGTAACAAAATGGAGTACTTCTTCCACCTCCACATGAAGCGTACCATAGTCATTCTACATTCTTATTTAAATTTAGGATGCTTGGAGACAGATCATTTCCTGTGTTGACTCTAGAAGGCAAAATTAAGAACAGATACAGATTTAAAAAAGAAAAGAAACATGGGAAACACCGCATTTGTCATTGACGTCCGTTTCGAAGGGCATTGAGAACACGTGTGAATATTTCTGCTCTATCCTGAATTCAAGAGCAGAGACAGAGAGACAGGGAAAGTGAAGACAGCTGTTTAGCACCACGCAAACAGCTCCCTTTAGAAAACTCCACACTAAATCATCTGTCCAACAAGTATTTCCGAACTTAGTCAGTCTGAACTTCCTGTACATGTCGTTGTCCCGCAGAGAGCCGATGAAGTGAGTCCTCCTGGGGTCAGAGGCAAAGATGTCCAAAGCCAAACGGAGCGGGACGCCATGCCTGTGCTCGGCTTCCTGCAGGAATTGCCCAATCGAACCATTTCTCACAACACTGCCAACAACCTCACGCAGGTATCAAAGCAAGAAAACCATTCATAATCATAATCATAATCATAATCGTAATCATAAGACAGCACTGAAATGTTTCTTAAAGGAGACATGTTCTGCTTTTAACCAGATTATAACAGTATTACCCTAAGTTGTACCCACAATTGAGTGACTCTAAGTGATATATAAGTAAATGATACAGATGACAGTGCGTGGTCTGGGGGGGATTCAATAGGAAACTCAACTTTTTCCCTCTTCTAATATGTCCGAGTCTTGATGGAGGCTGTTGACCCGGTGTTACCTCTGTAGATGTTGAAATACATCTACAGCCCAAACACATTCATAGACATTATTCATATGTCTATGATTTACCACTTAATTCTTCTCTGTGTCTTTGTGTCTGTATTTGGCACAATATAAGTCTTGAACTTGGCGTTTGCTCTTGTACTTGTTAAACAGTGAGTGATGAAGCTGCTGTTCTGCATTTAAATGAATGGATTCCTCCACAGAGGTCTGTTAGTGGGCGTTCCCTTGGATGTCTGTAACTATGAAGAGTTATGTCTGTAACTATGAAGGCTTATCAGTTTATCAGTCAGGAAGTCAATGATTCTGTTATCAAGCCGTTTGAGATCAATGTCGATGTTAACCATGAACAAAATGTAAAATGATGATCAACTTATATTTCATTCCTGCTAAAAAGCACAATATGTCTCCTTTAAAGCCTGGCTTGTATATTGAAATGTATTATTCTGTATCATAGCCAAGAGCCCATCAAACTGAACTGAGAGGGATTCATTTACTCGAAATAAAACCATGATTATAGATTAGCTTTATTCCACCAAATACAGATCCTGGATGTTCTCGTTGCATAAAAGTGGATAGATTATACTGTGGTTTTCTCGTTTCCCTCCCAGAGCAATAGACACGGATTGTTTGTCCGTTCAGTGTGTGTCATATAGCGCTGACATGATATGTATTTCCTCTTCCAGGCGTTTCTCAAAAGTGTTGAAGAAGTGCTGTCCTCTCCCGGGCTGCCAGAGGTAAACAAGTTCAATATGTCATGCAACGTTTAAATCGTGCATTTTTTTTGACTCTGTGTCTTAGGTGGGATTTCCTACTTTATTCCCTTCTTCAGATCTGGCATGGTTTTTATTTTAGGATCAAACAGAAACAGATGTGCAAAAGTGAAAGCTAATAGTTTAGGGCAAAGCAAAGCCCCCAGCTCCTCCGGTGTCACTTTTAATCGACTGTTATCGTTTCACTAAACAGGACGTCCAGTTCAGACGGTTAAAACACACAATGTATCTTTGTTTTGCGTATCACTTTGATTGACTAAGTGGTAAGTCGGTTTTGCTCGAGAAACACTCACACATGAAGAGCTCTGTTGGCCGCTGTGGTGTTGTAGTACTAGACCTCAGCATCCAGCTCACTTTCAATGCGATGCTCTGTCACAAACTTGGCCATTGCAATTGTGAATCATCATTTATGGAAAAACAACACACGGATTCAGCCTTTTTATTTTTGCATTCATTTTACCCCCAGCATAAAACGACAATTTGCTCTTTTGGCATTCGGCAAAAACGAGCGCAGTTGTGTTCTTGCCTCCGGCCCTTTGTGTGTGAATGTGTTTGTAGATTTCATTGCTAACCATTACCGGTGTTTTGCTAATCACTTAGCTTAGCGATTATTCTTCCGCTTAATTGATTAGTTGGTTAGATTGCTAAATTAGTCCCAGATAAAGTGATGACGCTCGACGATGTCCTGACAAATTATATTTGCACTAAATCTACACACTTTCATGTACCGTATTTTCCAGACTATAAGTCGCAGCGGGGAATAAGTCGCACCAGCCAAAAAATGCATATTAGAGAAGAAAAAAACATACATAAGTCGCACTGGAGTATGAAATGCGGTTGCAGGTGTGAAAGTAACAAATAATATCACATATAAGTCGCTCCGGAGTATAAGTATATAAGTATAAATGTAAGGATAAGTCGCACCCCGGCCAAAACTATCAAAAAAGGTCTGAGTTAAGTCTGGAAAATACGGTAATTGCTGCTCATTGCTGTGAGTCATTAAACCTCTTTTTCAGCTCATCGCAGGTTTTGGGGTCTTTCTATAAACCGGCTAATGATGAATCAATCACTAAATTACCGTAGTTATTAGTTATGTAACAGTTATTTCAACAGTCGATAAGTTGCGTTTTTGTTTTAATAATTGCTTTTGATGAGTTCTTCTTCAGAATTGCTTCACTGTGTCACAATTCACTCACTAGCACAATTATTGCACCACGATTGGATGGAAATGATCGTCTAAAGCCACCAAGCGCGTGTTCTAGTGCGCAAACGTAGATGGGTCTAGAGTGGCTCTAACTTCCTGTGGCCGTGTGACGCAGCAGTCGTCGTCAGTGGTCGGCGGCCTGATAGAGACCGTGGACAGAGTGATGGAGCACATGGCGACCAACCTGGAGCCCGGCCCTAAATCTCTGGTCTCTCTGGGCGGGACGTCTTTTGTTGCAGGTCAGTGTCATATCACTGTGACAGTTTGCAGTTTGTTTAGACACGCTTCAGGCCTAATAGGATGAAACCTTAAGCCTTTACATCATTTGTTTTTTCATTGGGAGGTCGAACGCACGCTCACTAAGCACAAAACACCTCCATCTGTCGTCTCGTGGGAGCTTCTTTCACTTCTTAGCTAATTTATTGATTTTCATACAAGATTTGTAATGAGGATTATATTCACTGGTTCATTTTTTTTGTTTCTCACATTAATTGTATGACTTTTCAAGTAGAGGTGCGGGGGTACTTTCTCCCAAGTTATTCCTTGTGTTTTCTTTTGACATTTCCCCCATGTTTTTCTCCTACAGATTATTCACTGACAAAATTCCCCCAAAACTACAACCTCCAACATTATCGCTTCCCCATTCAGGGCAAGAACTACATCTCGGTGCCGGGAGAGGCTTTCACTATGCAGTGTGAGTGAACTTATTACAAATGTCCTCTTAGACCTTTACAAACTCAACTGTTCTGCAGCTTTTCTAGGTTAAGTGTGAATAGCGCGGCATTAGCCCTTCACCGTTTCTGCCAGGGGAAAATTGTCCCTCCGGGAAGCTTTTATTATGAGGCAGTAATTTACGATGCTTAGATTTAAGACTTTGAGCGCAGTCAGTGTACAGGAGTGCCACGTTGAGGGCCTTTGTTTGTCTTTATGGGCAGCTGTAGAGCTCCAGCCATGACTTTAAAGTTGGCTGTTATTCTTTTACTCACCGGAAAAGTTAGGAAAAGAGGCCATTCGCTCTTGTTTTCTGAGCAATTAAATAAAGAAGATTAAAAGTGGTGGACATTAAAACTACCCGGGCATACAGTGTGTCCAGTCTGCCATTATGTCTTTGTGGGGAACATCGTCGCAAAGTGTGTGAATGAAGGCGATGTGGGGGCAATTTTCTACTAATGAGAATCATGTGAAATGACTTTGAATGAGCCGAAAACTGATGAAAGTTTTGTTCATTTTAAAATTTGCACCGACTATATCTAGTCGATATAGTGGGTGGGGATTCCTTGTCCCAAGTGGAGGAGTTCAAGTATCTCGGGGTCTTGTTCACGAGTGAGGGAAGGATGGAGCGTGAGATCGACAGGCGGATCGGTGCATCACTGCACTGCATCACTGCAGCCGCTGCATCAGATTGTTGTGGTGAAGAGGGAGCTGAGCCGAAAGGCAAAGCTCTCTATTTACCGGTTGGTCTACGTTCCTACCCTCACCTATGGTCATGAGCTTTGGGTAGTGACCGAAAGAACAAGATCGCGGATACAAGCGGTCGAAATGAGTTTCCTCCGCCGTGTGGCTGGGCGCTCCCTTAGAGACAGGGTGAGACGGGGGGAGCTCGGAGTAGAGCCGCTGCTCCTCCACGTCGAGAGGAGCCAGCTGAGGTGGCTCGGGCATCTGTTCCGGATGCCTCCTGGGCGCCTCCCTCGGGAGGTGTTCCGGGCATGTCCCACCGGGAAGAGGCCCCGGGGAAGACCCAGGACACGCTGGAGGGACTATGTCTCTCGGCTGGCCTGGGAACGCCTCGGGATCCCCCCGGAGGAGTTAGAGGAAGTGTCTGGGGAGAGGGAAGTCTGGGAGTCCCTGGTTAGACTGCTGCCCTCGCGACCCGGTCCCGGATAAAGCGGTAGAAAATGGATGGATAAAATTTGCACTACACTGAAACTTGATGTTTTTGCTTTGCCTGGAATATTCTATAAATTCATCCCACAGTATGATATTAAATGTATCTAAAATGCGTTCATTCAAATACAGGTTTTATTGGTACCACTTTATGATAACTACACCTTAAATAAGCATGATTAAAGCCTTAATTTGTAAGGAACAGACAATTTATTAAGGGTTTAGTAACTATTTAATCAAGGTTAAGGTTAGGAATAAAAGAGTTGGAGTTTTAGGGATTTCTAAACCTGAACCATTCTTAATAAACTATGTGTTCACAATAAATTTGGTTGTGTCGCCGTTTTAATGCTCAAAAATACCTTGGAATTAAAAAAAAGATATTTATCAATTATTTAAACAAGGGAAACAAAAGACAAAAAACATGCATTCTTATAGTGGGTTCTCGTCTCCACAGATCTGACCTGTTACTTGGCATAATGGATAAGTTCAATACCATGCTTTCCAGGCAAACCAAAAACGTCTCTAGTGTGGCAGCCCCTCTACAGGAAATGTTACATAGTGCACCTTTAAGTAGATCGACCTTCATCAATCAGTATGTTTTATGCATACACATTGAAATTAGATTCTAAATATATTTTGTCTTCCCATCCATCCAAATTTAGCGGCCCAAATCTACTGTGTGTGATGTTTTTGACAGGTAATCATGGAGACCCTATTTTGGGTTTACTGCCTTGAAAGATTGTTTGAGGGTTTAGAAAGAGAAGACCTTTGAAGTTTATTGGTCATGATGCACTTCAGTTAGTTGACATAAAACATAAAAATATAAGGGGGGAAAAAAACAACACTTAAAATGGATTCAGAATGATTTACCGCCTATTTTATTGGAGTGAAAAACATATTACAGTCTGCATACCTGTGGGCTGTTTTATGCCCTAATTAGGCGAAGGCGAAGAGTGAACACTTGCATTGCTAATACTTTAAGCTTGAAAACGCTCATTCCTATGCAAAGAAAACAGGCTGAAGTCATGTTAAAAAGCTGGCAAAACATACTTTCTCTAGTTTCAGCGTTTATCCTATGTAGCGGAACCACAGGATCACAGTTTGAATGGTGGAGTCACAGAAAACCTGCGCTCGGTCTGTTTCTCCCTCCATGGCACTCGCGTGTGACTAAAGGGCCGTACTATTAGCCCGCCTGTGCCAGCGTCAGGCGGCACGATGGCGTTAATTAACTTCTCCTGTGAGCGAGCATTTTAGCAGATTCCTATCACATTCCTCGCCTCCTGTTCACGATCTTGTGTGTGCTTTTTTTATGCGCAGCGCAAACCACCATTGTCGGCCTCCTCTATCACAACATGCACAAGTACTACAAAGAAATCAGCCCGTTCAAAACAAGGTAAGCACCATGAAGGATTTTGGTTTCATTGTGTGGTACATGAATGATATAAAGGAATTTGATTGTGGAAAAGAGTGTATTATTTAAAGGCAATGTGTTGACTTTGCATAGAGAGTCCAAGTTTAGCGTTATTAGTGTTCAGTTGTTTGTTTTAGCACTTTCACTAAGTAGTACGCTCAAAAAGATGATGAAATAGAGAACAAATACTTATTTAAAATCTGAATTTACTTCAAAATAAGACATAATAATAGATAGATATAATAGATAGAAAGACATAATAATTTGCACAGAGAGAGCCTTTTAGATGTTTATTAGGGCCTGACCAATTATTGATGGAAGTAACTGGCCCCATTCTGCCACAAACATAGTTTTACCCACTTCAGCTCATGCCATATCTCATTTTAAAGCTCAGTTAAGCCCAGTTTGACAATCCACATCTCTATTTCTGTTCGCCATCTAAAAGTTGGCATATCTCACTGTCCCAAAGCGCCCACTGAGTACATAAACACAATTTTATCAACGTTATCCAGACATGGGCTCTAAATCCTCCAATATGGACACGCCATACCTTTTTTTAAAGCCCATATGTCTTCCAAAATACATCCATGCAACATGCGGTCATACTTGCTGAATAACAAAATCAAATCAAAGTAAACTTTGGTCGATGAATCATAATCTGCGTTTCCAAGTCCCTTAAAATCAGTCGATCTAACACATTGCAGTATTCACACATTGTTATTGGTGGTAATCTTGTGTAGCCACTTATGCCCTGGGGCAGAGTAGAACTAACTTTTCCCCCACTTTATTAACTATACAAAAGTTAGAATAAAACAGGAAGTATAAAAACACCCCGATACATGGTCACATTCTGCGCTAATAGTGAATCTGACTTTTAAACTAACAACTGAACCCCTGAAACATTACCTGTCCATGATTTAATGTGGGAGTTTACTGTTTAGAAGTATGTCCATTTAAGATACCATTATTTATTTGTGAGAAGCTGCCTTCCTCTTTGTACTTTGTGTGGGGTAAATCTGGACAGTTGTTTCCTGAAGTACAGAACATGTCCCGGGCCTATCTGCCATCGCAGCACTCACAGGTCTCACTGATACACCCTGCTGATACACCCTGCTATTAGAGCTGTGTCCACTGAGGTCCCTCCAAAACATACATGTTACTGACCCGTGGTGACCTTCCCCTAAGGACAAAACATGCTTAATTATACATTTACACACTCAATTTATACAAGCCTGTCAGTTGGGATTAAGCAACTAAAATAAATTAGTTCTTAAGAGACAACACTACTGGCAAAATATTTTGTTTTGTCAGTTTGCTCCAATCTTCACTTAAATTTGTTTTTACTATTTAATTTAATCCACTTGGAGCTGTAGATTTATATGGGACATTGTAACTTAAAAGGCCAAATGCATTTCCCCCCAATGGGGACATAAAGATCAGCTGTCAGCACTTGATAGAGAGCTTGGCAATTCATTGAAAGATGAAAAGATTGAAAGATGAAAAGATTTTTTAAATGGCACAGATTAAAAATGTTCATGAAATTATTACTACAAACAATTTTTGCTTTGTTTTTGGAAAGACGAATAAATAAAACGAATAAATGAAATCGACATTGAGAAATATGACACAAAAAAATGTTTGTCATTTTTTTTCCATATCACCCAGCCCAGCTTGATTAACTTATCCATTACTACTTAAAGTGCATAAGACAGGTTAGAGTATACATTTCATTAAAACAGTGAACATGATTCAATTTAAGATTTTACTCTTTACTTTTCTTGAGTTTGTAATATAACTTCCTGGTTGGACATGAGCAGCGGATGTGACAGGTAATCGCACAACTGTTGCCTAGCAACCATAATGTAATGTAGGGCCAAAATCCATATAAATTACTCAATAGCAATGATTTGACAAATAATGATACAGAATAACACCTTGATTTTGTTAAATGATTGTTTAATCAATGAAAATATGTGTCAGTTGTCTGTAAACTGTTCCAGCGTTTTGGATGTGGTGTTGTTGTTGTCGCTTATTGATGACATCACAGAGAGATTCCGTTTTAAAACTCTGCTCTACTTTTTTCATTTTCATTTTTTATTTGCCAATTTTCTTCACAAACTGCAACTTGACTGACATAAAACTATGATATGATGATGAACATTTACCACAGGTTCTATACCAGCAAACAAAGTCATTTGCACTTTAAATTCCACTTTCACTCTATTTTCTCTCCAATCTACAGTACCTCTTTACGATATACAATGTAGTTGAATAATCGTGTGCCACATTCCTAGTCCAGTGCATTATAATAGAGAAGTGATGCTTGTGGGAGGCCTGTGCCACATATCAGAGGATCCTGAAAAAGTACAGATACTTCTGCTGACTGTGGACGTACGCACAGAAAGCCACTGCTGTTTTACTGTGGCTCTGCGGCTCATGTGTTAAACTTATGTGTCTGGTCCGTGGGTGCCAAACAAATTAGCTTTATTTGTATGCCAGTAAGCAGCCCAGTAATTCTGGACGACGATGAATCAGTTTAATCCTTTTAACGTTTGATAAATTTGTAATAGTCGACAGTAGCTTGTGTGCAGTGCCCCTTTTTGCTCTTCTTTTGTAACTTATGGATACACTTCTTAAATACACACTTTTTACATAGTTGTAAAAAGTGTATTTACACCCGCTTTTGCGAGACCTTTTAAATGATAATGAACAACTGACCATCACGCATGCTGCTAAATAAAGTTACTAATTTTGTGTTTCTTTGGCTCTTCAGGGATGATTCATTTCCTCTTCTCATAGAGTGTAATTGATAAAACATACTACTTATGCCCTATCTTTGGACTCATAGCGGGTTCATGTACTCATTATTCACTTTTTGGGGCTTTGTGACATGAGTTGAATGACATAATTTTGAACAATTTGTTTCAATTCAGTTTAAATTCTTGTTTCATTTGATTTTCTTCAGGATCAATGAAGCCACAGATTTCAAGGACCATAAGATCCAGGTCGCAAGTAACTTGATATCCCTCAAAGTGGAGCCCTCCCCTGCCTTGTCAATCAACCTCTCTGGATCCCCGCTCATTAAAATCGTGCTCACCCACACTCTGGTAAGAAAAAACTTTGAAAACACTTGCCATAAAACCAAATCTAATCACAGCCCCACTTAAATGTTCTATCAGGTCTGTCTCACACCAAATGTAAGATATGAAGGTTATAATGGTTGAGTGTTTGAAACTTGCTGTAAAAAGTACTTCTCAAGATAATGTGGACCAATTCACTCCTGAGGCCCAAGAAAAAACTTTCTTAAGGCCACATTTGGCCCCCAGGGCCATAGTTTGAACACCCCTTTCTTAAAGGTTCAATGGACAATTTTTTTTGGCATAAATTTGAGTCTTATTTCCTCGTGGTGTGGACTGCCGATTAGTCCTGCCACATATCAATCATAAAACGCACCTACCGCTCACCAGCAGCCGCGTGTGGCTCGTCCCACATTTCCGCGTGTCTAAGCGCATGGATCTATCATAATATAGTTCCCTCAGTGTACGGGACAAAATGAAGACGGAGAAAGACAGTTCGAGCTGACTCAGAAGTAGACTGAAATCTACGGGAGACGAGAGATGCGATGCGATCTGTCGCGCTAATAAACAAACGCACGTGTGTGTTGTATCAGTCCGCACGGGGGAGTGCGCATGCGCACTTCCGCCTGCGTTCTCAAATCGCCGAAAAATCGTCCATTGCGCCTTTAACCTTTACATTACGATAAGTTTTTCACAATTCTGGCACAATGAGAAGCAGCACAACAGAAATTGACACTAATTGTATTTGATTCCTTAAACCTGTATAACAAAAAAACACAGTCACCGGCAAAGTACATCAAATCTGTGATTAGTAATTTTACTGGATTCTTGTTTCCTACGGGACATAAAAAATGTCTGTCTTTTTTTCCTTTCCTTTTTTTCTCTAAACGTGTCTTGCTATATTTCTGTTACTTTAAATATGATTTATTATTATTTGTGTATAATGAAAGTATACACTGTGACTTGCCAGCATCTTGGCCATCACTTTGGCATGCATAAAGTTTCCATAACTAAGCTGGCCACACTTTAAGGGCGGGAGGGCCCAGCCTTATCACTGGGAAGCAGGGAACACTTTGCCTGTGGCTCTTGCAGTTGTACAGACCATATATGAAATCTGACAGCTTCTATTTTGGTGGCCATCCCTTATGCAAGAAGAGCCTCTCGCTGTCCATGCGCTTACACAGCTGGGTTCTCACAAGGCCTGAGTTGAATAAGAAAACACACTTGGATTGCATTAGCTGGCCTGAATTTTCCTTTGTGGAGCATGTGGCCTCCAGAAAGCAAACTGATTATGGACTTTGAAAAACGTTCTATGCTTTGGGGCAGTTTTTAAAGGAACAATGTGCTATTATGAACAACATATTTTCTCTTTTTTAGTTTATGACAGGAGTTGAGCCAGTTTTCCATGGGAACTCCTTTAATGAGAATCAAGTTGAAAATCTGTGCTGCATTTGTGTTTGTTTTAAAGTCACTATTGTGTGCAAACCTTTGACAGCCAAATGTTTTAGCAAGTGCACAACAAAACAATGACTGGGACATCGTATAATGATGTATTCAGTCATGGCCTTTTTAGCTACAATTGTTTCACGTTTTACAGAAATCTTGCATTTTGAAACCATGGCAATATTTTGTTGTTTTTCTATGCTTTTACAAGAAGTCTAAAGCTGCAAAGATTGGGCCGTAGCCCGTAATAGATGTACTTTTTATAGCCATCGCAACAGGAGAGATTTTCTAACTTTATGGGATTACCATGGGAATTTAAGGCCAGGCTTTTGTGTTCAACTCTCTAAAATCCTTTGGCGTTGTTTTCAAAAATACAGTACTAAAAAAAATGTGGCAAGAATGCTTTAATAAATACTTTCAAAATCCCTGTAATGGCAATGGTTCCTTAAAGTCTATTTTACATACCGGTACTGTTTTTTTTTTTGGCTTGGCCCAAATAGACAACAAAACTATCTGCCATCTATAAGCCGTGCTAGGAAGAAAACTCAAACTGAATACCTGCATTAAAATGGAATTTGTAACGTATTCCATCTCTTGCTCTAAATTGTAACGTATTGCGTCACTTGGTCTAATCAGAGTCCTGTATTCTGAAAACTAAGAATACAACCACGTTGAATTGCATTATATTATCGTGTAAAAACACAGCACAGAGGTTTTTGTTTTTGTTTCATCGTTTGTTCTGCATTTACTTATAAGCTGAGAGAACCTTTGTGACAAACTGAAGAAGGAATAATCACACATACACTCACTATAAGAGCTGTATGATCAAATACCACCATTTATGTCTCTGATTTTGGAAAAGTAGCTGTATTCTGGACACCACCAATTAGTATTCTGAATAGACTGTAGTCATGTCCTGCCGATCGATTAGTTAACTAAGCTCTCAAAAGTATATATACATATGCAACCAAACTGCTAGACTCAAGACTAAGAAAGCACGGGAGTTCCTGCAAAAACAACTATTTATACAGAAAGGAAACAGCGTATTTATATATAGTAAAAAATCTAATTAAACTCATAGTTTAATCCCAAATCTTCAGATAACTCACTCCATGCCTTTCCCTTTCTTCTGTTGTCACAATTTAAACCCTTGTTATCTCAAAATAAATGAATTAGTCAACAATACATTTGGAATGATTAAGACGCCATCGACCGATTAATCGACTAAACTAACCCTAATGGTACATGTGTTCAGTTGTGTTCATGTAAGAGTCCTAATCGGGGCCATTTAAAAAAAAAATGATGCTGTTTTTTTTAAAAAACTTTTACCAAATCTTTCTTTGTTTGTTGCCGTGTACGCTTTTCGATTAGAACAAAAAAGCATTATGAAACACGGCTAAACGATGTAGAAAGACTGTAAAGTAATTTATCAAAGCTGTGGACTTCAATTCTTCAAACTGTGACACTACTTGCACATTACAGTGTTTTTTGCCTCTCACATTAAAGCCGGCGGTTATCTTACTAAAGCATGGTGTAATGGCTGGACATGCCAAAACCTTTACGCTTAACCTTGCTTCATAACTTTGATGATTTATATTTAGGTGCGGTATACGGCCTTCTGGCACGCCGTTATCCTGGCAAACATAAGCTGTAGACGTTTGTAGTGGTTAGCACCGTAGAGCTGTTGTTGGTCAAAAACAGACTATTTGGGGAATTTTAATGATTTTGGCAGCTGGTGGACACTTATCACCTCCCTCAGATGGAGCCAGGGAGTTAAGTACACGCAGTACAGTATGAGGAGACCTTTTCTGTCATTGTTTATGCTGCGTTTTAGTGTCTGCACAAGAGTGGGTTTAAAAGTGTCACTCTTGGCCCCGCTTGCTGATTTGCAACTGTCCTGTCAAGTTGACTTCATTAAAAGAGATCTACGGCAGGTTTGTGGCAGGACGTCCTGGTTACAGTGACTTGGGGGCTCAGTGCACGTATTAATTCAGTGCTGATTTGTATCAACAACACAATGTTAACGCAGTGATAAGAAATTAGGACTGTTGCAAAACAAAGTATTTATGTTTGCAATGGGAAACATCCTTAAAAATGTTGTATAGCAGGGAGTTGAATCCCCTGAATTCATGCAAAGAAAAAAAGGGGAAAAGATAATTTAATGCTTTTAATTAAGTGTTGGACAAGAGCTTGTGCCATAAGATCTTGTGAGATGAAATTGCCAGAAGATTGTGTGCGCATGAAGAAAATTTGCTTGTGAAATTTCTTTCTCCCTGTGTTTACATTTGGTTTGGGCAAGAAAGAGCTTTACGCAACATTGTTCCAAAAAAGCAGAACAACAATGAAAGAAAACCTATATAAGAAAAAATAATAATAATAATAATAATAATAACCAAAAATGTGAACTGAACTGCACCAATTTCTATGATAAATTCTGTCACAACCTCATATTTGTTGTCCGGGACCTAATCTCTCGTCTCGTGTCATTGTGTGGAAATTATGTATTGTCCCCCTCTTAAATCCCAATAAAACTATGTTCTGGAGGACTAGATATTTTATTAGTGACAAATTCCCTCTTATTGTGATGATACATAACGCAGCAGACTATGCAACAGAATCAAATGAATAAGATATAAAATCCCAAACTAGAATCCAACAAAAGGAACAGTCCTTTGCTAATATACTGGTCACTCTAAATTGAATCCACTGTACAGGGATTCTCAAGCCTAGTTTGCCAAGTTTGTTTGGACAAGCTTTTGGTCATCATTATTTAAACAAAACCAAGTCCTCAATCGAGTCTCTCTGTGTCCTTTTCGTCCTTTCTTTTTTTACACCTGTCAATCAGTCGCTCGTCTGACCTCAAACTCTTTCGGTCTACGGATAAATGCTTCATTTTGACCACTACTTTTCATGCAGCTGACAAAACATTCGCACCGAGCTACACTTCCCTCATCTGTCCTGTACCCTAGACACCTGTCTCGATAACACAGGTCGTTATGTGAATTGATGGAGGTCAAACTTGTAGATCCAGTGCCCTGGTGGCCTTGTTTTGTTGATAAATGCCCAGTTTTGGTCAATGATAATAATCAACCCAGTGAGGTCAGACCATTCCCATCTGGCTCGCCCATGTCTCTGAATGTTCGACATGCACGGTTTTATCAAGGCAGCTAATGCTTTCTCACGCCATTGGCCCGAGGTGTTGATTAGACCCTGGCTCCGTCCGTGATTTATTGCAGCTATCTGACTGTGGTTTCGAGACGCTCGGAGAGAAGAAAGAGGAGTTTGGGAGGAGTCGGTGGTCTGCGGTTAAGCATTACATACATGTTAAGGTCTGTCTCCCCATCACACTGGAACTACATACAACTGCAGACGTACAAAAGGAGTTGTTTTGGCTTGTTCTATATACATGTCTCAATGGTTTGGACATTACTAATATAAATACATACAAATATAAATGCAATATAAATACAAATAGATTTCATTTTATTTTTTCTTCTTTACCCACATTAATTTTCATTCAAAACACCTGTTAATTTTTGGACATTGGATAAGTTCTTTTGCAAAAACTGAATAATTTTTGTGCTGATTCCAATATTTACCAGATTTGATTAGATTTTTGGCTTGAATAAGCAACAATTGTGACATTGTCTAATGATTAAAGTATAACTGATGCAATGAATTGTCAATTCAAATGGATGTTTTCAACAATAAAGCTGAGATAGTAATGTTTCTATCTTACTTGAATTGTTAAAAAAGAAAAAAGGTATTGCTGTTATTTTCATATTTCACTTTCCTAGGATTTTCCATGCAAACACTATCTATAAGTATTTGAACCTCAAATCTTTTTTCTACCTGTGCCTAATGTGTAGAGGCCAGGGCTATTTAGGCTTAAAAGAAAAATAAAATTCCTGAATAATTGTTGAAATGTCTTTATTCATATTATTTACTGTGAACCCCAGTTTCCATACATTTTGCAGTATCTGGCGACCTGAGGGGAAATCTGGTGGAAGGAAGGGGAAAGGTCAGGCGTAGACAACTCTTTGTTTCTGGTTTGTGTTTACAAAGTTGTCTAGACTTTTTGGAGCTTTCTAAAGCAAGAGATTGATAAAGTAATAATTAAAACTTCACTGCACATTCTCATCTTTGGGCTTTAATCATTCTGTTGTGTCTTAGGGGGCCCATAAGCTATCAGTCCATTTTGCCACAATAATAAGCACTGTTCATTGGCATTCTTTTTATAGCTCACGGCATACGCCCAGTTTATATGTTGTGGGCAAAGGCTCTCCTCTGTTTTTTTACCCCAGCACACCCAACATGCATACAGCTACACACATGCAGCCAGTGAGAGCCAACACCCTGATCAATCACAGATGGGACGGCAGCAATGCCAAAAAACTTAAGATTTGGATCACTTCATTGAACACGCCTCCCATTTAGCACCGCTGTCGTATCACCACTCTGAGACCACCACCATCTTCTGCTGAAACAAAAGTATTTGGAAAAGTGTAACATAAATATGCAACTATAGGCAAATCAAATTACATTGGCCTCATTTTAGGCCGCAATGAGTAATAAAGATGTGCACAAAATGACTCATGTAGACATGAAAGTGGCTTTCCAAATAATAACTTCAGTATTTAGTAAATAGACTTCACAGGTTCTGAGTTACTATGGAAAAATTAGGACCTGGGGCTTCTTGCAGGTGTATAGTGCTTTTGATCGTTTGTATCCCAGAGATGCTTACAGAATACACCCATTTATCACAGCCAAAAATACTATATATATATATATATCTATATATATATTATATATATATATACACAAGTTCGATATATATATATATATATATCGAACTTGTGACACTCAAACTTGTGACACTGCCCCCATGCTGCCTTTACTAAAACATAGTATGACTTGATGTAATTTTAGCTCTACATTTTGCTGCCTTTATGAAGAAAACATACGAGTATCCCGGCTTTACATGTTTTACAAATAAAGTCTCCATCAAAACTAACTAATTGTGTGCAGTGGTGCTCGTCCCATTGTTTTGAGTGTCTACCTCCAGGAGAGAACGGACCACAGCTGCACCTCTTATGACTGCTCCCCTGACGCCATGACCTCACTCCAGGCTCGTGTTATTGCTCCACATGTCGTACAGTAAGGCCCAAGTCTGATTGAAAAGTCATGTAGGCCTGGACTCTGTCAGGGGCACCTCGCTTGGTCACTTTGGTGTTCAAAAAGTGTGACCCAAAAGGGGATTTAAGCCTGATTTTAGTTTGGAGAATTGAGAAATGTTATACTGTCTGTCATTGTACCTACCCCAGACATCACAGTAAAGCATTTCCTTCCTTTTCTAAATTTAACAGAGGTTTATGCAACTCTTTGGCCTTTTTTATGTACAACAGTATTACTATTGTGAATCACTGGCTACGACAATGCTCAACTGACTCATTCAAAACTCGTGTATGTACTTAAATATAAGTACACAAGAAGGATGTTTACTTACAGGTTTCTTACTACTAACATTCTTGTTCTTGCCATACTTCTTTTATGACAGTAAAATATTCATTCTTTGCGTGAGCTCATCACTATTACTATAGATATGTATTATTACTATTTATTGCTATTGTTGTTAAAACTACTATTGGCATAAAAGTCACCCAGTACTGGTAAGTCTGTTACTTTTAGTTTGGCATTGTTTTCACAAATACCACATACATCAAACTAAATGAATAAATACACAAAATTGAACTTGTGTTTTGGCCACCAAAAGTGACTGTATAAACTTTAAAGGATCATTATGAAATATAGTAATGAACTGCACAGAGACCACATGGAGAATTTACTCTCTGGATCCCAATTCTCACAAATATTTGGAAAGCATAGTTGGCGTCTTCATTTGTACGTTGTAATTTTTCAGTTTTTTTATTCAGTACAACTTTCATTTTTTGCTCCTGTGTGACTGCTCGTGACTCGTGACTGCACTTGTGGACTGAACATGTGACTAAACCACCCTTGCACTTGAAGGGGTGGGCAATATGGCAAATAGATTAATAAAGTAATCTTCTTCTTCTAAAAGTTGACTGTGATGGTCACTTAGAGGTTGCCCAAGAGGAGGAATAAGATAAGATAAGATATTCCTTTATTGTCCCACATGGGGAAATTTCATTGGTGCAACGCAGGTAGATACAGAGGTAGATACAGAAGAACAGATCACTTATAGGAAGTCTGAAAAACACTTTCAGTAGAAGATCTCCTATAAATAAATAAAAACTCCCATAGACAAATAAATACATAAATACCATTGCATGTGATCACGACAGTAATTGCACATGAATATGTGTCACGACAGCACATAGGTTGCACATGAATTGCACATGAATTCCAACAGCAATTGCACATATGACAGAATTGCACATCAGTATTAGGTTAGGTCAGTATTGCGAGTGTTCAGTACTAACAGTTTTTGTTATAAAGTCTGACAGCAGCAGGAAGGAAAGACCTACGGAACCTTTCCTTCACACATCGAGGGTGGATCAGTCTCTCATTGAAGCTGCTCTCCAGAGCGGAGAGAGTGTCCTGCAGGGGGTGACACTCATGGTCCAGCATAGATGTGAATCTAGCCAGGACCCTCCTGTCCCCCACCTCCTGCACCGAGTCCAGAGCACAGCCCAGGACGGAGCTGGACTTCTTGATGACTCTGTCCAGCCTCTTCCTCTCCCTCTCTGTGATGCTGCTGCTCCAGCAGGCCACACCGTACAGGAGGGCTGATGCCACCACAGAGTCGTAGAAGGTCTTCAGGAGTGGCCCTGTCACTCCAAAAGACCTGAGTCTCCTCAGGAGGTAGAGCCGACTCTGGCTCTTCCTGTACAGTGCGTCTGTGTTATGAGTCCAGTCCAGTTTGTGGTTCAGATGAACACCCAGGTACTTGTATGAGTCCACTCTCTCAATGTCCCGTCCCTGGATGTTCACTGGTGAGGGGGCAGTGGGGTGGCGTCTGCGGAAATCCACCACCATCTCCTTGGTCTTCCCCGCGTTGATGAGGAGGTGGTTCCGCTGACACCAGTTCACAAAGTCCTGCGCCAGTCCTCTGTACTCCGCGTCATCGTCGTCCGTGATGAGTCCGATGATGGCAGAGTGGTCAGAGAACTTCTGCAGGACACAGCTGTCCGTGTCATGTCTGAAGTCTGCAGTGTAAAGGGTGAAGAGAAAGGGCGTGAGGACAGTGCCCTGGGGCGCCCCCACACTGCAGGTCCGAGTGTCAGACACACAGTTCCGGGCTCTCACAAACTGGGGTCGGTCTGTGAGGTAGTCCAGGATCCACTCTGCCAGGTCATACTCCACACCAGCCGTCTCCAGCTTGTCCCTCAGAAGCAGCGGCTGATGGTGTTGAAGGCGCTGGAAAGATCAAATGTGGATGAAACTGTGTTTAGCGGACAATATCAATAAACAAAGCATTTACCCCTTAACTTGCTGAATTACATAGTTATTTCCCCCCTAGTTCCACCTCAAAATTACATCTATGTTTGTGTTGAGGCCTCGTCAAAACCAGTTCACAATGTGTTTCTGCTGAAGTCTGCACTCGCCAAGTTTGTTGTTGTCTTTGCCCTAAACAGATTCTCCCCTTCTTCATTCAGTCCACTCCAATAGAAGCCGTCAACTGTCTCAATTGTAGCTTGGTTTGTTTTATCATCTAAAAAGAGTGTTTGGCTCTGGATTATATCTAAATTTTCACATTTTTCCATCAACTAGTTGCCATTTAGGATCGTTTGTAATCGTGTGTTTAGTGCAGTCAAACTGCAATGGGGCACCAGCCAACTCTGCCACTTTTGGGAGGTCTGATCCTTACAGACACTACACAGAGAGATTTAGTGAGATTTCTTCACTTGTGACGTGTGTGAATGTTTACTTTCCCTCTTCATTTGTTCCCAAACGGTCATTAAACAGCTGAAGGAAGATGTTTGCTTTGGTCAAGAGCCCTATATTTACGAACCAGCATATCTCATACGTCGCAGAGAAGACAAATGATGCTCTGTTTTGCCCCAGTGTCTAACCATTAAAACGCCATCCGCTGCCCTCTCCATAATGCTAAACACATTGCGCTTGCATAAGTTCCTATCCTACAACAGGAGTGCTGTTCGAGCTAATCACCTCAGAGTCTTAGTGCTTTAATGTAAAATATGTAGTTGTCAAATGCCATTGCGTCAATCTAAAGCGCATAGTTGCCTCAAAAAATGAATCCTGAACTTCACTTTATGTCATTTAAAGGTGCTCTATGTAATTTTTCTTTTCACAACATTATACTAGTCTGTCTCCATGAAGAAAAGCAGGTGGTGCCACCAGGCCAAGTGAGTGGTCAGGTCCTCAAACTCTGAACACTGAGTCCTGGCTCCAGAGGGGAAGAGCCAGGTGGTAGGGGAAAGCGGAGTACCCAGAGGAAACCTACGCAGACACGGGTAGAACATGCAAACTCCCCACAGAAAGGCCCTGCCTGTCGCCAAAAGACTCAAAGAGACTTGAGTTTGAAGAAGTTTGTGTTTTGTACATTTGCTAAAGGGGTAGATCTCTGGAAAACAAACTTAAATCATGTCCCTCTCCCACTTTAAAAAGATGTCTAAATGTGTAAGTCAGCAGACACACAGTATAGTCAGGAACCACAATACTATTGTACTTTGTTGCATCTGTTATTGCACAGTTTCCTTTTGCTTTCTGTGAATTACAAATGGTTTCGAACTTGTATTATAACAGCAAGGCATGGACAAGCAGAAGCTTTAACCTACACTTTTCCATCTCTCTGCATGCCAGGTCTTTCTGTAAAAATGTCAGAATATACCTGTGACCGAAATAAACTAAATGTTAAGTGCAATACAGTAACATTTGCTGCCATACACGGTGGAACATTCCTGGCAAAGCAATAACATAAAGACAAGCAGGTGGCGGAGCCTTTATGTACCTTTAAACTTAACAAATATATATATGTATTTATTTTTTAAAGTTTTTTATCAGTTTTAACAATTATCCAAGGCATATCTTTGAGTTTATTATCGATATGACCTGATATTTTCATTCTTGCTTGTTCATTTTGGGTGTTTAGGACATAGCATGAACGATATCCCCTAAGAAATGCCTGTACAAATCCTATTGGTCAACAAATATGACTTCTCTGAGGGAAATCTTATTATTCTCCTACCAAAAGCCTCATTGTTTTGGGGGCTGTTTAAACCTCTGCAGCTGTAGGTAGTATGGCTTTTATAAACAGGTCCCAAACAAAGAAACACTTTTGCAATCGGAAACTTACCAGCTTATATCTTCGCTCGTTTATATCGCGCTGTCGCTCTTCATCACCTGCCCATCGGAAGCTATCAATGATGTCTCGCTTTCTAACATAGTTCTTTGCGAGGTTCAGAACCATTTTAATAACAGATGGAGGCTTTTTTGTTGGTCCGTCTGTTGCAAATTAAATCTGGAGTTGCAATAGGAGATTTGGATAATAGTAGTTGCAAAGGCCTCAAGGAACAACAAAGCGTGCTGAGCCAAAATGTATTTCAACACTACTGGATTGCACTTTCACTTGTAAAGAAGTTTGGTGCTGGCTTTGTTTACATGTGCGGTGTCAGTGTATGTAACAGCCTGGATTTGGTCCCTTTCATGGGGCAATGTTTAGGCCCTAATGTGGGGAGAGTGTGTGCGAATTTCCCCTTTCGCCATTCACTCAGTTTACCATCTGTTTTCATTCACCGCCAACAGGAAAATGTAAGTATCTGAGGCCCACATGAAAAATATACATTAGTCCATGGTCTTGGGTTGGTTTCAGATTCTCTTTGGGGCCACATTCTCCGTGTCCTCAAAAGTGGCGTCAATCCAATTTGTCTGTCGCTGTGAACGGACCGAGCGACATGATGTTGTAATCAGGTCCAGACCAGTGTGTGTTTAAGTGTAAAGTGAAAATGTTCACTGCATATAAAAGAAACATTTCATTTGCCACAAGGGCCACAATTTAGAGTAACTTTGTGACAGCACCAACCCAATATAAATTAACAATTATACCAATTATGTATGTCAGTGAGAATTCCAATAGTCCCTTTTCACAAGTGGAGCTCCACTTCCTGCTCCATTCATTCCTTATGGGGAATTAGCCGAGTATGCTAAAGTAAATCAATGATTAATTAAGACAAAGTGGAGAGCGTGTAACTAAAACAACCCAAATCACAGACATGAGCATCCGCACGGGACAAGATTTACCCGTGGACCTCGGAGTTTAATGAAAAAGGTAAAAGTTGGGGGGATTTTTACGGACAATTTCACAGACATGGACGATTCGCACAAGACTAGAAGCACATATATTATATTTGTAATTTTAACCATTTACCTGAGATACATTGGTAAAACTAATCCCGTCCAGATAGGGCTTATTTCATTTTCAGGTCAACAGTTGCTAGGGTTCGTTTAGTCTTGCATAAAATAGGACTTGTGCAGCCATCACCATAGCAATGGATAAACAAATGCTCAACGGCTGTGAGGAACAAACTTCATGTAAAAGAGAAAAATAACTCATAATAATTCAAATTAAAATATTTTAGAAATTTACAGACAGGGAAAGCATTTTCAGGTTCACAGGTGAAGTATTTCAGTTTGCGTGGAGGAAAAATACTGCACGTTGTCGTGTTGTAAATTCCGGGTTATGCGTTAAAATTGTGTAACACAGGGTTCCACATTGTTTAATGCTTTAATTCAATTTCCTACCATAAAACAAAATTCTTTACCTGAGTAACAGCGTAAACTGCCTGCCTTGTGTATGTTAGGAGACATGTTATATGCATATTTTAGAATTTAAGAGTTATTTTTATTTTTTCCCACTTTGTCACAGAAAAAGTTCCTTCTGGTGTATAAATTTCAGCGCCATTTTCAAAGCTCCCAGCTCATTCACTTTGATGATGGCAGATTAGAGTACATGATGGCTTGAGAAGTTGCAACAGACAGAATGAGAGCATGCGTTTCCTTTGTAATCGGAGCCTATAGCTCCACTGTCAGCTTCACTCAATTTTTCCAGGAGGAAATCGTGCAGACAATTCCTACACTTATCCAGTCTGAGGAGCCGATGCTGTGGGGGGAATAGGTCTGAGAGGTGTGTTGTTTTCTGTGCACACCCAGGCTGGTAATTAAAGTTTTTTCACAGGAGCGATTGAAGAAAAAGGAGGGTAGTGGTCCGAACCAAACGCAGAGCCAAACCCTAATTACTGCATTCTTGTACTTTAACCGTTAGCTCACTGTCTCATGGGAATCCAAATCGTATATGCAGAAATGACATGGAAAGACTGACATAATCAAATAAGATACTTGAAGACAGTCGACAGTGCTGCTTGGTCAAAGTTATATTTTGTTATCTAAATGAAATGCTGTGTGCCTAAAGAGCCAATGTTTGCATCCAAATCTTTGAATCTCTTTCACATATGGAAGGAAGGAAATGCACAGGCTATTAAAGAACATAAACAGCATTACTAGAAATAAACAAGTTGTGTCCCTTAAGTATCAATGTATTTCTGTGATCTGTCTTTAACATATTGAAAGAAGGAAAGGCCTCAACTTTGGCATGTCATCACTCTTTCTCTACCGGTTTTATTCTGCTTTACAACAACAAAGCAAAGAGTTTTAATAGGCTCCATTCAGCCGTGACCGGCCAAGCAAATGTTTTCCTACATCACATCATTTCACAGATTGGATTACATCAATTTTATTTTTCTTTTCAGACAAAGGAGCAACAGGATCAAGTCTTAAACCAGACCAATAAAATCTTCCTCTACTGCGCCTTCCTGGACTATAGGTGTGTTATGATTTATGCCATTTTTATATAAATGTATGTTTTTCATACATGCGCTGTGATTGGATTGTTCAACGTGGGAGCAATAACAATACTCGAGTTGGAAACAGGCATTTCCTTTTAAATCAGAAACATATTGGCGCAACGTACATGCTCTCTAAAATCAGTCAGTGAAATGAGCCAAAACATAAATTGTGTATTGTTCAAGTGGGAGCGCGTTGTGCCTGGATACAGAGGACTCAACTCTCGTTAAGTTGTTCAAGTATGACGAATTGTGCTGCTTCCTACACCGCAGTCACTCATTGAAGTTATTTTCTATGTTTTCAGCTCTAAAGAAGGAGTATGGTCGAACAAAGGCTGCATCCGCTCAGAGGGGAACATGTCGTACTCTGTGTGTCTCTGTAACCACCTCACAAACTTTGCCATCCTCATGCAAGTCGTGCCAATAGAGGTGAGGCACATTCGAAACTCTGATAGCAAAGTCGGAATAACCACGCACACAAAAAAGCCATTCCCAGAGGATGACGTGATTTGTTTGGTTTTTGGTTTTTGGTTTTCAAACAAAGAGGGTATTGGGTATTTAAAAGTTTGTTAAAACACTAACACATTTATTTTGAACATGCATAAACACATCAAGTCCAAGCCAATGAAGACAATGACATTCTGATTCATGTGGCCCTTTAAGAAACCAATAGCAATATTAATACATTACTCTTATATAAATAAATAAATAAATTAGTAAATTGACAAATAGTGTAGGTATAATATGCACATCACTAGGTGGCTACTGTAGGGAACAAACAAAAAGGGAGCCAAGCCTGCACTTACTCAGAAACTGCATTTCCTCAAGTCGAGGAAGCTCCATTCGGATTGTCTCCTACAGTTTTGGAGTGAGTGTGCAGCCTTGTCTAAACCTGGCCCGCCAGATTAATTCCTGCAATATTTATTTCACAAACTCTTGAGAATACATCTGGTTGGGCTTGCGCTTTTCGGTTTGAGCCGCTGAGTGGCTGACCAATCACAGCAATGTAGTCGTCATGATGTCTTTTGCTGGCAGGTTTCGGCGTGACTGATATTAGTTAGAACACAATTAAATCTGGCAGAGCCAGGTTAGCTTTGTCTCCCTTTTCTACATACATACATAAATAAATAAATATAATACATGTTCCAAAAGGAGTCTCAAGAAGACTGTTGAACATCCTTTTTTTTTGTAATTATGTTTGAATTGCTTTATACTTACACCTTCTGTTAATTCCACTGGTAAACTGTCCCATAGTCCTATTCGACAAGATGAAGCACAAAAGCCTTTCCTTGTTGATTTAAATTTGGCCTTGTTCCTCAGATTAAAAGCCCCTTCCTCCCCAATAAATGGATTTTTAATATTTTCAGGTACAGAAATATAAACATCGATATAATAGAATTGTGCTAGATTCGTGATAGCATAATTTGACAAGAACTAGTGGTTTGTCAGTGGCACATTCTGATCGATCCGTCCTTGTGACTTTGGTGAGATTCTGAATATTTGAGTGGCTTTAGATGCAGACGTGTGGATAGCCGTGATGAAATGTGGCTGTTTGGTATTATTGCAAAGGTCAGTGCTCTTTCCCCCCAAACCACCAGAAAAGGCACTTCGTAACATCTGGACACAGAAACACAAATGTAGCTGCTCAAGATTTCGGACATTATCCCTGATGTTGGTCTTTAAATAGACAAGACAAATTTTGACCGCAGTGAAGTGGGCCACAGTATTTTAGGAACACCAGTTTATTTGATGCTATACTTTGCCTCAGCCACTCTCTAATTAGTGGGCTTTCTTATACCACTGCTGCAGCATCCCACAGAGCACTATTCTGGACCTCAGACTTCTGGCCTCATAATCACAAGGCACATACGAGCATGGGCAGAGGAGAAGAGCTTCCAAATATCCTACAAACTATGCAGAAACAAAGTAAATATCACTCGCTGTGGTCACCGATTGGCCTCATTTACAGGACTGTGCAATATATCATGCTTTAATCGAATCAATATCCAATTGTTTCAAATCGTTTCAATGATCAGCTTGGCGTGTTTTAATCGACAGGTCTACGGCCAAAAGTAGTCAGTAAAAGTCAGTAAAAGCCTGGAGTTTGAAATAAATGTCACTTTTTTGTATTGAATTATGCCACATAATAAAAATTCTGTGTCGTTAATATTGATGATATTAAGTTTTGAAGCCATATTTAGACATATTTGTTCTAAAAAATACAAAGTCAAAATTGTGCTCGATCCAATTTATTGTCATATTGCCCAGCCCAAGTCATCACTGAAATAAAACAAAGGGATTAACTTGCAATATATTGAATTGTACCAACTCATTGAATCTGTACAATATAAATAATTATGTAGTATATCATCAGTCGCAGCACAAAATGGTACGCTACATGCTTTGTCTAACGTGTTTTATTTTCTGTGTTCTCTGGTCTTGATTCAAAGCTCACCACTGGCCACCAGGTGGCACTGTCGACCATTGGCTATGTCGGCTGCTCAATATCCATCTTTTGCCTTGCCATCACTTTGGTCACTTTTGCAGTCCTCTCGTAAGTACACCAAACACATTCTAGTTTTGATGCATAGTTTTATAAAGATAATTTTAATTTTCAGTTCAGTTAGTACAATCCGTAATCAGCGCTACCACATCCATGCAAATCTGTCCTTTGCCATTTTGGTGGCTGAGATTCTCCTTCTCATCAGCGCTCGGTTTGATCCAGGCACTGTAAGTATTTTTGTACAAATAAAAGCCGATCCTGTTTGCAGAAATGACATGGAGATTCCTATTTTTCTCCATAGCTGCCTTGTAAAGTCATGGCCGTGCTGCTTCACTTCTTCTTCCTGAGTGCCTTTGCCTGGATGCTGGTGGAAGGCCTTCATCTTTACAGTATGGTCGTCAAAGTGTTTGGCTCTGAGGGCAGCAAACACTTCTACTACTACGGCATCGGCTGGGGTACGCTTCCAGAGGGACAAAGAAAGACAAAAGCTGACAACAAAGCACTTTTTAAAATCTTTTTTACTAGAGGCAATTTAGTGTTTATCTTTGGAAGGTGAAAAACGACATGAACATGAGCAGTCCAACCACTGCTTCCACATCATCTCATTCGAGCAGCCTCTAACCTGACCACACGACCGCATTTATTATGACTTAGTTCAATATCCTCCAAAAGCAAAGAACACTGACCTTGATAGTCTGCTTTGAGTCAACTTTCTTTACACTTTCTCTCTTTAAGTTTGTGTTTTGAACCACAGTTGATTGACAGTTTAAGTAAAAATACAGATCATGTTTATGCTTTCCTGTCAGTTTAGTCTCTCATTCACATGTCAAACCACTTAGAAACAAAGAATATGCTTTTTATTATGACTTCTTCTGGTATTTGTCTAAAAGCAATGGTTTACACAAGGATTTATTGTTCCCATTATTGTCTCTGATGATTTATTGATACTTCAAATCTTTTGTTGCACCAGATATTTCATGTAAATCTGTATTTTTCTTCTTCGCTCTGTGCATTTATAAGCGTGTTTGAAGTGTAGACAAGTTGCAGTGAAAGTGAACCCTCTTTTGTGCCAACAGTGACTCGGGCACAGTGACATTTTGCCTAAATCTGTCTTCAGCATGTGTTGACTTTGTGTGTGCCATCAGGTTCTCCGCTGTTGATCTGCGTGGTGTCCGTGACCTCAGCTCTGGACAGTTATGGAGTGGGGGATAAGTGAGTCGTTTTTCACAAACTTTGAATCAATCATGTACTTGAGTAAGAAATTGTACTTTTCAGAGTAGTTTTTGGATGCCATATTTTACTCCTACTTGAGTCAATTATTCGACATTGTAACTTTATCTTACTTGAGGCCATATTCTGGTTCTTTTTCCAGACAAACGCTTTATGTTGACAATATGAAATCATTTGAACATTTGTGTTTCTTTCACCGCTCCTTTCCCATTTCTCATTGTTGTGTACCGCATTTTCCGGACTATAAGTCGCACCAGCCAAAAAATGCATAATAGAGAAAGAAAAACATATATAAGTCACACTGGAGTATGAAATGCGGTTGCAAGTGTGAAAATAACAAATAATATCACATATAAGTCGCTCCCGAGTATATAATTCAAAAATTATGAAAAAAGGTGCAACTTATAGTCCGGAAAATACGGTATATATTTAAGAATATCACATTGGAGCGTCATTTATTGTGTTTTTGTTTAAATTACATTCAATTATAAATCAGATGTTACGTCCAGACAGTTTCTCCAAGTACTTTTTTACTCTTACTTTGTACTTCTACTTGAGTACAGTTTTTTGGATACTCTACGCACCTCTGCTTTGAATGATGTCATATTTTAAAGGACAAGAGAACAAAGGAGGCCATGATTTATTAAAAAGTTAAAATCACAATATTTTTCAATTCATTGTAGATAATTGAAGTAGTGTTGTTTATTTTGTTCTTTCACTGGTATTTTTAGGTAATACTTTTGAGCATGTGTACATTTGTTTGCAACACACCTCAAAAATAAGTATCTAATGTGATTTTCACTGAAATCTGTGCCTCTTCTGTTCCGGTAGCTGCTGGCTGTCACTGAAGAGCGGCGCCATCTGGGCATTCGTCGCACCGGCGCTCTTTGTCATCGTGGTAAGTTACGAGAAAGGATAACCGTCGGTTTTCACAGCCTGCAGATCGCCAGCTAAACCTTTAAATTGTCGCTTTTCTCTTCCAGGTGAACATTGGCATTTTGGTCTCGGTGACAAGGATCATCTCTCGCATCAGTGGAGAGAATTATAAAGTTCACGGAGACGCCAATTCTGTCAAGTGAGTTCATCCGCAAAAATGACTCAGAAATGTGTAACGTTTGAGCAAAGTCAACGTCACCAAACTGTCTTTCTTCGATTAAAGGCTGACGGCGAAAGCGGTGGCTGTACTCCTGCCTATTCTGGGCATCTCTTGGATCTTTGGTGTTCTGGCAGTCAACACTCACTCTTTGGTGTTTCTGTACATCTTTGCCATTTTCAACTCACTGCAGGTAAGTCAGCATAACATATGATACAAGAAGCTATCAACCTAAACCTGTTACTTCACACTTTTTGTAGGGCTTTTTTGTCTTCTTGTTCCACTGTCTTCTTAACTCCGAGGTATGTCTCTGTTAAATATCTTCTGGAGAGATTTCATTCAGCTCCACAGACATGTTTTGGTGATTGTTTTTGGTGTGATTTTACAGGTCAGAGCAGCATTCAAGCACAAAACCAAAGTGTGGTCGCTCACCAGCAGTTCAATTCGCAACATCAACGTGAAACCCTTTCACTCCGATATTGTGCGTATTCTTTAAAAAAAAAAAAACACATTTGAACTTGTTCTTTATTATAGTGTCACTTTAAATGCTGCTGTGCCTTTTCTTTCTTTTCAGATCAATGGAAACAAAGACGGCGTGATTCCCACTAAGATGAACACGTGGGACAAAAGCGACAATTCAGCCAATCGCATTGATCTCTCTGCAGTATAGATACATCCTGCCTGAAGGTAGTCACTCAAGGAGACCATCGTTGCTGATTTACCGTGGACTCTCCATTCAAGAGTGATTGAAATGTGCAGATGGACTGGGCCTTTTAACCGCCTGATCTTTTGAATAGTTGTGTGTGTACGTGATGAAGCGTGCACCATAAGCAGGCTGGCGTATATGTGCTCAGGTTTGTCCATTTTGCAAGTCCAGTGTTTCCCAAAAAAATGTAGATGTTTTTCTTGGCTCAATTTCTATTTCAAAGAAGACTGGTTTCACTGCTTTCGATAGCCCATCATCATTACTAATTCTGTATCTAGCAGGCCATAAATAATATTTTTTTTTTTGGCTGAAATTGTATTTATTTATTATGTGACGTGAGATCTTTCCCTCTTTTCCAAGACTTTTACTGACATTGTAAGTCACTGTGTAAATAGTTTATGTTTGTGTGTCTTATTTTATATAAATTGTTCGATATTTTGTTGTACCTCACTTAGTTGAAAGCTGCATATTGTGTCATGCCCTGTCCTTGTGGAGAAAGGTGATTGATTGCTGTGAAGGTTCTGTGGCTATTTGATTTTTTCATTTTAATCCTTTGTAAATAAATCTATTGGTACTTTTTCTCCCGACTGTTGGTATTGTAAGTAAGTATACTGTGAGGAAAGAGACTTATTAAGAGTTACACTTTACCAACACAGGCCTCTCCATCAGGATCCATCCAACTCCCTTTTCATGTCATACTTAATAGTTTTCTATTTTTAATATTTTCTCATGATATCATGTTCTTTACTTTCATGCTCTCTTAGCCATTAAATCATTTTGACAAATAGTTTCAATGTTTTATTAGTTGTCCTCTCAGTATACATGCGGTTGTAGCGAGAACGTCATCGCGATTGTGGAAAGATTTTCTGTCTCGCAGCAAACAGTATACTAAACGTGTTTGCCCAGCGGTTAGAGGCGCGGACTCACATGTGTGAAGTCTTGAGTTCAATTCCCGCTTTTGGCACAATAAAAAAAAAAAAAAATCGGGTTTAAACATTAAGGTTTAGGCGTTAGGGTTAAGGTTACAGGGTTAGGGTTAAGGTTAAGGTTAAGGTTAGGGTTAGGGTTAGGGTTAGGGTTAGGGTTAAGGCTAGGGTTAAGGTTAGGGTTAGGGTTAGGGTTAAGGCTAGGGTTAAGGTTAGGGTTAGGGTTAAGGTAAGGGTTAGGGTTAAGGCTAGGGTTAAGGTTAGGGTTAGGGTTAGGGTTAGGGTTAGGGTTAAGGTAAGGGTTAGGGTTAAGTTGGGGCTCCAGAAACGGGATGACGGTCTCGCCACAACCGCATGTTCTCAGTATGCAACATTACAAATTAAGGCTTATCAATACCTTTGTAGGATTCTGAATTATATTTAGACACAGAATTCTTATCTAGGATCAGGGACCATGAAAAGTATTTGGCCAAATATTATGTTTAGTAATTTCCCATAGCTCTAGTTTTAAAATAGAGCTTCTATTTTATTCTATTTTACGACGCGTCCCTGAAAGCACCGACGCAACAGTGTCGCGCATGCGCAGTCTGACTAGTACATGTTTTGGAAAGGTGAGCGGCGTCCAATATCACTGCAGACCAGACTTGTACAAGTAGTTTACATGTTAAGACGAGCCGGTGTCAACGCTGGTGCGATTATATCATCGTTTGTTTACACTTTAGATAACTTATTTCACTGTCGACACCTTCTTCGTGAGGTTTTCTTGTGTTTGTCGTGGGATATTGCATTTTTCCTCCATGAAATGACACCGTGAGAGTTTCGTGGGGCTGTGCTTCCTAAAGTACAACCTCGTAAACCTGCTGGAAAACTCTGATCTGTTTCTTTGCCATGGAGTCTATCGGGAAGTTTGAGTTCAGCAGAAAGGACCTTATTGGCCATGGAGCCTTTGCGGTCGTGTTCAAAGGCAGACACAAACAGGTAGTTTTTTTTGGACACTTGTGCTCTTTACATCAAGCTATTATATTAATCGTTTGCAGTATTATTAACTAGTAACTATAATCTATATTAACCATAATCTATATTACAAGAAACGGAACTGGGAAGTTGCCATAAAATGTATCAACAAGAAAAACCTGGCCAATTCACAGTCACTGCTTGGTAAAGAGATAAAAATATTGAAGGTAATGTATTTCCCTTTTATACAAGAGCTGTTGTTTGTTTGTTTTTAAAATGTGAGTTTTCCCCCTTTTGTTTCTTTCAGGAGCTCAAACATGACAATATTGTTCGACTACTTGAATATCAGGTAGGACACATTTTCTCTCAGGTGATGCAAACACTGTCATTTTTTTGTCATCAAACTTAAATGGTTAAATAATATGGCCACAAACCATGAGCGCAGGACAAGTCTGCATGTTTGACTAGTGATTTCCCTCTTCTCCTCTTGCCAAACACTAGACATGTGAGAGCTGATGCAGCATGTTGTAAACAGGTGACGACTCGCAGCTGCTCAAACAACAGCTCATAAAACGTTTGAATTTGACACTGGCACATGGCACATAAAACAACACAAAGAACCTCTTGATGAGTCGACCCGTGTGCATGGTACAGGGAACAACAGTGTAAATGACTGAAAAACGGTTATATTGTATTCTTCAGTGCTCATGTTACTCACTTACTTACTTATTCACAACTCCTTTCGTCGCCTCACAGTCTGCTGCGTTTTAAGTGGAAATCTTGTGCCCCGTTTAATTTAGGAGGTGTCGCAAATGGTTCTGGGGTGCTTAGAATAACTCCTGTCACTCAGAATCACTGGAAGAGCCGACAGTGATGCTCCTGGAAGTTGTTTTTGTTGTGTGACGTGGGAAAATATTTGTGTCTAGCAAATGTAATCATCAAAGTGTTTGTTTGGTTCAACAGGAGATTGGTGGTTGTGTCTATCTAGTTATGGAGGTGAGTTTTACAAATGATGACATTCATTCATACTATTGATCATGGGCCACGTGTTAATCAAACCTCTTTTGTTTGTTTCATTATTTGTTGTAGTACTGTAATGGAGGAGACTTGGCTGAGTATCTTCACTGTAAGAAGAGCATATTCCTTTTGCCCTCACTATTCATATCAATTAAAAATAGATTTGTTGATGCTCCGCTGTATTAGATAACAGTACTAGCATATAATCATGTCATTGCAATTGCAATTTTTCCCCTAAAGATATCCCTAACACCACGACTTTTTGTAGGACAGTCTTACAAAAGTTATTGCCCCTGACTTAAGCTCTGAGATATTTATTCACAGGATTTGTTTTCATGATGTCACTGCATGTCCGTTGCTTGCTTCCGTCACTTCATCAAGTTGCCCAATTTGTGCCACTGCCCCGTGGCACTGGGCCATTTGCAACACAACCCTCAGTGACACTCGCATGACCTTACTCAACACTCCAATGTGCCATAACTAGATACTAAGAGTTTGCCCTATAGCAGACTCCATTTACTCTTTTGACGTACAGCACAATCTTTAAATAATGTGAAGTACTAAATGTATCTAAATGAATTATTTTTACATCTAGCAAAGGGCACCCTGAGTGAGGACACAATCCGCATTTTTCTTCAACAAATAGTTCAAGCCATGAAAGTTCTACAGGGCCAAGGCGTCCTGCACAGAGACCTCAAACCACAAAACATTTTGTTGTGCCATGGTGAAGGGCGAAGAGCAAGTTCTGTCAATATTTGCATCAAAATAGGTAAAAAATAAATAATTTATGGATGTATTTGTGCCCATGTAAGCCTTTCACCTACTGATGCTATCGTATGCTTATTGATTTACAGCTGACTTTGGGTTTGCTAGGCACCTCCAGACAAACACTATGGCCGCCACATTGTGCGGCTCTCCCATGTACATGGTAAGTACTTTCAGAATTTTCATTTTCCATCCATCCCTCCCTTTTCTACCGCTTGTTCCCTTTCGGGGTCGCGGGTGACTGGAGCCTATCCCAGTGACTTCGGGCCTTAGGCGGGGTACACCCTGAACAGTGGCCAACTTGTCGCAGGGCCGACACAGAGACATAGACATTACAGACAGACATTCACTCTCACATTCATTCGCTAGGACCAATTTACTAATTTTACAAATTTTGCCTAACACATGCATGTCTTTGGACGGTGGGAGGAGCCAGAGAACCCACGGTAATACGGGGAGGACATGCAGACTCCACTCAGAGAGATTATGTGATGTTGGTCTGA
Source organism: Eucyclogobius newberryi (assembly GCF_026437365.1). Taxonomy (NCBI): domain Eukaryota; kingdom Metazoa; phylum Chordata; class Actinopteri; order Gobiiformes; family Gobiidae; genus Eucyclogobius; species Eucyclogobius newberryi. The sequence continues at coordinate 14,965,954 of NW_027316278.1, read as the reverse complement.
ATAATAATACTATATGTGCCTAAACTGTGTTTGTGTTAACACAGGCCCCAGAAGTCATCATGTCCCAGAACTATGATGCAAAAGCAGATCTGTGGAGTATTGGGACCATCGTTTACCAGTGTCTGACAGGAAAGGCCCCATTTTATGTGAGTTGCACAAGCTTCTATTGGAAAGTATATGGTAAACAAAATGATCCAAAAATATAGTCAAATGCCTGTCACCCTCATCGAATGCTTTAGTGTTCAAATAGATAGATAGTGGCCTTCTATAGAAACATGTTTCCCATAAACATTTCTGTGAATCAAGATAAATGATAATAATAAATAAAATCACAAGTTCACAACTGATGGTATCACTTACTGCCCTGTCACACTCAGATTTTCCTGGAGATGTTCTTTAGGTATTTTTGTTTCCACATGGCAGAGCTGATCTGATCTCTTTTGGCCAAGCTAACTCCTCAGTATTCCATGTTGACAGCTGAGGAAGAGCCGGGAATATTCTGTTGATTTGACCCTTTGCACCTAAAGTTTTATTTATGGGACAGTTTCCTTGAATGCTTGTTCTCAGAAAAAGGGAAGATTTATTTGAGTTTCTGTTAGGCCGTAAGTTAAAATGTTGGACAGATGACAATGTTTGCTTAGTTAAGACATCTTTGCTGTCTCCACAAAGTCATTTGCCATTCTGATCTAGGATTCCTTTCACTTTGTGCATGTTTGTGTGTTGTTTAGGCCAGCACGCCCCAGGAACTCCGACTTTTTTATGAAACCAACAGGACCCTCTTGCCCAGGTTGGTGCTTTGTAACAACAAACACTTTAACACATGCTAAACCGAGAGATCAAATCAGTGTTATTATATAATGCCATAAGTGAAACATTTATGGATAGCTTGCTAATTTATTCATGCAGATGTTTTTCATTGATCGCAGTGGCTCTAGATATCGTGTTAAAACAAGTCTTATGATGTTTGAAATAAGACCTGGAGAGAGTTCACAGTGGATAGTTTTTCCTGCGGTCCAGCAACGTCCCCCCCCCCCTCATGGCTGCACCAGACTTATCTTTGGAAGTGATAAAGTCGATTGTATTCTCTTGTTTGTGCATGTGGTGGCCGAGACCGTTGTTTCCTAATCATTTCTATATATAACCTTTCAGAGCTGCATGTTAGGGGTCGGGGCGGCTATCGTTTTCCACATGACCCACATAACTCCACACAGACATAAACATGCACAGAGTTGTTGCTAATACTTGTCATGGTCTGAAAGTGGAGCCATAAAAGTTGATAAAATAATATTTTTTTTGAACATCGTTATTATGAAAGCTTTGGCAATAAAATGTGAATTTGCTTTGTCTTAGCATACCAAAGGAGACATCTAGTAACTTAAGACATCTCTTGTTGGGACTGTTGCAAAGAAACCCGAAAGACAGGATGACCTTTGGTAAGTACTGATATCGAGGGTGCATTTAATTTTTTTTACGATTGACCAATGTCTTTCACGCAGTTATTTACTTTTACAGAGGAGTTTTTCCACCATCCTTTCATAAAACTCGACTCGTCATCCAGAAAATGTAGGCACAGTATCCTATAATAATTTTACCGTAGTTTGTCAATGTTCATTTCAAAGATTACATGTATACATACTATACTTTTCAACAGGTGCACCAACTACAGTGTTGTTTTACCCAAAGTGTGGCACTGCTAGTTGTGGTTCCCTGGCCTCTCATCCTGCCGCCTCTCCAGTTAGTTTCAGACAAATGCTCCTTTAGTGGTTGTGATTTGCAATAAATTGTGTTAAATATAAACATATACATTCACAGGAGCCTTCAGGATTCCCATTGACAGAGGGAGCTGGAGAAGATCATACAAATGTGCCATCCTTCACTGACGAATATGTCATGGTGCCTACCCAATCTCCCAGTAAGCTTGAACCCTTATTCTGTTGTGTGTTTGTGCGTGCGTGTGTCAACGCACTTCTCCCGACCAAATAAACTGATAATGGTAACATTTTACTTTCCAGGTGAATACTCCAGTGATGTGGAATCTGAGTCATCCATTGCGAGTTGTTTGATTAACAGCGGGTGAGTTTCACGTGTGCTGGTCACAATTCTATATAGACACCATTCGCTGAAAGATGGCTTTTTACAGAGGCTCATTAGCGCTGGAAATCAATAAGGCAGCAGGACGAACACCACCATGCTCTCCTCTCCTTCCCCATCCTTGTACATCTGACAGGTTAGAAAACATATTAACTGCTTGTTTTTAATTATTTAAAGTACAAACTGGTGATTCTCAGTTTTCATTTAATCAGCAAACCTTTGGTGGCCCCTCCCCACAAGAGCAACCGCTCCTTGCCCATTCCTGTGCCCACTCAGGTCCGCAATTATCAGCGAATGGAACAGAACCTGCTGCCGGCAGGTTTGCATGGCTCTACCAGGCATGTGCCACACCCTCAGCTGTGCTGTGTATCCTCCTGATGGTTTGTATGTTATGTTGGTACTTACTTTGTTCTCAAACTTTCAGAGTCAAGCTTTGTTGTGCTGAAAACAGCAGTCTGCCTCTAGAGCTCGCCATAGGAGGGGCAAGACCACAACCATCTTCACCTGAATGTGCGTTGAACCTAGCAATGTCTCGCAGAGGTTGAGGGCTGAAATGCCTTGTCCCTTTTTACTTTCCACTGTAACATTAAACATGTTCTATATACTGTATATTTTAGTTGGAAGAACACCACGAGTCTCTGAGCAAACATTACCACTCTGCACCAGGACTTTATTGGTCACTGATACAAAAGATGGTCTGTTGCAGGTTTGTATTTTTAATATAATTGTAAGGTATACGTTCTTTGTTGAATTATTCTGGGAAACAATTTGTTTTTGAAAGTAAAGATGTGCTGTTCTTCTTCAGGTCCCCAGTAACTTGCACAAAAGGAGAAGAACAGTTGGGGACTTGCCATTGCTTCGTCAATTTGTTCCCTACGGTAACAACGAAGGGCATATTAAAAGGTCAGGGCAAATGCACCTACAGTAATGTTTCTTAGGCCATGAGATTACACTAAACTATCTAACTTTTACAGAACACTAAGCGCGGTCAGGCTGTCTGACATGCTTCTGAAAGCAGCGTATGAAGCTACTCCTGTGGATGGAGGATCACAGGAGAGCCTATATGAGACAGATCTAGGTAAGAAATTAATCAAGAGCTGCATATTAAAAAGACTAGGAAATAAACAGCATGTTGTATTGTTTGAGCACCATCTTGTGGTTACATAATTCATTTTTTCCTCTCAGATGGCTCCCCAGTAACTGTCTTCACAATAGAGTCCCCAAATGTTCCAGCTAACACGAGGCTTTTACCTGGTACGCTTTAATTATTAAATGTTATGTTGTGGGGGTTTTTCTTTCTTTTTTTTCTTTTACTAACTTATTATTTATTATTTACTGTCATTTATGAAATTGTAACAGGCTCCCCCAACTTTAAGAGCTCTCCCTGGCTCAACAGTCGGCCCCTTCAGAGAGGAACTCGTAGAAACAGTGAAAATGAAGCTATGGATGACAGTCCACTGACCAATGTGGTGTTTCACCTGCCACAACTCCCCGAAGAGACACTGATGGAGGTATAGAATCCTTTTTTTTTTTGGACAGAAAATGTATTTCAGTACTATAGAAATCATATTGTTCATTATAGATCATCATTTTAGAACTATTTTCATGTTTTCAATCTTGTATTTAAAATGTAGTTTGTAACATAGTAATTACGCTATAACATGCAATGTGTTTTTTCAGCAATCCCATACAGATGCCCTGAACAATCTACGTTTCACTTTGGCTTTTGTTCACTGCATTATGGAATTGGCTGCATCAAAGGATCCAAGTCTGAACACCACCAGCAGTCCTGATGTTTCCTTTTTAGAGCAAAGCATGTTGACCGATCAAATCAGCCTTTTAAGTCGAGAGTGGAGGTAAAGATTGTGGAAATAGGCACCTCGTCTGTACTTTTTACATAATCTTGTTTATTCTTATTCTTATGTATTCTTATGTTTATTCTTGTATCTTGCAGTTATGCCAGTCAATTATTGTTGTACATGAAGGCTGAAGATTTCCTTTCATCAGCCTTGCATGCTGCCAAAGAGGATATCAAACAAGGCCAGCTCCTCCCCTCTGCAACAGCAAAACAAGGTAATAATTAACATGCTTATTGATTAAATCCACATTTATATAATTTTTAAATATTATGTTTCTTCTAGTAATTCGGAGACTTAATGACATGTACAAGTGTTGCGTGTCCTTTTGCCGCTCCCTCAATGATCAACTGCAAAACTTCCTTCTTGACAAACAGAAGCTCATTGACCGCTTCAATGGACTTACAGCGGAGAAGCTCATTTATAGCCACTCTGTGCACATGGTGAGCTCATACTATCTAAAAACAGCTATATCCAAATCTTCTTGTTTTACCCTAATGTGTAATGTGTCCAGGTGCAGTCTGCCGCTCTTGATGAAATGTTTCATTATGGGCTGGCTTCGGCTCAGAGATACCATAAGGCTCTTATTCTTATGGAGGGCCTGTCCAGAATCCTCACAGAACAAAATGACATTGACAGTGTGGAGAAATGTATGTATTACATTTATTGTCATAATAACTACTATTTTCTCTTTTCATTAATGTGATTTTTATTTTTTTATTTTTTTTTATTTTTTTTTAAACAGGTAAGCAGTGCATTGAGCGGCGCCTCTCAGCTCTTCATACCTCCTGATGTTCCATGTGTATGCTGAGAAATAGTTACCTTATTCTTAGTTATTTTGCTGATTTAAGCACTTTATCACTGGAGCTGACCACATGAAGCATCTGTTTATTTTCCCTTTATGGTTTGTAATTGTATATTTTATTGTGCAAGACATACTTGAACTCAGTTGTAATTATTTGAACACTAATAATGAATCAGGTTAACAATCCAATTTATTAGATTGGTTTTTAATATTTTGCACATGCATTCATCTGAGAAGGTTTTAAATGGGGTTTACTTGAAACAAATGTTTTGGCACAAACATATTTATTGTACAGTATTTATTGATATGTTGTGTGATCCTGTCACTTTTAAGTTTGGCTAAATTCAGATTCACACTGACTGTTGGTGTTCCTTTGCATTGGTGTTTTTCTTACGGTGTAACGTTGTGAAAATGTATTTGCGTGTTAAAATAAAAGTGTAGCCTTGTTTTGTCTGCTCATTTAATGTGTCCGCTCCGTGTAAGTATGCACACGTACATAAGTATCAAAACAGTGAGAAAGAAAAAAAACCTTGACAAACCCCATCGAACCAGGCACGCAGAACTACTTCCGGGTTACACTAAAGGTTGTTTCGGTCGCCATGTTGCTGAATGAAATTAGCTCCAAAACATTAGGTAGCCGATAGCAATATCTTTATTTTATTCAGTTACATTATGACGCTTGTTGCATCAAATACTCGAGTGTAAATATGACTGGGGACATAAAGAAAGACTAGAAAACTCCTTACTCTGTAAGTACCTTCCTTTCCTATTTTCATATTGTCTTTATTACCCGTTAGCAAAAACAAGCTAGCATCCAGGGCTGTAGTTAGCACGCGCCTGGATTAGGGTTATTGTTTGCCCAAAATAATAGAAAATAGGTATTTGTGATGCCATTTCGTTAATATTGACAGCTTTTTTTATATGAATCTTGGGTCTGTGCTTGCATACAGATCACAACTTGTTTGAAATGTGTATGAATCGTTTCTGTAGCGGCGCTAGCAGATGTTACACCCTGAACCACACCGTATGTAATGATTAATCTGGCGCTGAATGCTCTTATGCTCAAAATTCAGGCTGGTCATACTCTGAATAATAAACTCAAATCATTTGCGCAGACACATTTTTGGAAGTTATCATTAATTAGTATTCCGTAAATTGCCTTTGTCTCCCAAGGCTCGTAAAACATGAGCGTTTTTTTATTGGTTTATTACGTTGTTGCTTTATTATATAGCTTAGAATAACAACGTTAATATTTGATATGTGATTCATTTATTCATCTGAATGATTACGTTTTTACGTATACGTTATTGTTGTTACAGCTGGGACTCTTCGTTGATCAAATGTTGCATAATTATGCTTCTCTGGAGACAATATTCAATTAATAGTTAAACGTGTTGTTTTTATAGTGGGAGAAAATGTTTCCATTGCATGCCGTCATTGTGTGCTCTATTACATGTTGGAACCTAATGCAAATGTCACTTTTATTTCACAGTTGTGAATAAACATTACAGCATCAAGCAATGCACCATGGAAGTGGATCACAGAATATTCAACGACAACTTCAGAGAGCTAAGTCAGCCAGTGGAACTGAGGCTGAGGAAGGGCCGCTGCAGCAATCGACCATAGCAGTTACACAACAGCAGGCTACAGCTAACCACCCTCAGTCCCCTGTGACCACTTTTACCTCAGCTGCCAGCCCTTCAGCACCCCAATCACCCAATTATCCGATAATCATGAGCCGAAGCCCTGTTACGGGCCAGAACATGAACATTTTACAAAATGTGGGACAGATAGTCACTGGAAATCAACAAATTACCCTAACCCCAGTTCCTCTTCAAAATCCTGGATCCCCTGGTTTTCAGCACACAACTCCCCAGTGGAGGTTTGAACCTGCTCCATCCTCCTACATCCAGGTCACTTCACCTGTGCCTCAACCCATTCCTCCACAAAGTCCTACACAACACAGCCCAGTAACCACAGTGACACGCCCCGGAGCTCCTGCAGCATTACATGTGTGTGCGCAAAGCCCCACTCGCTTTGTTGACGCTGGTATGCTAGTGCGACAGATCAGTTTAGGCAGTCCTTCTGGAGGTAGTCACTTTGTTTATCAGGATGGGACTGGGCTGGCTCAGATCGCACCAGCGGCTCAAGTGCAGCTGGCCACAGCAGCTACGCCCGGCTCAGTGAGGGAACGCCGCCTCTCTCAACCACATTCACAGACTGGAGGCACCATCCACCATCACGGACCTCAAAGTCCTGTGGCAACAGGGAATGCTCTCCCCACTCTGAGCAGCCCTGGTCACATTACCACTTCCAATCTACCTCCACAGATCAGCAATATCATACAAGGGCAGTTAGCTCGCCCCATGATATTTGAGAAGACTCCACAGGGCGTGGTTGCTGGTGTAGGTTCTACAGGCGCACCATCTTTCAATATACCTACTTCTATACCACCATCAAGCTCTTCTCTCACCAATTCAACACAAAGTATCTCCAACAATCCCCTGGTATCCAGCAGCATGGCAGTTTGTGGAATAAAGAAGCAGGCTCATAAGAAGTTGGAGGAGATTGCACCCTCTACTCCCGAGATTGCTCAGCTGAGGAAGCAGTGCTTGGAGCATCATACAAAGAAGATGGAGAACCTGAAGGACGTTTTTAAAGAATATCTGATAGAGTTATTCTTTCTCCAGCATCTGCAGGGAAATATGATGGACTACTTAGCCTTCAAGAAAAAACCCTGTGTTCCCCTGTATACATACCTGAGGCAGAATGACTTGGACCTTGAGGATGAAGAGGAAGATGAAGAGCAATCGGAAGTCATAAACGATGAGGTATTAAAGTATTTTTGTTGTAGCCTGTAAGCGTAAGTGTTCTACCTGAGTGTTTTGTTTCAGGTAAAAGTCGTCACTGGAAAAGACGGCCAAGCTGTGACACCAGTTGCCATATCAACGCAGCTTCCAGCCAACGTTTCTGCAGCTTTCTCAACCCCGCAGCAGTTCCAGGTGATCCAGATGCTGTGAATACAAAGTCAATTATATCTTTTATGACTTTATATTTGATGCATCCAAACAATGATTGTGTACAGGGAGTTACTGCTGGGGGAATTTGCAGTGCTGGAGACATGGAAGCCTTTAAGAGGCAGCAGGCCATGGTCCAAGCAGGTAGGGCAAGGGCTGCTGACTACTGTGTCTCTTTTGTTGCTCTGTTTCCTCCCCGTTTGCTTTTTTTGTTTTTGATTTTCTTCCCCCTAATTGCTTCTGCTTTTAGAATTTTGGCATCATGTACTAGCGTTCAATGTTCAAGTCTTAACCGGAGGAAGGAGAGGTGACCTATGTGGTCTTAAGCCGGTCATTGGCTTATGCCTAGTGCTTTTTTCCGTTTTGAGGGTATTGTGTGTTTTAAATCCCAGATCAGGCTAAGAGGTCCCGGATTGACGTTGGTCGCCATGGGTTGATTTTCCAGCATCCTTTAGGATCACCTGGCGTTCCACTCCAGCAGCTTATGCCAACTGCGCAAGGTAGGAGTGCTACAACCAGGCCGTTCTTTGTTGTGCCTGATGCTGCAAGGACATTTGCCCCCTACAATCCAAGAAGATACCAAACCGAATCATAATGTCCTCTTCGACAAACAATTTTCCCCAGCATCAACAGACAGATCCCAACAACAGCTTGAAGTCCTCTACAGTTCAAATTCAGGCTTAGTTCCACCAACAGAGTATATTGGGATGAAGACAATTCAAGGCTGAAGAAGAGTAGCCTCTCAATGGGAAGATGCCATGTCTTGTGATTTTAATTTTTTAACCTTTTTGTTATATATACTTTTTTCTATTTATCATCAGTGTTATCCATTTCTTCTTTCTAATGTCTGCTTTCTTAGTCGTCTTTTTTGGACAGACTTTCCATACTACTGGATGTTTTATCTTTTTGTGGAGCTGGATCATTGAAATATTCAAAAGCTTTGTGGAAAAAAATTAACTCGAATGGGTTGAATCTTTTTCCATTTGATGGAATCATACTTCTCATATTTGTTTTTGGTTTTACATTGTCATCCATTCACTGATCATCAGACTTATGTTTTGTAATAGTATCAAGGATTCCAAGTCGTCATGCGTTTGTCCAGTGGAATTATTCATACATTTCTTCTCCCATGTTGTTCATGGCATTTTGTTCTGACTTGGCTTCTTTCCCTCAGTCTAAGTAGGCGGGGAATCATGTGGAGGAGTTGTTCACGGCTCAGGGTTTTTGGATTGTGGTGGTTGGGTGAGTCAGGGCTGTGTTGATGCCGTCTAGGCCAGGTGAAGTGACGTTCAGGGAGGTAAGGCAGGCGCTGCTTTAGTGTGCACAGCTCCGCTCAGACCTGCTGTCTGCAAGACCCCATGTGTGTCTTTGCTCACCTCTGTGGCTCTGTGAGGCATTTACATGCCGTGATATTGCTACATTCTTTCATGCATGCTGAACATATGGTCTTTACTGTCTGCCTTGTATTTTGATTTTCCCCTTTCTTCTCCCTGTCTGTTGCTTGTTTCATTTTTCTATGACTCATTACTATTACTTCCTCTTAAAATACCTTTCTTATTGCATGTATAGTTTTTGATGTTGAATTACATTTCTCAACATTTAAAATAGAATATTTTGCTTTTCTGCATTAAAGTAGTATTTTGTTTGAAATTGTTTAGATCATATTAATTTAATTTCTTCTGTAATCATTGCTGTATGAGTTCCATTAATTTTTGCTCGGATCATCAGAAACTAGTACTTTGCTGTTTATTCATATAGTATTCATATCTATTTCATTAAAGCAACATCCTGAGGAGCCCGATAGCTAAACAGTCAATATACTAATTCAATTTACAGCTATTTAAGCTTAAAATGATAAAAGGGATTAGTCTGAATCTTACATTTTAGTAAACATATTACATATTAATCAGAAACACAGCAGAAGTGTATAATATTACTGATGACTGATTATTTCTTTTTGTGTTACTCTCTTTACCACCCCTATTCTGCCCTATAATTTTATTACATATATATAGGAGGGATGCCTCCTATTCCTCAAGCAGTACAGATTGCAGGACAGAAGCAGAATCAGCAACAATACGACCCATCCAAAGGACCTCCAGTGCAAAATGCTGCAAGTTTACATACCCCTCCACCACAGCTACCCAGCAGGTTACCCCAGGGAACCCTCCCCATGGCAAGCTTGCCTTTGGCACTTCCCCAGCAGGCTCAGTTGATAGATGGGACAGGCCAGCCTGGGGCTCAGCTCCAGGCTCAGGTGAAGGTGCAGCCCAGTGGACCTGTCATGGCACAGATGAATCCACACGCTCAGCTCCAAGCCCAACTCCAGCAGCAACTGCATCTCCAGCTTCAGCCTAGTCAACAACAGCCCCAGGCAATTCTGCAAACGGGACAGGCAGTAAGTAATGAAACCCTGTTTTAACTGACAATGTTAAGGTTTGCCTTTCCTACTAAATACATTCTTTCTTTTAGACTGTGACTCTTGCCCGCCCTGCCACAGAACCCAATCAAGTTCAGCGGATTATGACCAACTCAATGGCCAGTGCGTCTCCTGGTTCTCTGTCAAACGCTGTCTCTGCTCCTCATAATGCAGTTACTGCACGACCACTCGGCTCAAGCACAAACTCGAGCTCCCAGTCCAAACTCACTGGTACAAATGGCATTTCCTCAGTAAAAATAGGAGGTTTCTGTCAAAGTGGTTCTATGCAGACATCGCAAGATGGTTCTCAAGACAAGCAAATTGAGCAGGCCAAACTGGTAAGTTCAAAACCAGAAGATTTTTTCATACCATAAAGAGCTGTATGCTAATGATCTGTTATCATCCCTCAGGAGAGTCAAGTGCATCAGCGCATCTCTGAACTGAGAAAGGAAGGACAGTGGTCCTCGAGTAGGCTTCCAAAACTTATGGAGGCCTCCCGACCCAAGTCCCACTGGGACTATCTTTTAGAGGAAATGCAGTGGATGGCAGCAGATTTTGCACAGGAAAGAAGATGGAAAGAAGCTGCAGCTAAGAAGGTATGATATTATTTTACGTTCAATAACAGATGAGACGAGACACCAACGTGATAATCAAATTCTGTGTATTGCCACAACAGCTGGTTCGCACATGTGCAAGGTACCATCAGGAGCGAAAGAAAAGCGAGGAACGATCAAAGACTAATCAAGAAACTCACCTTCGTCATATTGCCAGTACAATTGCCAGAGAGGTGGAATTTTTCTGGTCTAACATTGAACAAGTATGTTTTAAATTAAAAGTTTATTGGAATTAAATTATTATAGCTGAAATTATTATAATTGAGTGTGTGTCTTTGACTGCAGGTTGTTGAAATTAAACTTCAATTTCATATGTATGACAAAAGACTTAAAGCCTTAAGGTTACAAAATATGTCCGCAAAAGGTATACTGGTAGTATTTTTTCTTTTTTTTTTTTTTTTTACATGCGCTAATGGACCTAACTGAATACTTTTTGTTTCACAGTGTTTGGCCTTCCAGCTGGAGAAAAGGCTGATAAAGAGGTTGGCAGTGCATTTCTGATCATGTAAAGAAAACCTATTGCTAAAAGATCTTAAACATAGTCTTATTTCTTGAAGGAAATGGTCTCTACACGCCAAAAAAGAAAATTAAGTTTATCTTTGACATATGAGGACGGTAAGGTGTTTTTATTCATCTGACTTGTATTTTCTGTTTTTTGTGTATGAGGTATGGATAGAATAGAGATATACACCACATTTGGATAGTATTCACTTTCTTCACATTCTGTTGTTACAAAGAATTCAACCTTCTTTCACATTGTCATCATTGGGTATTTTTGGTTAATGAATTAAAATTATTTTGGAATAAGGCTGTAACATAACAAAATGTTGAAAAAATTAAGGCTTTCCTGAATGCACTGCATATCATTTTTATCAAATGTTTATATTTGCTTTTTAGTTGCTGATGAAGAGAGCACCATAGAAGAACAGGAGGCTATGGAGGGACATGGCGATCACAAAACTGAGCTGGGTGACCTGGCCAAAGAAGGTATGTTTGTATTAGGTCTGGTGACAATAACGCATACATTTATCAATAACAATGAATTATTTTGCTCGTCTCAATAATGTTTACAACCAAAAGAGAGATATTAACTTTTTGGGAGTGTCTGCAGTGCCGCGGCGCGCGGCTGAAACTGCCATGTTATTTTTGTGCCGGCCGCGCGCCGCGGCTCCTGAAGCTGCGCTGCTATTTGACCGCGTTTTAGCACCGTTTTAGACCGCGCCGGGTTAAGGTTAGGGTTAAGGTTAGGGTTAAGGTTAGGGTTAAGGTTAGGGTTAAGGTTAGGGTTAAGGTTAGGGGTTAGCCATGAGGCTATAACGGGCTATAAGGGAAATGCCGTGGTCCCTGAAACTGCGCGGCCATTTGACCCGTCGCGGCTCTTCAACCACGGCCTAACTTTTTAATTAAACCTGGTCTGAATTAAACCTGGTCTGAACCAAGGACTCCACCAGAACTGAACTAGGACGTAACAAGAACTACAAAAGAAGGACTGTTGCCAGGCCTAAGTCAGGATTAAACCAGGACTCTGCCAGTTTTCTAGTAGGACTAAATGGGAAAGCCAAAGGATTTTTTATTTGAGATGCCGAATGCCATTTGGACATAAAAAATACTTCACACTAATCGGTCAGAGCATCACAACAGCAGAAGAAACAGACAAATCCAAATTGTCAAATCAAATCCACCACATTGTGCCCACATTTACAAAAAAACAAAACAAAGTTGTCCATATTTGTCCTAAAATAGGCTCAGGTTGGGTCAGGTTGATTTGACTTCCGCCCAAACTCCAATGATGCTCAGTGATTGGTTCCAGTTCACCTAACAAGATGCATTCTCAAGAGTTTGTGAATTCAGAAAAAAATCACCTTACTGGAAAGGTTAATTATTTGTACTTTGGACTACTTTTTTTTTTATCATTTGGTCCAGATACATAAAAAAAAGGGAAACTACTGGAGGGATTCTGCAACATATTTGGGTCTAAATGTTACAATGGCCAAAACAGCCTTAATATATAGTTGTTCTTGTTTTTGTTTTTTTTACATTTTTGATTTTTCACAGTACTCGTTTTCATGTTTTAACTCCTTACATTTATTTTTGTTATCTGTATTCACACTCCACATAGTGTCTGACCCATTTTTAAAACCCCTCTCCTGTCACAATTTTATAGCGGAGATGCCTTTAGACGCTTTGAGGAAACAGTATGCTGGAGCATACGCTGATGGCTTTGAGTGGCCAAAGCCCAGTCCTCTTAAATATGATGAAGACACAGACCCCGAAGGTGTGTTTATCTTTACCTATGTAAATTTTGATCTTTTTCTACAATTGTATTCACGTTTTTCTGCAGAAACAGAATGTGAAGAGGATAGTCCACCTGAGGCTGTGGTCATTGACTCCTTGCTGAGTGTGGAGCAGTATAAAGGCGGTGACAAAGCCTCGAGCTCTGATGGAAAGTCTGCCAAAGACATTGCTGAAGTAGCCGCTGCCACGGAACTGCTCCTTCCCAAAGGCAGTTTAAGAACTACTACTTCTGTAAGACATTGGGCTGTAAAATGTAATAATTTAAATAATAATACAATCAGTGAATTTATCTTTTGCTTTAGACCCGCAGCCCGGCTCCCGTCCTATTACATGGGTTGTTGCGAGAATATCAGCAAATAGGTGTTGATTGGCTGGTTAGTCTATTCAAAAAACGCCTCAACGGCATCCTGGCTGATGAGACCGGCCTTGGCAAAACAATACAAACTGTTGCCTACATGGCACACTTGGCCGGCCAAGAAGGTATAAAGAAGTTTTGTTAATTTTCTAAAATATTTTGACATTAAACATTCTTTATTTGCATAGGCATATGGGGTCCTCATCTTGTTGTGGTGAGAACAAGCAAGTTACTAAGTTGGGAGGTTGAGTTCAAGCGCTGGTGTCCAGGGCTCAAGATCCTCCTGTATCTTGGTAACAGACGAGAACGTAGATCTTTAAGAAAGGTATCTCATTCGAGTTCTATTTAAACACCAAGCTGAAGACTTATCATTCATAAGTGTTCTCATATTGGTCTTTTGTGTACAGTGGTGGGGTGAGGCCAACAGTTTCCACGTTTGCCTGACATCATACAAGCTTCTCATGACTGACAACAGCCACTTTTTGAGAAGAAAATGGAGACATGTTGTTTTGGATGAGGTTCAACTGATAAAAGATATGACTCAGAAACAATGGGAAACCATATTCTCTATCAAAAGGTGATTGTAAAAGCTAATCACAGGAATTACATACGGTCTTGGTTTAAATATTTGGAATATTTCGTTTTTATATGAATGATTTTATTTTCAACAGCGATCAAAGAATTCTCCTCATCAACACTCCTCTACAAAATACCTTGAAGGAGCTTTGGACCATGATCCATTTTCTTTTGCCAGGAATCACACGGCCGTACTCAGACTTCCCAGTAAAGGCAGGCACAGACCAAAACCAAGACTACTGCCATAAACTGGTTATTCGTTTACACAGGGTGGGTTTATTCATCAGCATTTTTTTTTTCATTTGTTGCCACTTTATAGTAACAGGCATGCATTGCTTTCATATCTAGATGATCCAACCGTTTATACTGAGGCGCTCTAAAAGGGAGGTAGAGAAACAGCTTCCCAAGAAATATGAACATATCCTGAAGTGCCGTCTCTCCAGGCGACAGAAGAGCCTTTATGAAGATATCCTCACTCAGTCAGGGTAACGTCCATCTCAATTTTCCAACTGGCATTCTAAAATGATAATTTTGCTGTTTATTGATCGTTATGCATACTTTTTTTATTATTGATTTTCTTTACTAGAACCCAAGAAGCTCTCAAGACGGGCCACTTTGTTAGTGTGCTTCAAGTCCTGATGCAGCTACAGCGAGTCTGCAACCACCCTGAGTTGGTGTCTCCCAGAGACGCCAAAAGTTCCTTTTTTTTCTCAAATCTGCAATTCAATATCCCCTCTTTAGTTCTGGGAGCAATACAGAAAGATCCAGATATGGTAAACACTTTTTAGCTCACTGATTTTAGCATGTAAAAAATTATGTTTTCAGACCTCCCTGTGTTTCTTTTTTTTTTTTAGACTGCAGACACATCCATCTTTAATTTAATCAACAATGAGAGCAAACTGACCCGTTATCAGACTGCTGAGGCAGTGCCTAAGCTAAAGCTCTCTCAGCCACTTATAGAGGAGCTCTACTCTGGCCCTGAACAACCTCTTCGACCCAAACCATGTCCCATTAAACCAATGAGGTCTGTTATAGCATATCTCATGGCAAAGTACTCTTTAACTTATTTAAAATTTCAAATTCAATTTAAATACTATGGTCCGTAGATTGTTCCAGCCAGTCCCATATGGGACAAAGCCAGAGGGGCGTCTCGCCTCATTTACAAGTACAGCCAGCCAACGTCCCGCCTTGAACTCTTCGGTCAATTCTATATCCCCCTCCATGGCAAACCCAGCAGCACAACCCAGGGGAAAATCCACTATCACCACTGGAGCAACTGCCCCTACCTCACATGGTAAGGTTGACACGTTCCATCAGACTCAATCCAAACAAAATTTGCTTGAATCATTCATAGATTCTTTCAGGATTCTCTGGGTTTCTCTCATGGTATTTTCATTGTAACAACCTCACTATAGACCAGGATTTTTAAGACTTTTAATTGGATAACTCCAGAGATGATAACAAATTAATATCCAATGCTGCTGTTTTTGGGTCCCTTTTCTCTTTTGAAGTGGTTCTTCTGAACATTTAAAAATGTGTTAATGTCAGATGTACAATATTCTAGTTTTTTGTAAGACTTTCCTTTTGACACTGCCGGTATTTTACATTTACACAATTCGAGACCTTTTAGCAGTCGCCAATTGACAACATTTCAATGCACAGGAAGAGACTCTTCTGTCATATTTTTTTGTGAAGTCAGTCTTTTTTAGTGTTTGCTTTATACTGACATCCTGCTTGCTTATTTTGATCCTGCATTTGACCAGCATTGAAGTGGATTATTATGGAAGCTTGATGATTTAATTGCCCTTACCCCTAACATGTAGTGGCGTGCCCAATTGCCTTGTACTTCACAGTGTTTGGAACAGCTACTCAGAGAGCCCAGACTACCTCTTCTGTCTGCAACAGCAACAACATTGCCGCCTCCACTGTGTCCGCCTCTGGGACCAGTGGACATGGGCAGCATGTGCTGGGGGCTGCCCCTTTGCCTTTGGGCCAGATGTTGGCAAATACAGTTGTGGGATCTATGGCTTCACCGAGCCTGCCCGGGGTTTCACAGGTTGCCAGACCCACACTATCCCCCAGCCATGCTCTCCAGCCCAACTTACTGTCTCAGAGGCTGGTTCTTACATCTCAGGCCCAGGCACGGTTGCCTAGTAAGTGGCCTCCCCTTCATCCCTTTCAGCATCTCCCCTCTACCTCTGCACAGCAGTATGGGCTGCTCTGATCTGAGGTTTTACTCGGGGGACTGCTGATATGTTGTTGGGTGCCTTTGTGGTTATAGTAATGGCACAAACAAACATTGTACTTATATTACAGCAAAAACTGCTGAAAGTAGAATTTAATGGAACTCCTAAAAATACAGTCATATCAGCAGCATCTCCACAGCCTCAGGAGTTCCCTGTTTCTTTCTCAAGACCTGCATGTTCACTATAAACTATTATTATTATTATTATTATTATTACTACTACTATTATTTTACTGCACTCACCACAGTTTTTAACCTTAATGGGTTTTATCCTTCTTTATAAAGCCTCTCCCCAAATTATTACTAATCCTTTTTCTTGCTTTAGACCAATCTGCAGGAAGAGAGTTACCTGAAGTTTTTCTTGGCTAATAATTAGTTTAAACCATGGGAAAATTGCCCCACAATTTGCGAGCCCTTTCCTCCTCCAATGTGAATCTAAAAGCCTTTACATAATTAGGAAACCCTAAAAAAGAGCCGTGTGTTATGCATTGACTTGTTTATTTTCTACACTGCCTTATGTGTGAGGTTTGACCTAAACATCTATTAAACTATTCTGATCAGTTCACGTACTATATAAGGTTTTACATCCTGTTCCTTTTTTTTAACTAGCTTTTCACATGACTTAATGCTTTTATTCATATGTGTATTCATCCTTTTTCGTTTTACCTGAGTACATATGAAGCTGTTTCTTTATCCCTGAAGGTTCATACTGTTAAGCTGCTGATCTTATGGAGAAAGTTTGCCTGTTTCCCTTATTAATACACCTTGGTTCTGCATGATACCCTTTTCACCCTTAAACTAACGTTTGTTTATCTTACACATGTACTTTTTTTCCAGAGCTGCTGTATCATTGCTTTTGTTGTGGGTAAAGTTTAATGTTTTGTTTTGAAGGTGGTGATGTGGTGAAGATTGCCCAGTTGGCAAACATAGCTGGCAGTCAGACTCGGATTTCTCAGCCTGAGACCCCAGTGACCCTCCAGTTTCAGGGTACCAAATTTACATTGTCTCCAAGCCAACTCCGCCAGCTTACCACTGGACAGCCTTTGCAGCTTCAAGGTACACTTGGTAATGTACTTCCAATCATGGTCACTTCTATTTTCTTTTATTGCATTTTGTACTTTTTGTCTTTCACCCGTCACCTTTTACATCAAATACTCAAAACACCACCCATACCATTGTGTGGATTTTATTTTGAGTAATTTATATTTTTCCCCAGGCAATATCCTGCAAATAGTGTCTGCCCCAGGACAACAGATCATCAGGCCCCCAGGCTCTATGGTAATGCAACCTGTGCCACAAACTGTAGCTGCCTCTAACGCTACGTCCACAGCTGGCACCACTCAGCCCCCCACTTCTGCACAGCAAGGTGATCCTTTAAATAAACCAAATTATACATTGCATGTACCCTATTTTATCGAAGCTGTACTTTGTCAATTTGTACTTTTCAATAATTGTTTTCTCTAACATGTTTCCGTTTCCAGCTATGGGTGTTACTACTAATTCAAATGCAGTTCCCACCAAAGTCAACACACCAGTCAATTCAACTCCACAGGTTAGTAGTTGTGCTATGTTCATCATGCTAAAAATTTATAAATGTACAATTTTGTTCCCATGTGCAGGAGTCTTCAGAAGAGAAAAGCCAACAGATGAAGGAGCGTTTGAGCCGCTTGTTTGAAGCCAATGAGCGCCGCTGTAGCCGCAGTGTGCTGTACGGTGCAGACCTGCTACAGGCCTGTACAATTGGTCCTGATCCAGGTCACTCTGCGCTTACTGCTGGAGGCTGGCGCTGGGTGGGGCTTGAGAGCTGCCTCCGAGCAAAGACCTCTTCAAAGGGAGCGACGTCTGCTCTGAAGTCATGTTTGTTGTCAGTTGAGGACCGCTTAGATGTGATTAAAAGTTCTGCCACCAGGTAAAATTTCGCATACATATGACTAAAACAGTTTATCCCCGAAAATTACTAAATACATCTTTATCTTTTCAGGGTGGCATGTTTTGTGCCCCCAGCTGTAGCGCCGCCTCCTCAAATATATGCAGTCAACCCAACAGTGCCATACCGACTGGAACATAAGTCCTTTCAGCGTCACCTGCGTGAGGCCACCTCCTCCCACAGAGCTGATATCCACAGTTTTGCTCCAACACAACTGCAATTTCCTGACCTACAGTTGATGCAGATGGACTCAGGTGAGACAACATTGAGGCAAATATGTAGTTTCTAATATTGTAGTTGACCATTAAAACATATTTTAAAGAATATAACTTTGCTTTTCTGTAGGTAAATTGGAAGCATTGGCTATTTTGCTGCAGAAGCTGAGGTCAGAGAATCGGCGCGTCCTCATCTTTACACAGATGGTGAAAATGCTGGACATCCTGGAAGCATTTCTAGATCATAGACAGTTGTCTTATGTACGGGTGGATGAAAGCTTTACTCCTGATGAAAGACAGGTAAAATATGCTGCTTGTGATTTATTTAAGAAACTAGTTTAAATATTTCAATAGAGAATAACTGCCTTTTACCTTTTTCCACACTGCCCGTTTTTTCCTCTTTTTGCCACGGATCAGAACTTCTGTTGTAATGGCACTTCCATTTCAACTCCACTCAGTTCACTTGGTGGTGCATCAGGGAAAAGTCTTGCTGCTAAAATTAGCTATAAAGTAGACTGATTTGTGTAAAATGTTAATGTCAACAAGGCACCGAATCCCTGGGTGGCCTGAAAATTAGTTTTTAGTCTGTCGAACGTATTTCCGATTAAGATTGGCTTTGAAGGGATGTTAACTAATACAAGCAGAAAGAGGTGCTCAGGGCACCTTCCGGAATAAGGTGCATAATCAACAAATGTTGGTCCCCATCTTACACCAGGGCCTCCTGTCAGTGGAGAGGTCTGGTTTTAAATGGGGTAAAATAAATTGCTTTCTTCCCTCCCTGCTGGATACTGTTCCTTTCAGGGTCTACAAACGAGTGCACATTTGCCATTTCATTTTTATTCTGCTTTCCCCCCCTAGTTGCTTTTTTTTCCCAAACGTGTGCCCTCTGGTTCTCTCTGCAGGAGAATATGAAGAGATTTAACAGGAATAGACAGCTGTTCTGCAGTATCTTGACCAACCGCTGCTGCTCCGCAGTTGGAACTGTGTTTGATGCAGACACCATCATTTTCTATGACACAGACCTAAATCCAAGCATAGACTCCCGCACTCAGGAGTGGTGTGATAAGATTGGCCGCTCAAAGGATGTGCACATTTACAGGTCTGTCTAACTTATTGTTAATTGGATAGGACATTTATATCCACTGTATGTCCAAATCCCTCTGAACCTGCTCAGGTTGGAGAGTGGAAACTCAATCGAAGAGAAGCTACTAAAGAATGGCACCAAAGACCTGATCAGAGAAGTGGCTGCACAGGGCACAGACTACACTCTGGCTTTTCTCACACAGGTAAGAGCCTCTTCAAGTTTACCTAAAATGTATGTGTCAGTTGGTTGGTAGAGATCCTCATGAACTTGTTTGGCAATTTACTAATTGTATTGCATACTATTTTCTCTGGCACTGTTATGTGATAGCGAACTATCCAGGATCTATTTGAGGTGGAGGCCGGGTCAGGAGAGAAAGTTGAGGAGTTTGTCGTTCTTCATCAAGAGCCATCTGCCTCTGAGGCCATTTCTCCCAAAGTGGCTCGACCGTACATCCAGGCACTCCACAGCATAAACCTGGACAATCTACAGGAGGAAAACAAACAAAGGATGGAGGAGGAAATGACTGACAAAGTGTCATCAGAAGAAGACCAATGTCCAGAGGATCAAGTGGAGCCTGCCCAGATAGAGGAGTTGAATGCCGTCATGGAGCAGGTCAGTCGCAATAGAACAAAATATGAAAATGGTAATGATGAATCGAAGTCTATATTTGCTCCTTTTCTCTCAGCTCACACCAATTGAAATGTATGCCCTGCATTACCTGGAATACATTCACATCAGTGACGATGAGACAATTGTTAAGGTAATAGAGGTGGAGATGTAGGCATCTATATATCTACATAGTTGTTGGTTAATTTGGCTCAACCTTCTGTCTTTGCCCCAGGAGCGTTTGGCGTCATCTAAAAGAAGTTGGGAACGGCATCAGATCCAAAAACTCAAAGAGGATTTGGAGGAGAAGCAGATGAGAGAAGATGATGAGGATCTCTTCACTTACACCAGAGAGGACGCATACAACATGGTCAGGATCTGCCATATTTTACTGGCCATAAGAAGATGCATGCATCTAACATTTTCTTTCTGCTCTCAACAGGAGTATGTATTTAATGCAGAAGATGGCCATACAGAGATCATGCCGGTAAATACACAGCCAGGGGGATCCTTCAGTTCTAAACATAAAATCGAAAATGAGATTATTCATCCCAAGCGGCAATCCCAAATGATTAAGAATAGATCCAGAGTTACATTTGTAACTTTAGTTTTGTTGCTTTGGTGAAGTAGATCTATTGTAATATGTCATGGAATTACTTTTTTTTGCTCAGATTTGGACACCTCCCACACCACCACAGGACGATAATGACATTTACATAGACTCTGTCATGTGTCTGATGTATGACACAACACCTATGCCAGAGTCCAAACTGCCTCCAGTCTACATCCGCAAAGAGCACAAGCGTCTCAAAATGGACCCATCTGGTATGTTGTTTTTTTCTCTTTGTATACTTATGTGCGTTAAAATGTATTAATGTCATGTCACTTATTTTGTTAGCAGCTGCTAGGAAAAAGAAAAAGGGCCATGGAGAGACTGTCATTCCCCCGCGGTCTCTGTTCGAAAAGGCCAGCATGCTAAAAGTACGACGTGAAGGCAAAGACCAGAAGAAGAACTTCTCTCTGAAGCAGCAGGCTCCTTTTGCCAAACCATTGCCGTCCCTAGTAAAACCTGCCATGGAGAGCAGCCAGGACAACCCAGAGTGGCTAATCAGTGAAGACTGGGCACTGCTGCAGGTACAAGACAGTATCCACACAAGGCCTTTTGAGCAACATGAAAAGGTGCCACTGTGTAAATTACTAATGTACTGTTTATTGTACATGTACTCTAGGCGGTGAAGCAGCTGTTGGAGCTACCTCTGAACCTGACGATGGTGTCCCCCGCCCACACACCCAACTGGGACCTGGTCAGTGATGTGGTGAACTCGTGCAGCCGCATCTACCGCTCTCCCAAACAGTGTCGCAACCGCTACGAGAATGTCATCATCCCCAGAGAAGAGGGCAAGGTGGGCACTCTGAGGTTGTTTCCAGTCAGAAGTAGCCTCATGTACATTTGGTCTAAATCCTCATTTCTCAAATTTCAGTTGATGTATGAAGCAAATCCCAAGAAAAAAACAAAAAGCATATACAAGGTGACATTTATTCATAGCTCTTGACCTTTTTTGCACTTAAAATAACTACATGTACTTATGTGATATTGCTCTCGTCTTAGTCTAAGAACAGTCGTCCACTGAGAACCTGTCAGATTTACACACAAGATGACAATTCAACACAAATTCAGCTCTATAACAGTCGATTTGAGCTCATGAAGATCATTGCCAGCAAGAGAAGCCCACCAATCAAACCACTGTGAGTATCTACTTGGACCAAATTACTGTTATCTTAAAGGGGACATATTATGCAATATTCACTTTTAACAGCTTTTAGCCATCATGTTGTTGTTTTCCTTTCACATCTACTCACTCGGAAGTTGTTTTTTCAGTGATTATTCGTGATGTTTGTGTTATTGTTAATCTCCTGCATTCAAGGTACTCCAAAAATTCATCTTCACTAACCTCTGATCCCAAGGCTCTAATCTCCTCTGTGCTCCGTTTTTTTCTTTTAATGGTGGTACACGTGGCAGCATTGTGTAGCTCTTTTTGCACAAATGGGGGGGGGTCAGCTGCTTCTATGATCTGCAGCTCTCCATAGGCTGGGCCGTCAGCATGGTCCAACAGATCAGTATTGTTATTTAAAATGTCCAAAATATAAAGTAAGGATCCACGGGTTATATGTAAGAATATGTTCTTCTTAAATTCAGTAGTTAATGTTTTTTATGTTGTTTTTATTTTACAGCCTGGGAATGAACCCCTTTCAGAAAAATCCTAAACACGCCTCCGTTCTGGCTGAAAGGTCTGTTCACATTAATGTTATGACTTTTATTTATATCCTCAACATTCCCTCATGTGTTCTATGCTGTTGTTCCAGTGGGATCGGCTACGACAAGCCCTTGCCTCCTATTCAAGTCGCATCACAACGCGCAGAAAGGATTGCGAAGGAGAAAAAGGTGACCTAACACGGTCATAATAAACTTTAAAATTGAAAATAAATTATGAAATAGTTTCGTGTTTAACGTTGAAGACCATGCAGCATCGGGCCTTCAATAAGGCTCTTGTGTTTTGTATGTGCAGGCCCTTGCAGAGCAGCAGAAGGCCCAGCAGGTGGCACAACAGGCTGGAGGTCCTCAGGCCGTAGTGGCAGCCCCAGGCCAGGCCCCGGTGGCAGCCCAGGTCCCTCAGGCTGTACCAGGAGCCACTGCAGTGCCCAATGCTGCGGTTCTGGTACAGAATGTTTTTTTAAATCATGATTTAAACCTTTTCAAACCTAGGGATGGGAATTGAGAACTGGTTCTATCATAAACATCTCTGTGAATATGAGGCAGATTATTGTCAAATATCTATTTGTCTTGAGCCATGTAGACGGGAAGAGTCTCGGTTTTACACTATTTAAAATGCTTTACACTGTAGTTTTGATTGTTTTGTTGTTCACACTTACATTTGTTTAAAGGTGGTATGGACGATTTTTTTCAGCAAATTTTTTATCATATTTCCTCGTGGCGTGGATAAATCATTTGTCCTGCCACATATCAATCATAAAACGCACCTATCGCTCACCTGCAGCCACGTGCGGTTCGTCCCCACGTTTCCGCGTGCCTAAGCGCATGGATTTATTATAATATAGTTCCCTCAGTGTACGGGGCAAAATGAAGACGGAGAAAGATCGTTCGACCTGACGCAGAAGTGGACAGAAATCTACGGGAGAGGAGAGATGCGATGCGCTCCGTTGCACTAATAAACAAACGCACATGTGTGTTGTATCAGTCCGCACGGGGGAGTGCGCATGCGCACTTCCGCCTGCGTTCTCAAATCGCCGAAAAATCGTCCATTGCGCCTTTAAATATTATATAGGCTTACAAAACAGGAGACACAAAGTTGCATACCAAGGAAAAGAATCAATGAATCAAAAATTACATTGATCTTAAGATCAAGAATTTATACGATCTTATCAATTCTCATCCAACGTGACTGATGCAAAAAAATGTTTACAGGCTGGAGCCATAAAAAATGCCACTGTGGGCACAACAATTCAGGCTGGTACGTTGTAACTCATGGTTCTCATTACTGAGCCGCCGTGGTGCTGTGTATAATTTATTTATCCCTGTTGCATTCAGCTACTGTAGCGGGTAATGTGATTGTCAACACAGTAGCTGGAGTCCCTCCAAGTCCCTTCCAGGCCAACAAGCGCCTGGCATCTCCAGTCATCCCCGGCACCCTGTCTGTGAGTCCTGGCTCTCAATCAGCTTCTTTCTTGGTCATTCTCAGACTTTTATTATTAGCTGATTGCTTTACTGTTGTTGCAGCCTGCTGGAGCCGCCGGAGCCCAGGTAGTACATGCTCAGCAAAGAGCTACCACTGCAGCTGCTCCTGCCGAGGTGGTTGCCATTGCGACAGGGCAGCAGGGTGTTCGAGCCGTTACACCGATGACAGCGTCTGCTGTTGTGTCTACAACGTTGAGCCCAGTGCAAGCCCAGCCCCGCCCACTTGTCCCCCAAGTTACTCCAAGTACGAACAGGAAGAGCATTTTTGTTTTTGACTGATTCAGTTCTGACCAATGTGTGTTGTGTTCAGCTACAGGGATGACATTGCCACAGGGCAAACCTCTGACTCAGGCCCATCTCCAGATGCTCAGGCAACAGCAGCTCCAGCAGCAGCAGGCTGCTTCTCCTCAGATCAAAACGGTGGGGAAATCACAGGTACAGCGCATCACCAGGGTCACAATAATATACTGCAGTGGTTAGGGCTAAGGATAGGGCTCTGGACACTAAACTCCTCTCTGGTATAATGCTAATATTGTGCATGTGTCCTCATTAGGAGCTGATGAAGTTGCACAAACACAAGCTGCAGCAGCAGCAGCAGGTGGCAGCGGCTGTGGCAGCGGCTCAGGGCCAGCAGGCCGCAGGGACCCAACAGATCCAGACGGCTCAAACTGCTCAGGCCAGTCCTCAACTGACCCCTGTGGCCGCACCCAGACCAGGAGCTGTGCTCACCGGGGCTGTGACCAACCTGCAGGTGGCCCGGCTGGTAAGGTCCATCTGACCAATCAAAGAACAGGTTGCACTGCTGTAGGGAACTGTACTGAAGTGTGTTGTATGTTTTCTTTAGACTCGAGTTCCAACACAAGCCCAAGCGACCCTCACTAAGCCCCCCGTGGTGTCTGTCCCAGCTGTGGTGTCCTCTGCTGGAGTCACTACTATCCCCGTCTCAGTCGCGGGCATCAGTGTCTCTATTGGGCAGGCACAGAAGACCGGTATGTTACCAACACTTTAACACTGTTGGGTTTTCTTTGTTCTGTGACTTAATGTGTGGCTTTGTTTTGTGTCTCAGGTGGCCCTGTGCTGGGCCAGTCCTTCCCACAGATGCAGATGCAGGTGCAACAGCTTCTGCAGATGAAGAAGCAACAGGCTGCGGTTCAGGCTGCAGCGCAGCAGAAACAGCCTCAGCAAACACAAGCCACGGTCCAGCAGAAGGTCTGTCACTGCTAATTTTCATGTCGCATTTTTTATTCCAGTATACAATAAACTGTATATTACACTGCTTCATGGACCTAATACATCTTCTTTTGACTTCTTTATGCAATTGGTCTCTGATTTGAAGACCTATTCATTTCCAAATCTTTCATTAGGAACTTGTGTCTTGCATTCATTCATCATTCATGAATTTGATGGGTTTGCTCTTAGTTTTCATAATGTTATTGCTGTTGTAGTCATGTTGTTCTCTCCTCCAGATTGCCACGCAGCAGGTGACTGTGCAGGCTGCTCCGGCAGGCCAGCAGCCACAGCAGAAAGTGGCCTACCCCCCCACAGGACAGCTCCAGACTGGGATAAAGACTCAGTTCTTCACCTCGATCGCTCAGCCCCAGAAACCTGCCGGAGCTCAGCAGATCCAGGTGCGTGTACTCTACACCCACATCAGCTGTACTGGTGGCATTTGTCCCACAAATAGGTCAGCAGCAGCCGACTCTGCCCAATATTCAACAAATAGTGTCTTCTCAACAGATAAAAGGAATTTATCATTGGATTTGTTTATTTCAATTGAAGGCAAGTCTTATGTCGATAGCAGCAATTTTACTTTAGATTATTACAAATCTAACATCACAATTTTCAACCAATAGTAGGATGTTAAAGAAGAAGGAAGTTTGTAACTCTACCCTAACCCTACACACTATGAATATAAATAACCGAAGTGTCTGTGTTTAAATTGTAAATTGGGGCCTTAAGATATGGAAAAGAAGTGATTTGCAAGAGCTCAAAGATGGACTGCTCGTCGTTCTGGTGCGGATCAAAGACTGTGCTCACTTGTGTAAAACAATCTCTCGAGAGTTATTTCCCAGTCTTTGCATTTGGCACAGACATGAAAAAGAAATAAGTAGCAGCGCGACAGGAGAGTGTGAGACACAGAACAGAGCAGCAGCTCTAGTTTTAGTCCAATCATTTACATAATAAAACTGAAATGTAATAGACATATTGAGTTTATTGTAATAATTAGGAGTGATGCCTGTGCAGATTTACACTGCAGAATTGTCTGTATTGCCTATAGTCAGGTGTGCATTTAGACTATTATTTTTATTTTTTTTTAAAGTAATGTCTATTCCCAAAAAACACATTTGTTAATTGAATGTATTTTTTGTTTAAAAAATAATAATAATCTCCATCTTGTGGAAATTATTTCTCGTCCTCAATTAAGAAATTATGAGTTTCTTGTAGAGTTATTAATTACTTTAAAATTCGTACCGGTATTCTTTTTTTTAATTGATATTGTTGTGTTGCTTAAGATAATTAAATTATCAGTTTTTGTAATAATAAATCTCAGAAGAACCTTTCTGCATATGTATTGAATTTCTTGCTGTTCTTGCTTCAGTTTTGGCCTCTTCTGCAATAATATCTGTACACGAATTGTAGAAAAAGATTCAATAGTAGTCATCTGGACACTTTTTTTAGACATTTCAAATTCATTCTCAATCTACAATGGAACACTCCTTGACAAAGGAGGGATTACACCGATTTGTATACCGTACTAACTAAAGTAGAATGTATATTTTAAGTTATTCTTAAACTAGGTCCTAGCGCTCACAATGCATTCATTTTAAGGACGTATACATGGCTTAACGGCAGCGTAATTCAAACGGTAAAACGGGTCAGCCGAAGCACAGCCAATCAGAGTACTGCTTTTAGCCCTTACATCCGAGTTGGCAAAACATTTGTTTTATTAACAGCCACAGAAATCGCACTGTGGTCCCATTTTGTCATAAAGTGCTGCTTTTACAAGATGCTCTTGGGTGGAAAACACAAAATGTACTCATTTACAGCAACAGTCATGTACCCCAGCTTTAAGTTTGTTTTCAGAAGTGCGAGTACAAAACGCAATGAGTGGGATGAACATTAGAGATGTCAAGATGATTTGATTGATGATCATTTAAAAAAAGGGAAACTACAAATCAAAAAGTTTGATGCCAAAACGCTAGTGAGGAATAGTTTGATTACAGTGGCAACACTTGTAACATTGTACTTATATATATTGTACTAATATTTGTCACTTATTAAAAGAAAGTCCTGTTGTCTTGAATGTGGTGGGCAGATCCAGCCGCAGACCGTGGCTCTGACGCAGGTGCCCTCCTCGGCTCAGGCTCAGGTGCAGATGATCCCCTCTGGCTCGGCGGCGGCGCAGGTCGTGCAGCAGAAGATCATCCAGCAGCAGGTCGTCACGGCGCCATCCCCTCAGATCCAGACACCGCCTCCTCACAGCCCCGCCCAGCAGCAGGCCACACCCTCCGCCACCTCGGAGTCCCCGGTGCAGCAGCCTCAGCAAACCACCAAGGGCCAGACTAGGCAGGGAAACATCCGGGCCAAAACGCCAGCGAAGCCCAGCGGCGGAAATGCATAGGAAAAACGAAAGCTAAAGGGCTGCACGGACAGCAGGGCATTTCATTTGAAAAAAAAGAAAAAGAATAGAAAGAAAATTACTATTATAAATTTTTAGCCCGCTACATTGCCGCTTTGTCGGCGGAGGAATCGCAGCATTCCTGCTCGTATCCTGCGGTCTGATGAGTACTGAATCATCACTTTTCAATCTGAATCTTTTGATCAATGTGTGATTAACAAATTCTTGTCTAAATATTGTTTCCACAGCTGTCAACATAAGAAAATACATTCATGCATTCAAAGGCATGATAACGGCAACTGAGGCTGTCTGTTAGATTAAGTGTACCCATTCATAGTCCCTTTTATGTATAATTTCCTTGTTGTCTATAGATACCAAACCAGAATAATGCACGTTCCTTTAGTCCTTTGTTTTTTATTGCCGCAAACACACTGTAAACATGTACTTTAGTATTTTGTGTTTTCTCATTAATGTCTTTTTTATTAATGTCAAAGGAAATAACTGTAAATATCAATGAAAAACATTTGTACTTGTAAAGTAGTTGTGTTTTCATTGGGTTTTTCAGCCTAATTGTAATAAAGTGTTTTGTTTTTATACACAGAATGCATCGTTTTTCATTAATTTATTTTAAACTTGCTCATTAAATCCCTTGAAGTATTTTTGGCTTGTTGATTTTTAATTGCACATCCATACACAATTTGTACAGTGTTTGTTTCAACAAGAATCTTTCATTTTGTCTTTTGATGCACTGAACGTGCTTTATATTGACAGTACAGTCACTATAGTGTATACTTCAGATTTCGTCCTAATTTATGCTTTGATTCAACCTTTTTTTTTGTATGGCAATTATGCAAATTTGTGTGAATACCTGGATATACATTGCTTCCATTATTAGACCCTCTACTACAGCGTCCAGAAAGTATTCACAAAGATTCTGCAAAGAAGAATGGGGTAAACTGCCCAAATGTAGGAGTCCCAAGCTTGTAGCCTTACGTGTAATTGGTGCCATTGCTTCAACAAAGTATTGATCATTATTTTAGTATTAAGTTTTTTTATGCATAATTCAAACAACCTCCTTTCACGTTGTCATTATGGGGTACTATATAACACACTTCTATTCCTGTTCTCTCTGAGTTGCATTGATTGCTCGTGGCAGCAGCAGTAGTAGACTGATGTATTTGATGGACGTGGCCCCTGGCTCCAAGAGAACATCAGGGCCCAGTAAACCTCTCTCGGCACCGTCTGGGCCGCACTGCTGCTGACACCGGCCTGTGAGTGATGGACACTTCAGCACAGACTTCACACAGCAGACACGATGGTGCGTTTATTACTTCACAGCAGGGGTGCAAAGTACAAAAGTAAAAGTAAAGCACGTTCATGGGGACCTTCTGCTAAAGATTTTGAGTTCAAGCCCCAGTTTTAGGAAATGGAACATCTAAAACTGACTGCAAATATTAAGGAATTGCTCTGAATTGTTACTGTTGCCAAAAGATGACCACTCGTTATCTCTTATCAAATTACAGTACATTTTTAAACACATACTTCAAAACTTTTACTTAAGTTGATTATGTATGTGCTACCTATTTTTTTTTTTTATTTGACAGAGAC
This sequence comes from Eucyclogobius newberryi, assembly GCF_026437365.1. Classification (NCBI taxonomy): domain Eukaryota; kingdom Metazoa; phylum Chordata; class Actinopteri; order Gobiiformes; family Gobiidae; genus Eucyclogobius; species Eucyclogobius newberryi. Next base: position 14,936,868 of record NW_027316278.1, on the reverse strand, counting down.
AATGCAATTATACATAGTTACAAACAAAGCTTGCAGCCGATGTGATGCACACAAAGTTTATAGCCAGAGCTAATTTTCAACTTCTGTCCCTACGTGTTTACATTAGCATTTATTTGCAAATGTATCCCACTGTTAGCATTTACTTGCAAATGTATCCGTGCTTTTACTAAAGTAACATTTTAAAATTGAGTTCCATCACTGCTGCACAGATAAAAATAACACATGAACACATAAATGCAACAGCTCCCTGTTTGTCCACACGGGAGCGCCATTGTGCTGTATTGTCTGATGTGAAAACTCCACTTGAATTTGATTTTCCTTCACATTGAAATCCTTGTTTACACCCTGGTTTCAGTGTCCAGTCCACATTCACCAGACCCTTTAAAAGCTCAGAGAGGAGGCAAAGTGAAGCCAACCATATTATCATGTACGTGAAATAAATAATTGATATATATATAAGATAAGATAAGCCTTTATTGTCTACACATAATAAGTTCTTGGGTAGAAATGTCATTCATGTTCCTTTAATTTGTTAAAAAACAGAGTGATATATATGAATTTCTAGTCTTCATATTGTATTTTTTATTTTGTTTCTATTTTTTTATTTTAATAAATCAGTAGATTAAATTAAAAACAGCTATTAAATCAACATTTTGGTAAGTTTTTCTCTAGTGAAATTTAAAAATATTCTTAGGCTAATAAAATTATCTCCCTTGTTATTACAGTGTGTGCTCTACTTCATTCTTGCCTCCATTATGAAATGTAGAATGTAGTGTGTGTGTTTTTAAGTGAGCCTGTTTGACCATTACTATTATGCAAACCCTGAAACATCATACAGCTTATTCCATCATTAACGTGTAAAAAAAAGATATTTCATGTTTTATAGCTGCAGGCTGTAAATAAACCGGTTCTCGTGGCCTCATCTCTCTCCTCTCCTCTCACTTTAAAGTAAAAGCTTCAGTGGGAACAGAAAATGTAAACACAAATCATCCCAGTGTGTCACTCAAACACGTGCTGGAGAGCGCAGCCTGCACAAGTGTAAACATGCTCACATCTCTTGAATCTCAATGAAGCCCACAGATCCACCTTTTACAGTTTACATGTTCAGCAGAAGAGTTCGGAGAGCCCCCATGGCAGAGCTTTGGAGAGAGACTTTAGTTTGATCTCTATATTTCTAATGTACAAAACATGAACCAGAAAACATAGACTGTCTGAGTGTTTTCTGAGTACTAGGACCGTCAGCCCTGTTTTTAGTGAGAGCTTTATCTCAGGAAGGTCTTCAAAGCTTCTTAAAGTGTGTCAAACGTGATGTGGGCGGCTGCTGCTGTTGTGTGTTTTGCTCCATTTGCACAGAACCATGAAGAGCCCAGAGCCCAAGGAGCGTGAATGACAGGCTTTAGAGAGATGATACAATCACCGTGTGTTGACACAACAGTGGGATCAGCGTGGTATGGCTTTGTTGCCACCTGTGTGTGTGTGTGTGTGTGTGTGTGCGTGCGTGTGTGTGTGTGTGTGTGTATGTGCGTGCGTGTGTGCGTGTGTGCGTGTGTGTCCTCACCTCACTACACACAGGCCACACCTGTCTGTCATTGTGTCCACACGCTCTAATGTCCCAGCCAGACCATCGCATCCCCAGGAGCCGCCTGCTAATGATGCTCCTCAAATGATGCTCATGATCGCCGCTGTTAGAAAAGAAACAGACCATCTTTACCCAAAGGTTACCATGGCAACCCACAGTGGCCCCTTTAGTGGAACTCACAGAGCTGGTGAACAATGGTTTATGTAGCACACACTGGCAGTAAAGCTCTTCAGACATGGTCTGCATCAAAATGGTCTTAAATAGGTTCCTCCATCAACTGCTGCAGACGCTTTCATTTAAGCTGCTCAACACAATTGTGCTCGGACTCACCATGCTAAAGGCTCACAGTATTTCTGTGGTGTCCTTCTGTGGCCCTCCTTCCACTGTGGACAACCCCATTCCTCGCAATAATAAGTCACATCTGGTTTGACTGAATGTGGCAAGAGGTTGACGTGCTTTTTGACATGAAAACGACTGGAGGCCCTTTAGGACTCGTATCCCACTTTATCCAGGCTTGGAACCTTCACTACAAGAGATAGTGATGGGAGGGATGTGCCAGCAGTAATTGCAGGATGGGGCGAGAGGGCACAGGAGCCCACACGCTCCACTTCTCCTCTCACTGTGATCTGAAGTGTCACTGTGCACTTTGCTAAATCTACTGTAAGTGTGCCCTCTCCTCCACCCGCTCCTTCTCTATGGACATTTCCTCTTTTGCCTTCTCCTGTTTTCTTCTGCTTACATTCGTGAGTGACACGACGAGGTCGTGAGCTGTAGTGAAGTGTCTTTGGCATAACCCTGGAGTCCACAACACTTTCATGCATTATCAATGTGCAAAGGTCAATATCATTCATGTAAGAAATACTGCTGTGACTGATTTCTGTTTCTTCTCCAAAGGTATCCATCTATTGTTTCCATTTCAGGAGTTTTATGACACAGATTTACTGTAATAGTCAAGTTAATGCTAACAATAATTTTGCAGCGCTTTACTAATCTCAGTCCATTGTTTATAAACAGTTTATTGATTTCTATTTCATATTCAGAGCCTTCTTGGTTCACGATCCAGCCGACTGTGGAATCATATCATCACAAAAGCACTGACTTGGAACCACATCTTTGTCATTGACCTCAACAACACAATAAAACACAATTGACTAATGCATTTGGAGATGACACAGTCGTGATCCTGTAGTGTCTTTAGTCGGTCAAGATTACACATAATGGTTGCTTTATACCAGTGCTTTCTGGGTAATTGTCCTCCCGGATCAAAATTGCAACATAATCTTGGAAACCTGGAAAACAAGACAATGGTGACTGGGATTTTAAAGTTCCCAGGCCCATTTTAAACTTTTATCAGAAAGGTTCACTATGTAATGTTATAGCTTTGCCTGGAATTTTCATAGTTAAACAAACCCGTCTTGCATTTATTAAATTACAGGTATTTTCACTGCTAAGAAATGCCTGGTTTAACCTTTATGATGCTTGACATTAAAGCTGAGGTACCTGAGTTTAAAAGGAAGAAGTAGATATTGAAACAATTTCCAAACTCTAACAAACAAAAAGCACGTCACTAATATTAATAATATAATACGTTCATGCTTTTCTTGACAACATCTTTCTCAGACAGAGAGGGGAAACAGGGCGGACCTCCCTGGCACAGCCAATCAGCTCTCGTCCCAAAGCAATGCACATGTATCGTTCTTACAGGTTGTATGAGCACATTTCTATGCTTATGCAAATACTGGTAATATTACAAATGTGTCTTTTCCATCTTTCTTTGCAGCTAAAGGTTACTGCGGTTGATTTATTATTGAAAATTTTGCAGGAGAGATACTACTTGGCATTCAGCTAATTAAACGTATTTTCCCCAACACGACACACACTATTTTGTACCTTGATTCACTGATGCAAAACTTATTTCCAAACCTTCATTATAGCCTGTTGTTTTGCATACTGACTCCCGCTGTTGCCAAATACAGCCGTCTGTAATCGAACAGATCCTCTGCCTCAGCACGTGGCATGAATCATTACCTCATTTCAGACATTAACGACACTTCCACTCCTTCACTTTGATCAACTGTGGACGCACCTCCAGCAGCACCTCCAGCAGCACCTCCAGCAGCACCTCCAGCACCTCCAGCAGCACCTCCAGCAGCACCTCCAGCAGCACCTCCAGCACCTCCAGCACCTCCAGCAGCACCTCCAGCAGCACCTCCAGCAGCACCTCCAGCACCTCCAGCAGCACCTCCAGCAGCACCTCCAGCAGCACCTCCAGCACCCCCAGCAGCACCTCCAGCACCTCCAGCAGCATCTCCAGCAGCACCTCCAGCACCTCCAGCAGCACCTCCAGCAGCACCTCCAGCAGCACCTCCAGCAGCACCTCCAGCACCTCCAGCAGCACCTCCAGCAGCACCTCCAGCAGCACCTCCAGCACCTCCAGCAGCACCTCCAGCAGCACCTCCAGCAGCACCTCCAGCAGCACCTCCAGCAGCACCTCCAGCACCCCAGCAGCACCTCCAGCAGCACCTCCAGCAACTCCAGCAGCACCTCCAGAAGCACCTCCAGCAGCACCTCCAGCAGCACCTGCAGCAGCACCTCCAGCAGCACCTCCAGCAGCACCTCCAGCACCTCCAGCAGCACCTCCAGCAGCACCTCCAGCAGCACCTCCAGCAGCACCTCCAGTAGCACCTCCAGCACCTTCAGCACCCCCAGCAGCACCTCCAGCAGCACCTCCAGCAGCACCTCCAGCAGCACCTCCAGCACCTCCAGCAGCACCTCCAGCAGCACCTCCAGCAGCACCTCCAGCACCCCAGCAGCACCTCCAGCAGCACCTCCAGCAGCACCTCCAGCACCTCCAGCAGCACCTCCAGCAGCACCTCCAGCAGCACCTCCAGCACCCCCAGCAGCACCTCCAGCAGCACCTCCAGCAGCACCTCCAGCACCCCAGCAGCACCTCCAGCAGCACCTCCAACAGCACCTCCAGCACCTCCAGCAGCACCTCCAGCAGCACCTCCAGCAGCACCTCCAGCAGCACCTCCAGCAGCACCTGCAGCAGCACCTCCAGCAGCACCTCCAGCAGCACCTCCAGCAGCACCTCCAGTAGCACCTCCAGCAGCACCTCCAGCAGCACCTCCAGCAGCACCTCCAGTAGCACCTCCAGCACCTTCAGCACCCCCAGCAGCACCTCCAGCAGCACCTCCAGCAGCACCTCCAGCACCTCCAGCAGCACCTCCAGCAGCACCTCCAGCAGCACCTCCAGCACCCCAGCAGCACCTCCAGCAGCACCTCCAGCAGCACCTCCAGCAGCACCTCCAGCAGCACCTCCAGCACCTCCAGCAGCACCTCCAGCAGCACCTCCAGCAGCACCTCCAGCAGCACCTCCAGCACCCCAGCAGCACCCCCAGCAGCACCTTCAGCAGCACCTCCAGCAGCACCTCCAGCAGCACCTCCAGCAGCACCGCCAGTAGCACCTCCAGCACCTTCAGCACCCCCAGCAGCACCTCCAGCAGCACCTCCAGCAGCACCTCCAGCAGCACCTCCAGCACCTCCAGCAGCACCTCCAGCAGCACCTCCAGCACCTCCAGCAGCACCTCCAGCAGCACCTCCAGCACCTCCAGCAGCACCTCCAGCAGCACCTCCAGCAGCACCTCCAGGACCCCCAGCAGCACCTCCAGCAGCACCTCCAGCAGCACCTCCAGCAGCACCTCCAGCAGCACCTGCAGCAGCACCTCCAGCAGCACCTCCAGCAGCACCTCCAACAGCACCTCCAGCAGCACCTCCAGCACCTCCAGCACCTCCAGCAGCACCCCCAGCACCTCCAGCAGCACCTCCAGCACCTCCAGCAGCACCTTCAGCACCTTCAGCACCTCCAGCACCTCCAGCACCCCCAGCAGCACCTCCAGCAGCACCTCCAGCACCTCCAGCACCTCCAGCAGCACCTCCAACACCCCCAGCAGCACCTCCAGCACTCCAGCACCTCCTCCAGCAGCACCTCCAGCAGCACCTCCAGCACCTCCAGCAGCACCTCCAGCAGCACCTCCAGCAGCACCCCCAGCACCTCCAGCAGCACCTCCAGCAGCACCTTCAGCACCTCCAGCACCTCCAGCAGCACCCCCAGCAACTCCAGCAGCACCTCCAGCAGCACCTCCAGCACCTCCAGCAGCACCTCCAGCACCCCCAGCAGCACGTCCAGCACCTCCAGCAGCACCTCCAGCAGCACCTCCAGCAGCACCTCCAGTAGCACCTCCAGCACCTCCAGCAGCACCTCCAGCACCCCCAGCAGCACCTCCAGCACCTCCAGCACCTCCAGCAGCACCTCCAGTAGCACCTCCAGCACCTCCAGCAGCACCTCCAGCACCCCCAGCAGCACCTCCAGCACCTCCAGCACCTCCAGCAGCACCTCCAGCAGCACCTCCAGCAGCACCTCCAGCAGCACCTCCAGCACCTCCAGCAGCACCTCCAGCAGCACCTCCAGCAGCACCTCAAGCACCTCCAGCAGCACCTCCAGCAGCACCTCCAGCAGCACCTCCAGCACCCCCAGCAGCACCTCCAGCAGCACCTCCAGCAGCACCTCCAGCAGCACCTCCAGCAGCACCTCCAGCACCCCAGCAGCACCTCCAGCAGCACCTCCAGCACCTCCAGCAGCACCGCCAGCAGCACCTCCAGCAGCACCTCCAGGAACCCCAGCAGCACCTCCAGCAGCACCTCCAGCAGCACCTCCAGCAGCACCTCCAGCACCTCCACCAGCACCTCCAGCACCTCCAGCAGCACCTCCAGGAACCCCAGCAGCACCTCCAGCAGCACCTCCAGCAGCACCTCCAGCAGCACCTCCAGCACCTCCAGCAGCACCTCCAGCAGCACCCCCAGCACCTCCAGCAGCACCTCCAGCACCTCCAGCAGCACCCCCAGTAGCACCTCCAGCACCTCCAGCAGCACCTCCAGCACCCCCAGCAGCACCTCCAGCACCTCCAGCACCTCCAGCAGCACCTCCAGTAGCACCTCCAGCACCTCCAGCAGCACCTCCAGCACCCCCAGCAGCACCTCCAGCACCTCCAGCACCTCCAGCAGCACCTCCAGCAGCACCTCCAGCAGCACCTCCAGCAGCACCTCCAGCACCTCCAGCAGCACCTCCAGCAGCACCTCCAGCAGCACCTCAAGCACCTCCAGCAGCACCTCCAGCAGCACCTCCAGCAGCACCTCCAGCACCCCCAGCAGCACCTCCAGCAGCACCTCCAGCAGCACCTCCAGCAGCACCTCCAGCAGCACCTCCAGCACCCCAGCAGCACCTCCAGCAGCACCTCCAGCACCTCCAGCAGCACCGCCAGCAGCACCTCCAGCAGCACCTCCAGGAACCCCAGCAGCACCTCCAGCAGCACCTCCAGCAGCACCTCCAGCAGCACCTCCAGCAGCACCTCCAGCAGCACCTCCAGCACCTCCAGCAGCACCTCCAGGAACCCCAGCAGCACCTCCAGCAGCACCTCCAGCAGCACCTCCAGCAGCACCTCCAGCACCTCCAGCAGCACCTCCAGCAGCACCCCCAGCACCTCCAGCAGCACCTCCAGCACCTCCAGCAGCACCCCCAGCAGCACCTCCAGCACCTCCAGCAGCACCTTCAGCACCTCCAGCACCTCGAGCAGCACCCCCAGCACCTCCAGCAGCACCTCCAGCAGCACCTCCAGCAGCACCTCCAGCACCTCCAGCAGCACCTCCAGCACCCCCAGCAGCACCTCCAGCACTCCAGCACCTCCAGCACCTCCAGCACCCCCAGCAGCACCTCCAGCAGCACCTCCAGCAGCACCTCCAGCAGCACCTCCAGTAGCACCTCCAGCACCTTCAGCACCCCCAGCAGCACCTCCAGCAGCACCTCCAGCAGCACCTCCAGTAGCACCTCCAGCACCTTCAGCACCCCCAGCAGCACCTCCAGCAGCACCTCCAGCAGCACCTCCAGCACCTCCAGCAGCACCTCCAGCACCTCCAGCAGCACCTCCAGCAGCACCTCCAGCAGCACCTCCAGGACCCCCAGCAGCACCTCCAGCAGCACCTCCAGCAGCACCTCCAGCAGCACCTGCAGCAGCACCTGCAGCAGCACCTCCAGCAGCACCTCCAACAGCACCTCCAGCAGCACCTCCAGCACCTCCAGCACCTCCAGCACCTCCAGCAGCACCCCCAGCACCTCCAGCAGCACCTCCAGCACCTCCAGCAGCACCTTCAGCACCTCCAGCACCTCCAGCACCCCCAGCAGCACCTCCAGCATCACCTCCAGCACCTCCAGCACCTCCAGCAGCACCTCCAACACCCCCAGCAGCACCTCCAGCACTCCAGCACCTCCTCCAGCAGCACCTCCAGCAGCACCTCCAGCAGCACCTCCAGCACCTCCAGCAGCACCCCCAGCACCTCCAGCAGCACCGCCAGCACCTCCAGCAGCACCTTCAGCACCTCCAGCGCCTCCAGCAGCACCCCCAGCAACTCCAGCAGCACCTCCAGCAGCACCTCCAGCACCTCCAGCAGCACCTCCAGCACCCCCAGCAGCACGTCCAGCACCTCCAGCAGCACCTCCAGCAGCACCTCCAGTAGCACCTCCAGCACCTCCAGCAGCACCTCCAGCAGCACCTCCAGCAGCACCTCCAGTAGTACCTCCAGCACCTCCAGCAGCACCTCCAGCACCCCCAGCAGCACCTCCAGCACCTCCAGCAGCACCTCCAGTAGCACCTCCAGCACCTCCAGCAGCACCTCCAGCAGCACCTCCAGCAGCACCTCCAGCACCTCCAGCAGCACCTCCAGCAGCACCTCCAGCAGCACCTCAAGCACCTCCAGCAGCACCTCCAGCAGCACCTCCAGCAGCACCTCCAGCACCCCCAGCAGCACCTCCAGCAGCACCTCCAGCAGCACCTCCAGCAGCACCTCCAGCAGCACCTCCAGCACCCCAGCAGCACCTCCAGCAGCACCTCCAGCACCTCCAGCAGCACCGCCAGCAGCACCTCCAGCAGCACCTCCAGGAACCCCAGCAGCACCTCCAGCAGCACCTCCAGCAGCACCTCCAGCAGCACCTCCAGCACCTCCAGCAGCACCTCCAGCAGCACCCCCAGCACCTCCAGCAGCACCTCCAGCACCTCCAGCAGCACCTCCAGCAGCACCTCCAGCAACACCTCCAGCAGCACCTCCAGCAGCACCTCCAGCAGCACCTCCAGGAGCACCTCCAGCACCCCAGCAGCACCTCCAGCAGCACCTCCAGCAGCACCTCCAGCACCTTCAGCAGCACCTCCCTTACCGCCAGCACCTCCCTTACCCCCATCACCTCCAGCACCCCCAACACGTCCCCCCCCAGCACCTCCAGCACCTCCTGCCCCCACCAGCACCTCCAGCACCTCCAGGCCCCTGCCCCGAAGACAAACTCGCTCACATGCTGAAAGATGAATGTCCAACAAATGGAGGCAAGAGGTGAGTGAGGGCCCCATATGAGAGCTGCATTGTGCAGCCGGAACCACCACCACCGCTGCCCCCTTCACCAGTAATCAAGGGGGCCCCCACAGTCAGCAGGACAGGGGCCAGGGGGGTCGCGAGCTGTGATAGGAGGAGGCCGTGGCTTTCTCCCTAGGATGTTATTTATTGGTTTACTTTGAATCTGGAGCTCCCGGTGCACTCGCTGTCACCGCCATTGATCTTTCTGAGATCCGCCCACTCAAGTCTGCCCCCCTCTCCCTCGTCCCCTCCTCCCACACACACATCATGTCCCCTCCCTGAGTTTTTCTACATGTTCAGGTCTCTGAGCAGCTCAGAGTGGGAGTGTAAAATATGAGTCTCCTCAAATATCTGCTGTAATGAAGGACGTTCTTTCACTGCCAGGGCTTTGACTGCTATTCGCCCCAGTCTCTCTAGTTCCGAGTTTGTTTTGATGGACAAATTACCAAACCACCTCCAGCAGCACCTCCAGCACCTCCAGCAGCACCTCCAGCAGCACCTCCAGCACCTCCAGCAGCACCTCCAGCACCTCCAGCAGCACCTTCAGCACCTCCAGCACCTCCAGCAGCACCCCCAGCACCTCCAGCAGCACCTCCAGCAGCACCTCCAGCACCCCCAGCAGCACCTCCAGCACTCCAGCACCTCCAGCACCCCCAGCAGCACCTCCAGCAGCACCTCCAGCAGCACCTCCAGCAGCACCTCCAGCACCTTCAGCACCCCAGCAGCACGTCCAGCACCTCCAGTAGCACCTCCAGTAGCACCTCCAGCAGCACCTCCAGCACCTCCAGCAGCACCTCCAGCAGCACCTCCAGCACCACCTCCAGCACCCCCAGCAGCACCTCCAGCACCCCCAGCAGCACCTCTAGCACCTCCAGCAGCACCTCCAGCAGCACCTCCAGCAGCACCTCCAGCACCCCCAGCTGCACCTCCAGCACCCCCAGCAGCACCTCCAGCAGCATCTCCAGCAGCACCTCCAGCACCCCCAGCAGCACCTCCAGCACCTCCAGCACCTTCAGCACTCCCAGCAGGACCTCCAGCAGCACCTCCAGCAGCACCTCCAGGAGCACCTCCAGCACCCCCAGCAGCACCTCCAGCACCTCCAGTAGCACCTCCAGTAGCACCTCCAGCACCCCCAGTAGCATCTCCAGCACCTCCAGCAGCACCTCCAGCAGCACCTCCAGTAGCACCTCCAGCACCTCCTCCAGCACCTCCAGCAGCACCTCCAGCATCTCTAGCCCCCCCAGCACCTCCAGCCTACCCAGCACCTCCAGCTCCTCCAGCAGCACCTCCAGCACCCCCAGCACCTCCATTACCTTCATCACCTCCAGCACCTTCAGCAGCACCTCCCTTACCGCCAGCACCTCCCTTACCTCCATCACCTCCATTACCTCCATCACCTCCAGCACCCCCAACACGTCCCCCCCAGCACCTCCAGCACCTCCTGCCCCCACCAGCACCTCCAGCACCTCCAGGCCCCTGCCCCGAAGACAAACTCGCTCACATGCTGAAAGATGAATGTCCAACAAATGGAGGCAAGAGGTGAGTGAGGGCCCCATATGAGAGCTGCATTGTGCAGCCGGAACCACCACCACCGCTGCCCCCTTCACCAGTAATCAAGGGGGCCCCCACAGTCAGCAGGACAGGGGCCAGGGGGGTCGCGGGCTGTGATAGGAGGAGGCCGTGGCTGTCTCCCTAGGATGTTATTTATTGCTTTACTTTGAATCTGGAGCTCCCGGTGCACTCGCTGTCACCGCCATTGATCTTTCTGAGATCCGCCCACTCAAGTCTGCCCCCCTCTCCCTCGTCCCCTCCTCCCACACACACATCATGTCCCCTCCCTGAGTTTTTCTAGATGTTCAGGTCTCTGAGCAGCTCAGAGTGGGAGTGTAAAATATGAGTCTCCTCAAATATCTGCTGTAATGAAGGACGTTCTTTCACTGCCAGGGCTTTGATTGCTATTCGCCCCAGTCTCTCTAGTTCTGAGTTTGTTTTGATGGACAAATTACCAAACCACCCACACATAGGCAAGGCAAGTTTATTTGTAGAGCACATTTCATACACAAGGCAATTAAAAGTGCTTCACAGCAGGAAAAATGCATTCGAATCACAAAGGAATTACATAAACAGAAACACAATACAATTAACAAAATAAAAAAAAATAAAAAAAACACCTAGCCACAAAGGGTAACGTGTTTTCGGAGTCCAACTCCCTTTTAAATCCTTTTTAAATCAGTCCAACTGATTGTACGTACTTTTACACATCTAATGTGTTTTGGAGTCCAACTCCCTTTTAAATCAATCCAACTGATTGTCTAAACTAGTGAAATCACAAAGATAAAAGAGAAGAGTGCATATGCGCAGCTAAACAAAACCGTTTTTAGCTTAGATTTGAACATTGTCAGAGTAGAAGCCTGTCTCACATCTTCAGGAAGACTGTTCCAGATTTTAACTGCATAAAACTGAAACGCAGATTCCCCATTCACCATATCATGTAACACTTCTGACCACAGCATGATAAAATAAGATCATTATTCTCCATTCAACTCAACTTAATACCACTTAATACTATGCCAAATGAAGTAATTTTAATTAAAAAGTTGGATTTCATAAACATGATCACATGCTCGCACTGTTGTTTGGTTATGGGGCTTATTTACAAATATGTGTCAATAATATAAGTAGCCTAAATAGGACATTTAGATGTACAATATTTCTCAGTACATGTGTCTATTACAACGTGTTGGTGCAGCACTTACACAATCCTCAGCAGCAACAGACTTTTTCTCAAATGATCACAGTGAAATAAATCTCCTGAGAGACACACAAATGACACACCCACAGATAAAAAGACTTATTAACGAACACCGGATTTGAGGATTTGTGCAATTATATATTCACTTTCAATAATGCACAAATAAGGTTTGTTCATTTATTCAATCTGGATCTAAAACCTGTCAGTAGTACTCTTGCAATCAACTAGAGCAAAATATACACATAAATACTTTGTAAAGAGAAAAGATAGGTCAAAACTCTGTGTTGTGGATCACTGTCCTCTAATGTCTCTGATGCGATTATTGACAGGGTTCTTGTGTGTTTATCTCTCGCTCGCGCTCCTCAGTCCTCCTCCCTCTTTGTGAGGAATGCTGGGCACCTGAACCGTCCCGAGCCTGATGAGAACCATGTGTGTGGGATGGAGTCTGGTTGGTGGGAGATAATGGAATTCCCTGTCACAGAATCCCCCAAATACAGCGCGTGGATCTCACAAGTCCATCGGCTGCTTGGACCGCATTAAGAGGAATAAACGGTTAAGCCGTGCGCACTTCTCCTGTTCTTTTACAATAGTTCAGATGCCACAGAGAGCTCCACAAAGTACAACTAAGTAGTATTTAAGCAAAAAGCAAGAGGTTTGTTGATAATCTTGCCTAAGCACAAATCCCCTCCCCCTTCGACAGCAAAGACTCATATTTATAATGGCAGATTTTAAGGCCTTGAAATCAAATAATTTAATCCACACCTAATAATCTATGAGGTTGTTTGGCTTGACTTACCACATTATTCTTGAGTAATACTGCTTTCTTCAGCGTTTATTTCAGTATTTCAGGGCAAGAAATCTTCATGTTCCTTTTATTATAATTTATTAATTTGGCCTATAGCGCTATGGGAGATTCAATTGTAATCCATCCAATTAATGTTGTGCTCTATCCAGTGTCCTCCACTTTATCCAGGGTCGGGTCACGGGGGCAGCAGTCTGAGCAGGGACTCCCAGACTTCCCTCACCCCAGGGACTTCCTCCAGCTCCTCTGGTGGGATCCCGAGGCGTTTCCAGGCCACAAAGGGACATAGTCACTCTGTAGCCTAAGTCTTCCCTGGGGCCTCTTCCTGGTGGGACATGCCCAGAACACCTCCCCAGGGAGGCTTTGTCCAGGAGGCTCTTGAACATATGCTGGAGCCTCCGAAGCTGGCTCCTCTCCATGTGGAGAGCAGCTCTACTCCAAGCTCCTCCCGTGTGACTGAGCTTCTCTAACAGTGCACACAGCCACCCTGCGGAGGAAACTAATTTTGAACGCTTGTATCCGCAATCTTGTCCTTTCGGTCATTATCCAAAGCTCATGACCTTAGGTGAGGGTAGAAACATAGATTGACCGGTAAATCGAGAGCTTTGTCTTTCGAATCAGCTCCTTCTTCATCACAACAGTCCGATGCAGCGACTGCATCACTGCAGAAGCTGCACCCATCCGCCTGTCAATCTCACGCTCCATCCTTCCCTCACTCCTGAACAAGACCCCGAAATACTTGAACTACTCCATTGGGACAAGGAATCCCCACCCACCTGGAGAGGGCAAGCCTCCTTTTTCCAGAACCATGGCCTCTGATTTGGAGGTGCTGATTCTCATCCCAGCTGCTTCACACTCGGCTGCAAACTGTCCCAGTGCATGTTGGAGGTCCAGGTTTGATGGAGAATTCAGGAATACGGTACTTATTTCTGAAGCTATTTGAATGACATGGGGTTCAAGTTGTTGTCACGTAAACACACGCGAAATCCTGTTTATAGCCACTGTATGAAAGCTACACAGGTTCGACCCACAGCTCAGGTTCATGGGATATATATGTGTATATATATATATATATATATATATATATATATATATATATATATACACATATATACATATATATATTCCCATATATATATGTATATATATATGGGAATATCAAGTGCTGCTATTATTGTTTCTCACTAATCAATCCGTATTAACCGCATCGCAAATTTCACACTGTACTGCACAGAGCTTCTGTGTGTATCCATAACATGTAGCATATACTTGTGATGCCCACTCCTCTCCTGCGGCCCGGGAGTGTTTCGATAAAGGCATCAGCACACAGCACACACTCACTTATAGCCGGGAGCGCCTCACACCAGAGCAGAAAGGAGAGAAAGTGCAGCTCGTCTAACTTAAGCTTAAGCACTAACAGTGTGTGGGTATATGCAACATGAGCCTCCTGCCAGATCCCTGAAGCGATATGTGACTGTGGGCCACTACAATGAATGTGGTGTGGGGGCAGGGGGCAAATTAAAGGGCATGTGACAGGCGTTCTAATTAGTTTGGTGAGATAGTCGCTGTGGTACTTCAGTCAAGTTGTAGTTTGTGAAGAAAATTGGCAAATTAAAGTTGTAATTTACAAGAAGTGGAGGAAGGAAGTTATTATTATCATAATTTGTTAAATCATAACTATTGCGTAATGTATATATATTTTGGGCTTTGTTGGAATCACCTGCACCTAACCTGCTCATGTTCAACCAGGAAGTAACATTATATGTATCACCTAAAACTGGGGGGAAATGAGAACACTTTTAGTACACTCTTACTCATATAATATACAATAATATAATACAATATATAATAATATAATATACATCCTGTATGCTTTAAGGTGTATTCTAACCACAGTCACATGCACTTAGGTACATTTAAAACCATTGCTAGCATACTAACTGGAACATGTTTACAATGAAACAAACCTAAACGTGCCTTCATTTCCCTTAATTACGGTGGCTTTCTTGGTTTTCGTTTGGCATACTATAACTTATGTTTATCTCCATTTCATACCACTCAGTTTGCCACACTCACTTCCACACTTTGCTATGTATTTTGAGACCAATACAGAGAACTACTCGGGAAAACGTTTCTCCTCTAATGATAGGTCAAGTTACAGAGTAATAGTAACTTATCACCTCTGAGGAATGAGGAGAAGCTGGGATGCTCCTGGGTGTGTTTGCTCACGTCAGTGAGTTGGATTTAAGGTGTAAAAGTGAATTCTCAGGTGGCTGTTCTCTGGAGCACTTGCCCAAATCGGGATGGAAGACAACACATACAGGAGTGCAGATTTGACAAATGAAAACAAGCCCTTTACTCTAAAAGGCAATGCTTTGAGCTTTGGCCTGGGCTTGTGCTGTCAACCAAAGAGCTATAGCGTTGTTCCACTGGCCACTGTTAATTCTGTTCAGATGTGGTATATACGAATTACTTTTGCAAGAGTAACTTCATCAGCACGGTGTATTTACATGACACACGTATTGTTTACTTAAATCATGTGGTTAACAGTAAACTGCCATGGACACAATACATGGATACCTTGGAATATACTTCTGGCAGCAGAAAAGAAGGCCACACGGGCACAAACTGAACCAACAATCACAGGACAAAAAAAAAAAAAAACTGCTCTGGAAAACACAGAAAAACACTGTAAACTTAAAGCACTTACTGAAGCCTTGTATCGGTTATCATCTTGTTGCTAACGGTTGCGCCGCTAATGAGTCATTTCAGCATGCTTCACTCCCCACTGTTACCAGCAGAGGGTGACAAACATTGAATCTAACCATTCTTTGTGCCATAACCGAACTTCAAAACAGAACACAAATATTCCATGTGCTTTACATTCCAAAATACAAATTCAGCTCGCTTCAATTTGTATTATGGTGCGTCACTCATTCAGTTATACATGAAATAAAGGTGCAATATAAAACCTTTAAGAACTCTTTGGCACCTCAATACAGTTTAACTCTATAGGGAACCCTTCTTCTTCCTCTTAGTACATTTTTAGACCGCTTTGTCGGCCTGAAGACTGGCGGTGCAGGGGGGGTTGTAGGGCGTGTAACCCTTCTAGGCCTGGACAAGACACATAAATCTCACACACACATGAACCAGCGCCGCCATGTGACGTAGGCGATAGGCCCTGGTATCTGGGACAGGGGCCTCTGTAGCTTGAAGCTTAAAAAAGTGCAGAGAGGTGAGGGGGGGAGGAGAGGAGGAAAGGAAGGAGGTATAGGAGACATCGGAGGAAGGAAGAGGAATTGAGGAAGGAAAGGGGGGAGGGTGATTCACGGTTATTGGGGATTTTCTGCTACACATCATGCACCAGACTTAGCGCAGTGGTGGTTTCCTCTGGTGCTTTAGTTTGATCCTCTGTTTACACTGCCCCCCTGGATTTGTGGCATACTATACTTATACTATACATCATCTGCTGCCGTGATTTACACCATATGCCCTCCCCGCACTGGATTGTAACCTGCCCCCTGTTTTCAATGAACTGGCTAAAGAAAACAATTGTGCCTCACTACTTGCTTAATACTTGGCTGCCTGAAGTGTGACGAATGTATCTTTCTTTGCAATGTTTTTTATCTTGTCTATGGCACTTTGGCATGCCAGCAAATGTTTTTGCAACAATAAATTTACAAGCAAGCCAACAGTCCGTTGAAAGTGTTCACCTGATATATTTCATTGCAAGATAAGAACTTCTGGTCACCATTAGAGAGCCATCAAAATGACACTTATGCATCTGCTTTTACGTTACATTAGTATTTCACATGATTAGTTCTGTGTAGTACATCCATTGGCCTTGTATGTGTTGCAGTTGTACAATAGGACCTTTCTATCTTGTAAGAGAAAAAGATTGAAAAAGACGGTAGGGTTCATTCGGGGAACAATAGTGGATTAAAGTGACTTTAGACAAGCAGGAACTACGAGTTATCTGTATCTAAATCTGTGTCAGGGAAAGCAGAACAAAGCTGTGCAATCATAAAAACAAAAACGACAAAGAGCATGTGTTAGATAAACAGTGATTTATGAATACGCTCAGATACATTGCAGTATCTAGAGCTTATGCCAAGATTTGCAGACAACCTTGGGATTTGTAGTCTTTTTCAGCTGTAATTTATTCCAGTCAGGGTTGGTAAGCATTTGTGTTCAGAGAAAAACTAACACTATTGAAATTCCTCTTTCCTGGAACTCAACTGTGACCACGCACCACACGCTCCAGAAGTACATGTCCCCATCATTTTCCCCATAGACTTTCAAAAAAAGTCTTGTAGTAACACAATATGGCAACACAAAACCTATTTTGGTTTACCGCTACGTTATTAAAACTAAAACACCAAATTGTCATTGTACTTGTTTAGTGAGTTACCACATAGCATGCCTATGAACTGAATTTTTCTTTTTTCTTTTTTTAAGTCCATGGCCAAAATCTTTTGAAAGTAAAGTTCAACTGTTGAACTCCATATCAGTCTTGCAAACAGACTAATAAACTGACCCACTTCAGGGAAACATTGCACCATTGTTTATCCATAGAGTTCAGAGGGATGGAAATCTAGCCATTAACAGTGCAACAAAAGATAGTACACAGTATAAACCGCAAGCTAAAACCCTTGAATACATATTGTCACATTTTAAATATTAGCTGGACGATTTCTGCGGCAACTCTAGGTGATATTTGGGACGATATTAGCTCAGAGCTCTGGTTCATCAACCTGAATGTCCATCCCCGCTCGGACCAAGGTTCTGTTGTTGTGTCTTTAGGCAAGACTCTTCACTTGTCTACTAGTATGATTGTGGTGTGTGTGTGTGTGTGTGTCTGTGTGTGTCTGTGTGTGTGTGTGTGTGTGTGTGTGTGAGTGTTGGGGGTGGTCGGAGGGGCGGGGGCTTCAACAAACCTTTAAAGCACATTGCAAGTGTACGAAATGATGGTTATTATAGTGCCAAAATGACCTCGCCTATAATCAACGTATTTGCATTGACGTACATTTGAAAAGATGCGTGTGACTGCCGAACTCAAAAGGGCAAATGTGTGAAGCGTGGGGGAGGTGCTCTGTGCTCCAGCCTGGCTGCCCTCAGAGACATCCATCTCCATAAATCCTGTCACCCCTTCCAGACTGACTGGCCCTGCTCCCTCTACCCCCATTTCCACATCTCCACCATACCACCTGTCTCATCCTGCTCTTCACACCGCTCCACTTTGCAAACATACAGAGCATTTCTACAGTGTAAATATGTAATCAAATATAAATACGCAGGGCACGCAGAATCCTTGAGTGCACGGGTGAAGCTTGAGTGTGGTGAAGGAGAGACATTTACCTGCTAAAACATGCATCAGAGCAGGTATTCAGGGCTCAAGACAAAGCCTATAAATCTTATGGTGACGCTACGAGTGTGAAGAAATCCACTATGCGAATGTCCTCTCTTTCAAGGCAGACATTTACTTCAATTCACCAAGAAAGACTCCACGGCAACTGTTATTGTGACCACTGCTGCGAACGTCTGCTACAGTATAACCCCTGTAACGCTGGAGCTTCTTAACTGTTGCTAATAATGTGGCGGCTATGGTAATTCTAGCCCTGATGTATTCAACAAAAGCCCTAAAAAGGGTTAGGGCACAGTAGCTAATAATACAGTACATTTAATCTATCATTCTCTTATACACGGTTACAATAGGTTGAATTCACAATATTCTGGGATGAATGAAAAAAAAAATTCAGCAGGCAGATTTTTGCTTACATTTTTGCCTTTGTCAGATACTTTTCTTTCTTTCTTTGGACCATATTCTACGTTGAATGTTTAGAAGGTGTGCCAAGTTTAAACTGCACTGGAGAGGGTCAAAATTGTATGGTAGAATTAGCTTTTCACTGACTTGGCCCACCCATATGAAACAAAAACTGGCACAAAGTTCTCAGAGTTCATAAAGTCTTCTCAGTCAGTATAAACATAATAAAATGAAATCATTTTTGCATGATAACCTCAGAAAGTGGTGCCATAATTCAACCCCAAAGACGTGATTGTTAAAGCCAAAATCAATATGAGGAGTTTATGGACCGAAATAAATAATTATAAATCTCAACATCTTATGATCAGCAATCATAAGATTTTAAATGTGCTGTAGACATAAATTGGCTTGGCTTGGTCTGGCTTAATAGGCAACAATTTCCCAAACAATAATTTATTTTGAATTGAATTTTGAACTGCTCTGGCAACAAATGTTCATCACTCTGAAACCCATGCCCTTTAAAATGAAGATAACATCACATACTGAAATGTGAACACATAAAGTTCATGGATTCCAACAGTATGAGGGCTTTTCACCATTCAAAAGAGAGTTTATATTGTTTTGAATTGTCTATTGCTATGGCAACGGTCCTAATTATTCATCATCTGAAGCCAGTGGATTACAATTGTTACTTCTACTAGCTGCGTCCACCATTAAGGACTATAAATATGTTTGAATACTTTCACGACTGGTGCTGTAGCTTCTGTGCGGTCGTTGTTTCTCCTGCTGCATTTATTACAGCACAAACCGTTTCAATTTCAACAAAGACAACCTTTACTTGTAGAGCGGCAAGATTCCGAAATATCATCTTTTCCGCGTGGGTAATTGATATTTCAAACACATTTTGCGAGGTGTTATCAGCACTTAAAGCCCAAAGTGATGACGCCTCAAAAGAGCATCATTAATTCACATGCCATTATCAGAGCTGAATGGTGCTGAGGAGATGAATGCTGCGCGGAGCCGTGAGTGAATGAAAGGTCACATCCTGTGTGTTAATCAGCCCGCAGCCCTGACCGCTCGAGGAAACACACTCCAATGGGCACATTATTCCACCGGGATGAACACCAATCACTGCTGACATCACTACGGGGACATCTGAGGAGACCACTTAACCAGTGAAAAGTGATGGGAAAAATGAGTGGAAAATCACTGTTTGAATTCATTGGTACTTTTACTGTTTAAGTTAAAGGAGTCATATTATGCTTTTTCAGGTTAGTGTTTAACTAGATTATTATTTCACATTTTTGTTCATTATAAAACGTGTTTCTTTGTTGTTTGGAGCGTGGAGCAGTTGTTTTACTCAAATTAATTTATAAAGCAAAATTCAAACTCAAAGCAGCTTTGTTGTTGCTCTATCTGCGAGTTTAGCATTTCTGCAACCAGCAGTTAGACATTTAAGACACTTCACCCCACAACAATAATTTTCCTCAACAAACAGACTCAGATCATCTCATTTAAAGTCTATATGACAGGTTCTCCTGTTTTTATAATTATGACTTAGTTCGGTGGTATTGAACCTGCAGTAAATATCATGGATGTTTTACAGCTGTAAAAAAATCTGTGAAGTTACATTTGTGAAGAAAAAAACACCTTGACCCTGCGACAAGTTGGCCACTGTCCAGGGTGTACCCCGCCTAAGGCCCGAAGTCACTGGGATAGGCTCCAGTCACCCGCGACCCCGAAAGGGAACAAGCGGTAGAAAATGGATGGATGGAAGAAAAAAACAACAACTTTAAAATAACAGGACATTGTGCTGAGTTCTGGAACTTAATCCCTCTAACTATGTCATCAATGTGCGACGTGCCGCTGGAAACACAAACAATTTAAACGCAAAATCACACAATTTTCTGAAGTGTTCCTGTTGTTTATCTGTTTTTTTACAACTGTTTACTTGATTTTATTTTTCAAGATGTCATGTACAAACTAAATATTTAGCTGAGTTCTGGACTTTTATATTTGTTCCAGACTGTAACATCTCTTTCACATTTTTGAGCTCTTTCAGGAGACATTGTTATTATCATCTTCTGCATCATCAGTATCCTGGGACAACCCCACCACCCTCTGACTTAGTCATGATGCCTTCAGGGAATTGTTTTATTTTTTTATGGGCAAGTACAGAAATTGAATCATTTTTCAAGCTCTTTTGTGTCCTCTGCAATTAAATTGTTGGATTTGGACGGCAGTGTGTTCTGATGTTTTATACTGTGTACTGTTGGAGTCAACTTAATGAGTTCCTCTTTTAAACTGTGAAATGGACACACTGAATATATTACCATCTGTTTATGTACGTGTGCAAACTGCTCTAGTTAAGCTGCGACTTGCCCTTTGGGATCAATAACGTTTTCTGAATCTGAACCTGAGTCATTACTCACCATTGACTGCCTTTTTGCCACTCACTGCAAAAATTCTAAACGCTAACCATATGAGACCTGAAGTTCAATCTTTCTAACCTGACTGCACCTAACTGGATATCCGCTGTGAGCACAGAATGTATCCATTTGAGGAAACACAGAAGAGGAACCAGCCCTGAATGACTCTGTTGACAAGTGATGTTTTCTGTAATTGAAATGATTTGGAAGGTCACCGGGAGCAAACGCCTCGGCTCTGAGGCTGCAACTGTAGCTGGTGCTGTCAAGTTTCTCTTTTAGCACCTTTATGTGTCACACACACACACGCACACGCACACGCACGCGCGCGCGCACACACACACACACACACACACACACTGAGGTTCACACGTTACAGTGGTGGTGCTGGTGTTAAAAGCCTGGAGGACTTTCCAAATGCCAGATTTGTTTCTGTGCATTGTAGAGCGGGTGCTTGCAGCCTGGAGAGGATCTTTCTGTATCATATTTCTATAGCCCACACACGCCTCCAACAGTTCCACATCTGACACGAATCTGTGTGATCGGATGTGACTCACAGACTTTGGCAGTCTAAGACTATATTCTTCTCCTCTTAGTTATGGCGACCACTGCACAATCCAAACCACTTAAATGGATCTGGATCTCTCACACTACGGCTGTGCAATAAATCGAGATGGACATTTGAGGAAGGAAGTTGCGTTTATAGGGGGTAAAATGGCAATGATTAAAAGTCTGTATCGTATGTTCAAGAAATGTATGTTTTAATTTGTTTTAATAAGACAAAATATCTTGAAATTCAGGATTGATCAATGCACTGACAACTGAAAGAGCATTTTGAAAAACCAGTTCTTATCTATTTTTAACTTTTGGTGTGAAAATGTGACAGGTTAAAAAGCGAGTCACAAATTTGAAATTTGTCACGAGACACTATTTTCACCTTTTAGTTAATTATTGTGGTCAAGACTGTGTTCAGTACAAAAAGTGTAAATGATAAAAATGTACATATGACCTGTTAACAATGTTTATTTCTATTGGCTGGCGGAAATGTATGATATGCGCCTGCGCAAAGTTTTCGGTGTTCTTTCCTGAAATAAAACGGAAGAGTAAGGACGTGACCGTCTCTGGCCTTCACTTTTCACATTCAAAAAGCAAACTGTCGGAGCAGAGGGCGCAAAAAAAAGTATGAAACAAAGAGAAATGAAAGTACTAGGCTATATATAGAATGAAAAGCTGTAAGTGTTGAATGATTCACCGCTTGTGCTTTTCTCACTTCTGTGATTACAACTTCTACTATTGCTTCCACAAACGCTACTACTACTACTACTACTACTACTACTACTTCTACTACTACTACTACTACTACTACTACTACTACTACTACTACTACTACTGACATCTCATAACCCCGAGTTTATTCGAGTTAAACAATCCAACATGGCTGCTCCCTGCGTTTGAATAAAATTTCATATCAAACAGTTAAAATATTGATAGTTCTTGTGTTATTTTACTTTTAGTCCTCTGCCGTTCACCTGTTATGTGCTGCTCCTGGCGCCGCTGAGCCTCTCCAGTTATAAATGCACTGTTATTCTAATGTTGCTAACGTCTACACCAGGTGTGTCCAAACTTTTTTCACCAAGGGCCGCATTTTGAAACTTAAACGGGGCAGAGGGCCACAAACAACTTGACAATGTCGAATTTGTTGAATGACAAAGTGAATCATCGAAATTTTGCATTTGACGTAATTGCAATGAGCTTCCACACCTAAAATTAGACCTAGAACATTAATATTAGTTTGGTATAACATCGATATGTCTGAATTTTCCCAATTTCACAGTAAAAGTACTAGTTTTTGTTGTTTGGGCCAACATAGCAGGAAGCTGGAGGGCCAACAAAAATTGGTCTGAGGGCCGCAGTTGGCCCCCGGGCCCTAGTTTGGACATGCCTGGTCTACACAGAGCTAATATCAGCAAAAGCAGAAATTCACTCTCAAACTTTGATTTATAATTTACAAATGCAATAACACTGTCTGGGTTGATAAATTAACATGATCTGATCTACATTTCGGTTGATTTGAGCTTTTTCCTGCTTTTTATTATTTGATTTTAGTCGTTACAGTACAAACTGCTTGTTATTTTTCCGACTTCAGTGTTGCCGGAACAGAAACTCTGAGAAAATTACCTCTCCGAGATCCAAGTTCCACCTGTAAGGATGAATTAAACGCTGAATATTATTACTTGGTTCTGTGATTATTACTATTGTTGTATGGCTATTATTGCTCCTCCTCCTTTTTGCTATCGTCTACAACAGCTGTTAAAAGTACATATACTTTAGTGCTGGACGGTTCTTCATCTGCCTGGAAGAGCTGGTTCTCCTCCTGAAGAACTGGTTCTCCTCCACTTGTCCGTCTGAGGGAGTCGGATCTCTCCTTCACTGTGGAACTCCTCCAGGTTTCTGGTCCTTTTTCCTGGCCGAGGAGGAGGGTCAAAGGACACAGGATGCTGAGACATTGCCAAGTCCCTATGAACATTGTTTAATCCGTTTTTCACTGTCGCCCCTCCAGGAAACCCCCTTTGTGATGTTGGGCGTTACAAAAATAAATTGAAAGGAATTGAAGTGCTAAGACCGGAAATGATAAAGATTTCAGCAATAAAATGACAGGAGTACGATTCTCGAAATGTATAGTAAATCTGAGCTTGAGAGAGATCAAAATTCTACAGTAAATTGTCAGATTGCAGATTTGTTGACCTGGTTTATGTTTCATATCTCTGTCATTCCTGGGCCTATGTGCATGAAACAAAAGTGGACATAAAGTTCAACATCTTCTCTGTCAGTATAAATCAATAAAAGTGAAATAACCTTTACCACTCGAAGGAAGCGGAGCCATTATTCATCTCCAAAGACATGATTGTTGTCAGTTAAAAGGACATTTAAGTGCATGTGAAACATTCTCGTGTTTTTCTAATCTTGACTTAGTTTGGTGGGATTGTAACCTGTGGTGTATGTATTGTGGTTTTATATCAGTCAATTTGCAGTTTGTGAATAAAATGACAGGAAGTAGAGCTGAGTTCTATAAAAAGATCCCTCTGTCTATGTCAACACTAAACCACAATACATCACAAACACACAGACAATTCAAACACATTTTTCTGACAGTTGAAATAAATATTTAACAAAATAAAGGTGTTCTCAGGCATTATTCTTTGACAAATCAAAACTATTGTGTAAATTAGTTGAGCTCTGGGCCTTGTTTACAATTTGGTTGCTAGGTAACAGTTGTTGAATTAACTGCTGCTCTTTTATAACAAGAAGTAACATTATAAACTTCACCATAATTGTCAAACTCGGGGTTAATGGGAAACATTTTAGTAAAATCTTGTAATGTCATGTTCATTAAGTTTTAGTGAAACGTGTGGTCAAACCATCATTTGCACTTCAAGTAGAGAGCAGGTTTGTGGCCTAAAATCATTAACACATAATGAGGTTAAACAAATAAGGAATTCTATTTTGGATATTTCTTTCTAAAACAGTAAATCTCCCACACACAGTATAGGTCCTTGTCCACCATCTGAGATTATATCATTGTCAAATTCTAGAATGTGAACGAAATTGAACACAACTTAAAGATAACGTTAAAGATAAAACTAGACGCTCTTCATTTCTGTTCAGTGTCAGTGCTTTGTGTACACGAGGCCAGCTCAGCCCATGCAAAGTGAGTAAATGCTTACAGAGCGTCTTGTATTCTCGAAGGAGGCCAGCCCTTTATCAATGTTTTTTCTAGAAGCAGCCTTGTGCTCTGCTGCCTCATGGACTATTCTCTCACTGTGTGCATTTTGACCTTGGTGTCAGCACGACCTGACACAAGCTGCTGAATAGTACATCTCCGTCTCTACAACCATCACAACGCTGCCTTTTTGTTTGTTTGGGTGCTCTGAATGAATAAGCACTGGCTCGTATCATTCATTATCAGCGTTTAGCAGCTACAGACACACAACAGTAATCTTCTGGGAACAACACCAAAGACAGCAGTCAACGTGAGGAAGTCATTTCAATTCAAAATAACCCATTCTCTGGTTTTCTCGGTCGCTGTGATTCTCAGATGTGTTGGCTCCCTTCACTTCTCATTTTCAAGTGTAACTGTGGAAAGTAAAACATTCTGAGAAAGAAAAATGGTAAACACCTACCAAAAAACGTTCCCAACCTAATACAATGAATTGTGTACTATTTACAGTTTTTTTGTTTTGTTTTTTCAATCACTCTGACACACTTCCCCATTCAAAACTCATTTGCAACAGTTCACACAAAACTCTAAACAGTTTCAGTTTTACATTTGAAACTGATACATTTTCAGTTTTACCATCAACACTCTCAAACATCAGTCCTGTGTTTTATGGGCTCTTTCATTCATTTGACGCTGCAGCTCAGAAGTCTTGATTTTAGTCCTGATCCCAGGAGCAAAGTGATCACTGCTTTACTGCAGTTTGTCATCGGACTTCAGAATATACACTTGCTTGAATTTGCACATCTTTGTCCTAGTTAGATAGATTAATTTTGGGTGCTCTCAAACAGTTGCCTTCTGCTGTTATGTTTGAGTAAAAAACAAGGTGAATTCAATGAACAAGTATGATTCTGAACCAAATGATTTGACCATCTAAACCCCTGTTCAGACAAATGTTTGCTGCCGATGATTACATGACTTTTAGTGGAGTTTTGTTACTGTGCAGATGCTGACATATCTTCTGCCTCAAAACAGCAATAAGCATTCAACATTAAAAGTACATAAACACTGATTCAGCTTTGGTTACAAGGCGACAGTGCCTCATTTGATCTTGTGATTTTGTGGTATCATGGACAAGTGTCATGGAATTAGAAAATGTCCTTGGGAGGAGACATACACCAGATGCTATTCCGTAACACATCGAGAACACAATTCAACTTAGAATATGAAACGACACAGAAATATCAGACATTTGTGTGGCAAGCTTGGGAGAAAACGCCGGGCTGTGTCAGCCAAGCCGTTGTAAGGAGCCTGGCTGACCCTCCTGCGTCTCACCTCGTTTTTTCCCATGCTGGTTGGTTTTATTAGATATTCTGGAATAGGCGGGTCACATTTCTCATTGGTCAGCCTCACATCAAGGCACTTGGTATTTTTCCGTAGAGATAAAGCCCGCAAGGGGGGGTGCAACTCCCCCCCTAGGGTAAACATCCTTTGGCCCATCTTTACGACCCCTTCACAAATGCAGTTTGTCACACACCCGTTCTTCTCTTAGACTAATGATGCAGATAAAATATCACTATTATGCAGATAAAATACATCACAGAAATATACTCATATATTCACATTTTATCACATTTCCCTCCTGTTTATCAAAGCATTAGTCTACTGTCTCATGTGCCAAACACATTACTCTTTTCAGTTTTCAACATGTCTTTCATATAGGTGTTAAAATGACACTTTTACACACAAAAAGTTTATGCACAGTTCTCAACATTGAACACAGTTCTTTTCTCTCGGCCCACAACATTTCTACAGCATTACTGTCCTAAATTTTGAGTCAGATTGGTCAATCTCTGTAATTTGACAAACAGACAATTTATCTTGTCTATAATTTGTGCGGTGTGATGGGAAATATAGAAGTACAAGCGGAAAGCCCTCAAACCCGCTGCTCTCTGGTCAGTCAGTTTGACTCGTCAGGGACCTCTCTGGACACCCCAATAGAATCAAATGCGTAGTATCAGGTGCTACTGGAACCAGATTGTCCACTAACCTCTTGACCTTGACCCTGCGGTATGGTTCTGGGTGATGCTGATCTTTGTTATGACCATGGCTGGCCACAAAAGGGATACATAGGCACAACGTCCCACAAGTGTCCCCCATATCACCATCGTACCATCGTACCACCATATCACGTCCTCGCTTGGTTTCTTGGTTTCTTGGTTTCTTCCGCTGCTCGCTTCGGTCACACCTATGACACATATGAACTGGTACATTTCCCATCTCAATTCATAATCTCATTAACATTGCATGTAGTTATGTTGTATCCGATAAAAAACCCTCTTAGGTAGTGCAAACAATAGTGGCTGTATAATATGCCATTGTGTTTCTTCAGCCTCTGTCATGTCAATTATACATTGTACATTTCACATTACACATTTCATAACCTTTCAGGTTGATCACTTATTTTCTTCCCTTTATTTTAGGTCTGTGTATGTTTCATTTCCCGGTATACACAGTTGTGTATGTTGATCGATTGTCCCGATTGTCCCGATTGTCCGGTGCATAATACAGGTGTTCAGCACCCATATTACCGTCATCGCTGTGATGATGATAACTCGTTGATTCTTTTTCACAGAGTATGGTACTCTGCGCACCGTAGCCTCTGGCTCTCGTTCATCGTAGCAGAGATAGTACTTTGCGTACTGTAGAATCAGTTTGTTGTCTCTGCATACAAAAACGAAGAATACAAACAAAGTCCTGCGTCTGCGATGTTATGGCTCTGCCGCTGTGTTGTCCAGACATTTCTCTCACTTTCCCATGAGAGCACCCATGTTCTCGTCCCTCCAATGGTCGATGTGAGGACGACACGGTGTGGCTCCGTCCACTTGGCTCCGTCTCTGTAAACACCACATCGCCAACGCGTTCTGCTGTGCTGATAAACAAAGTCTTTTCGACAGTATAATGTATTTCAAACAGTTTTCTTGTTTACAATTTTTTTTTTTTTAGAAATTATTGATTCGGAATGTTTGTTTACACGTACATATCCCTCCTTTTTGAGATATGGCTTTGCCCATTTCTCAAACTTCTACATTTAACCAAAATTCAATAATCCAGATAGTTTACAACGTTCACTAATCCAGGATGTAATCAAGGAAGAGATGGAATTGCGTCTGTCACTCCAACTCCGCAATGTCACCTCTTGACCTTTCTCAGTTCAGTGGTCACATCCTTGGCTGAGCCCCTCCTTCCACGGCGCTGGGCCCCCACCCTGTGTGTCAATCAGTCTGTGTGTAATCTTACACTTCCCAAATATGTAACTTGTAAATCTGTTTTACCACCATTTGTTTCAAACTCTAAATGTTTCAATCCACGTGTGCGTGCGTATGTATGTATGTATGTATGTATGTATGTATGTGTGTGTGTGGGTGTGTGTGGGTGTGTATGTATGTATTCAAATACATCAAACTATACTAATTATCCCAATAATTCCCCGTTGAGCTGGCCTCAAGGGTCAACTCACAACTTAGAATTCTTCACATAATTAACAATTTCACATCTCCTCTGTTGGTGTGGCCTGAATAAAGTCACACATCTAATGTAATATGTGCTAATCTTCTATATGTGCTTCAGGTGAGTTTCAAACTCAATCTCTCACACCTGCTCATGTGGTGCTTTACAAACATTGTGTATTAGTTTGTTCTAGCAAGTCTATATGTGTATTAAAAATCAAAATGATCCTAAACCTTGCCCTTGTACATAAGGCACATCATTTTATCAGTTTAACCATCTCTTGCCTCCGTCCTGAGTCCTATAATGTTTAAGTCCTGTTATCACTGGTTTTCATAACTTCTATAACGTCTAAATTTAGATGATATTGTCTAATTTAAATCTATTCAATTCTTGATTGAATTTCCACAATCCTTCAGGTATTTACTTTAGAATGTCAAATTCTTTCCCTGTTAATTTTAACTTTTCCTATTACTCATCACGTCAACCCCCCCTGAGGTGTAATCTCTTGGTCTCCCTGTGATCCGTAAAGATAACAACATCTGCTCCATCCTGAGTCCTCCAGAGTCTTTGCCAGTCAATAGCCCCTTATCTCTGACTATTTTTTATGACTTGTCGTTTGCCTTTAGTTAATGACCCATTCATGTCTTTCCTGGGAGGGCATTGGACGTCACTATTTAACTTATTCCCTCACTTACGTCTACATGCAATACGAGGTTTCCTCATGATAAAACAAATAAATAAGTTACTGATATACCTTTTACTATCACTTTACTTACTGCCCGTTCTACTCCTATGTCCAAAAACATCAGTAGTCACTAATTTACCCATATTATCACTTCCAGGCCTGTGCCTGTATTTGATCCTAAATTTAAAAACACTTCTGTCTTTTCGTCCTGTACTTTCATCTAGTCATGCATTAAGTCCAAAAAGATAATTTTCGTCAAGTCCAAAAATAAAACAAAGCGTAGCTTTGTTCTGTGCACACAAAAAACACGATACCGTAAAAACACAACTTTT
The DNA here is from genome assembly GCF_026437365.1 of Eucyclogobius newberryi. Taxonomy (NCBI): domain Eukaryota; kingdom Metazoa; phylum Chordata; class Actinopteri; order Gobiiformes; family Gobiidae; genus Eucyclogobius; species Eucyclogobius newberryi. The sequence goes on along the minus strand of NW_027316278.1, from coordinate 14,907,848 downwards.
GTCTTCTATGTCGGGGACAGGAAGTGTCCTGTCTGTGATCACATTCCCCAAGAAATTGGCCATCTATAAAAATCTGAATTAATCTTCATCTCTTATCAAGTTTAATACAATCTTTATAATTGATTGTTGTCAATCAAAACAAAACCCTTAAAATTTGTTCTACAGAGCTCTCAAATACTAAAATTTAAAACCAGCTGGGTTTAGTTTTCCTTATTTCATCAGTTCAGAGCGTCCTCTGAACTGCTTTCCATTCTCCTGCTTTGTTGACCCCCCTTATCTCCCCCTCTCTGCCACGTCATCTGAGCACACTGGAAGTCTCCCTCCAAAATCCTCTTATGACTTTTCCTTTGTCCTTTTACAGTTTGGGGTGATAATTCTGGCATTATGTGGTCTCGGTCGTCTGAGAGAAATGCTACTTGCTTTACAGTCACGGTCAATGTCAAGCTTCTAGAGAAAATTCCATATTAGATTCCTCCGGACATAAACGTGGTGTTTAAGATTCACCCGTGACTGCAAATTTTAGATCTCTCAGAATAACGCCTTGTGACCCTTGTATGATTAATTGTGATTCACACTTGTTAGTTAATCACTTATTAATCCTCATTCACACATTCACACTTCTCTCTTACTTACTTCGCTCGTGCACAGCGCTTACATTCACATATATTTCCTCAGTAATACCTAATTGGGCATTTCCTCAGTAATACCTAACTGGGCATAAAAGCCTACGATATTTTTCCAGTAAATATCAAACTAATGCATAAAAACGTTTTATGGCTAACTCTTTTTCACACACAAAGTTTTTGTCTGACCTTCTTTGTCGCCTGTGTTCTCCTGCTGCTTCGAAACGACGCGCTCTCCTCGCGGAGAATGAGGTGCGATGGGCGGCCACGGGGAAAAGTGGACTTCTTTTAGCTGTGCACAGACTTCACCGATTCACCCGTCAATCTCCGCGAAGGGGCTGCTTGTCGTCCGGCTCGATAGGATCAGAAAATGTCATGGAATTAGAAAATGTCCTTGGGAGGAGACATACACCAGATGCTATTCCGTAACACATCGAGAACACAATTCAACTTAGAATATGAAACGACACAGAAATATCAGACATTTGTGTGGCAAGCTTGGGAGAAAACGCCGGGCTGTGTCAGCCAAGCCGTTGTAAGGAGCCTGGCTGACCCTCCTGCGTCTCACCTCGTTTTTTCCCATGCTGGTTGGTTTTATTAGATATTCTGGAATAGGCGGGTCACATTTCTCATTGGTCAGCCTCACATCAAGGCACTTGGTATTTTTCCGTAGAGATAAAGCCTGCAAGGGGGGGTGCAACTCCCCCCCTAGGGTAAACATCCTTTGGCCCATCTTTACGACCCCTTCACAAATGCAGTTTGTCACACACCCGTTCTTCTCTTAGACTAATGATGCAGATAAAATATCACTATTATGCAGATAAAATACATCACAGAAATATACTCATATATTCACATTTTATCACAACAAGATATCAGCGCAAACACACTAGAAAAAAATCAATATTGACTTTGGATTGATCGGAGTGGCTTTACTGCCTGTTGAGTTGAATTCAGAATATGACATTCTGGTTTCCAAGGGTCCGTTTTACGAGCCTCTCTTCCAGTCCATACAAACCTTCACTTTTACAATCAAAGTAAAAGTCGATCACTGTGCTTAATCTGACTGACACGCGGGGAAAATGGCACTCGGGGATGTCTGCAGTGATTGATGGGGATTCGATTTCGTGTTACTGTGAAAAGGCTTTTGCCCTGTGGGCGTCTTACTCTGCCCTGACACCGACGCCTCCAGTTCCTGCAGATCTGAGAGAGACGAGGCAAAGCTCCGGCACACGGACACAGAGAATGACTTTAATCACACTATCAACATTTGCACTCTATTCTTATCACGTGCGCTTATCAGCTCCCTCTCTGTACCATAAACTCTGATGACATTTCACCTTGTTCTGTGGTAAAAGAGGATCTTGGTCACATGACTATAATTTCTTCTATTTCACAACTATTTCCTTATTTTACTGCGTCATTCCCACACAAGATGACACACATTCAAAATTCATTAGAAAAACTCTGCTAAGAAATGTTTTTTTTGCCTTTGATGGCAGCAACACATCAACCACGGGAGGTAAGAGCTTGCAATAAAGACTCAGTGAAGCTTTTGAAAATATTGCTTTCAGATTTGCTGGCAAAGGCTTGTACATACCAGTCAGTAAACCACACTGAGAATGGCATTTGATATTATAATGTCAGTCTGATGCCCCAGTCAGATAATAATAATAATAATAATACATTTTGCTGTACAGATATTATTCTTAAGCCGATCTTATTTTATTCTTACAACTATTTTATTATTATATTTAATTTGAGAATAGTCTGTATTTTTTACTATTCTTCATTGTTTTCGGCTGCTAAATAGGGGTGGACAATATATCAAATTTCATATAATATTAAGAATTGAAAATGCAAAATGTTACAAAAATGCTTAAAAAAAGAGTTGATTAAAAATAAAAATGTTTAAAGACATGTTTTAACACGTTTCATTTAACACAGTAATTTATGTCCGCCAACAAAGCAATAAAACTTCTCTGATTCTGGCTCTCCGCAGCTACAATATTTATAATTTCCAGTTTCTTTTTCAATTTTAGAACATATAAATAACACAAAACATTACCAGAGAGCTTGAAGAAACACAAGTAGCACAGAACAATCACTGAAAACAAAATCTCTTATCTAGTCAAACGTCTAGTAAATTTGTCAATTTCCAATTTAATTACACGTTTTAAAGTCAGATTGGGATTGCTGCCATCACCTATCTATTTGTTCATGCCTGAAAAAGGGACATCACACACTGGTTGCGTGTGGTCGACGGGCGACACACCGTGAATTACCATCATGCTTCAATCTTTGGTCACAATGATTTTGAGGGAAACTGGATCTGTCATCTGACTCTGCCTCTTTTCACCTGCTGAAAACGCGCAAAGAGCAGCTCCACTCGCTCCACTGGCTCCTTCACGCCTGATCACGTTCATATGATACTGCAATGTGCAATACGTGCCCCTCTGTACGTTCAGCTGTACCATCATCTGCACCTCCCCCATCCCCCGTCAGCCAAGACATGTCTGCTCTCTCCCTCTCTACTTCAATGTGTGTGTTACCACTATACATCGACCACCCTTCCCCCCCTCCCAGGCAGTGAGTGCACCCTCTGAGCTCGCTGGTCCCTTGGGTGGGGTGTCAGAGCCTCCCCCCCCCGCCTCCCCATCCTGTCCATGGGATGTTATTGATGAGGTGAGGTAATGGATCTCCCTGCTGTGCACACGGGGACACCAGGGATAAATCAGACAGTGGCTAAGACCCAACCAACCATTCCAGCTCTCTCCAGACTCAACTGCCATTTCATTAGCTTTATTTATGGGGGTGCTGCACTCCGCCGGACCCCTCCCCTTCTGTCCTCCCACTGAAAATGCCACTATTCTTCTTCTTCCTCCCTTATATAGTGCTATAGCGACACACACATACACCCACTGCTCTATATCCTCCCTTTTTTCCTGGAAATGCTCCCACCCCTCTCTCGCGCACACATCAGCTGCTCTGCTCAACCATTCAAGCGTTGATCAATGGATATGGGATATATTTATGGGTAAGGAGCCTTAAACGCAGTGAAATGTCCTCATATTCCCTTCACCGTGAGCAAAGGAAACTTGGCGCAATAATCTAGGTCATGAGCAAGTTGAGAAGCCTACAAATGGTTACTATTTGAAAGCCAAATATTGTTTTAATTAAAAAGATAAAATCTCTGTTTTTTTCCGTCCATATTTGCCACCTCATCCTAATTCCCTCCCTGTCCCAAACCTCCAGGGCCATAGTTATGTTGCCAATAAAAAAATCTAAAAAATAAACACGCTGATTACAAATTATACAGTATATTACACATTTTTATCAAAAGTGGCATTTGTAATGATCTATCTATTAATGGTGAAGCTCAATTATCCCTTTTCTTGTCTCTGCGATGAACAGACTAGGGTTGCTCCACACAATTTATCATTTTATACACTAGGTTATCATGGAATCAGCCAATCACAAGCTTAGTTACTCCTTTCAACTCAGCTGTCAAACGTGTTTTAACACGTGTTAAATCTTTGTCCACACTGTGCGGTCAAACGTCCAGTATTTGACAGTGCAACATGAAAAATGCCTCCACTGATGGTGATCAAGTGCGAGATTGCACATGCACAGAGCTGCCGCTAATCTTCTGTAATTTGTAATTTTCACACTACGAAATAGGGAAGGGACAAGATCTCGTGCCACAACAGATAAAATTGTGCTGAGAACAATTTAAAAAAGGGTTCATCTCTGAGTTACACATTTTGAGAAGCTGTAGTTCCAAAAAGCAGTGCTACAATGACAGCAAAAAAGCAGAATAATATTAACCAAATATTAATATTTATCACATATTATGTCAAAATCTTTTCTTGTTTCGTTCACGTGGAGCCAATATTTCCTGGTCTATTGGAATTGTGTCTCATTTCTCCTTGAAAACTGCAATGTGACATCCACTTTACAATGACAATGACAATGACACTGACACTGACAATGACAATGACAATGACACTGACAAAAGACAATGACACAGTTTAAAAACAAAATAATCATAAACAATGTTACGTCCCAGATTGCCTCACTGTTTTTGCCCGTGTTGTTCTGGTTGAACGCAGCGTACCGTGCTATTTACTCAACAACATGCAAAGAACAGACGTCCTCTCCCACATTCTACGTCAGAAAGAACCATGAATTGGCTCCTTTTGGTGAATCTCTTGGTGATCATTGATGTCGCGACCATCTTGGAAGAAGTCGTCCGTACCAGGTCCACTCTGCAGTGTACGCCATGTGAAAGCATCACTGACAGATGGAGGAGTGAGAGTGTCCGTCACACCCACCGCCTTCACTTTCAAGCATCATCACGTGTTTCTAACTGTAATCTTTCTGTACATTCCAGTGTATTATGTATTTTCTTCTTCCTTTTGAATTCAGTGCTGATGAATAAAAAGCTAAGCAAAGCAAACGTCTTTCAAATGCCAACAAAAAGGAAATATGCTACATGACTAGCAATGATGAGCTATGTTACAGTGGGTTTGGTATTCCTTCTATGGACAATAATTTAATCTGATTTTAGGTACATTTTAATGTTGAAAAATACATCTTTGAATATATTTTTTATTCTAAATGTCAGTCGCTGAGTTTTTCTTCAATCAATTCAAAATGAAAAATTCACCCTTTAAATACTTCATGTGTCAATTTCAGGCGCTCAAATTCAACAGTTAAAATTCAGAATGTAAAATTTTTGATTAAAAATATCACAAAGATTCAAGATGCCAAGATGTTGAATTTGAGGGCTTGAAAATCTATGCCTTGAATATTTAAACTATTTGAACCTTCTCCTGTAGTTTACTCACATATTAAGTATTAAGTTTTCATTTAGAAAAAGTGTAGAAATGTTATGTGTAAAAAACTGACCAAATTGCACATATTTGGAACATTCAAATCTGAAAAAAATATAGATCCAGGTTTACATTTCTTGTTAGACATGTTAGATGCAAAAGACAGAGATAATTTTAGATATATTATTTAATTTCTGAGTTTTCCCTGCAGTGTCACGCGTCTTAAAAGGAGAAAGGAAAGAACTGAGAAAAACACAATAAAAATGTTTGTGGCAAAATTCAGCGACATAATTTATAACCTTGAAAACACGTGCTTGAATTTGTTGAGCGAAATTCACATAAGAAATTCCAAATCTGATAAAACAATGATCTTCCATAGCCTTCTTATTGCTCTCCACTGCACACATTTATCCACAAGTTCCAGGTGTCAAAAAATGTGCTTTGAATTTGAATTAGGGCAGAGCTGGAAGAAAGAAAAGCTTCAAAATCCCCTTTCGAAGCATTTTTGACTTGTGCCAAATACACAATGAAAACAACACCAGCGATCAAATCACTCAGCACCAAATATTGATATTACATTAAACGTGGGTGAGTGGAAAGGCCCCGTATTATGTCTGTGCAGGAAATTTTTGTCTACATGTGATCTTGATAAAAGGGAGGGAACAGAGGGAGAGGAGCGAGCTTTGGCCGCGGTCCAGGTGCAGACAGACTCAGGAAGTTAAGCCGGAATTCCAGCAATGCAGCCAGTCGTTAGGATCCTTCTCTGAGACACAGCCATTTTCCCGCACTGCTGTCTTTCTCGTGGAAGGAGGCCGTGCAACGCCCCATAAGCAAGAACATGAGCTGCGTACATACTGCAGGTCCTGACGCTCACAAGTAGACACATTGCAAAGAAAAACGGGAGTCAAAGCAGAAGAAAACAGGACAAAACTAGGAGTTGTTACATCATGAGACAGACTGTAAAGAGGAAGGCCCATTTGTCAATCTGTCGTGGGTCCGAAGTGACGGCACACACTTGTTGAATTGCCATCTTGAGGACGAAAGCTGCATGTTGCACTGTGGACTATTTCAACAAAAAGTCTCAAAACAAATTATTTCTCTATTGCAACATATCCGAAGACTCCGTTTGTTGCCATTAATGTATTACTGTGGTCAGGAGGGACCAGTGGACTTACAGGAATAACTCCAGACTGAAGCCGAGCTGCTTGTTTCATGTAGTTAGCAGCTGGCTAATGCTAGTTTACGCGGGATTGCGTGGCTATGCTAATAAACGTTAGCATAGAGACTTACAGACAGATTTAACAAGACTAATTTCCAACTGTCCGGGTGTTATATATCAGGAACACCCACAAATAAAGTCCATGCTCTTGAAACTTTGCACGCAGATGTAAATTTCCGTAAACGTCAAAGTTTGTTGTGGCAAGTTGTCGCTGCTTGTATAAGTGTATAAGTGTTGTCAGCAACTCAACGCTGTAGATGCAGATCAAAGCCCATAATTTCTGTCTTCTTGATGTATAAACCATTTTCATTTCCAATTGTAAGTGCTGTTTTTCATGACTTTCTAACAGTGGAGAGGGGCTACAGCATGCAGCGATGTCTCAAAATGGTGGTGACAACAAATAAGTGAAAGAGAAATCCATGAGTATAAGCCTGCTGAGGTTATGCAGCTACCTCCTTGAAAAATGCTCTATAAAATTTCAAGTGAGTGGCACACTGATAGGCAGCGCAACTGATAAACTGTGTTTTGTTGCTTTTCTCAGCCTAATTTTTGTCTGTTTCGCTCAATTTATCTTTACAGGGAGAAATGTAAAGTGAAATTAGTTTCTCGTTGTTGCTGCGACTGCCGGCCAGAGCTTAGCTAGCTTGTTTGCTAAAAACTCATTTTCCGTGTCGGCGGAAATAATTTAACTATGTGGACGGTTCTGCGCTGAAATTAATGGGATTTCATAGCAGCTAGCTCAGATTTCTACAGTCGAAACCGCATGAAACCCGCGCAGACTATAAATACTATACTATAAATAAATACCATCGTCTTCTCCGCTGCCCTCCGCATGACTCATTTCCGCACAGAATTTACATGCCGGAAGTATAATCCAAATATTCAGACACTCGTGGGATTTGTGCCGCTCGGACGCTCAAAATGCGCTGCAAAAACGCTGGACGCCCTGGACGCGCATCCACATAGACTTTGAATGTAAACTGGCCGCTGTGACGTTGTGGTGTGAACGCCCCTTAAGAGGAAGCACCATTTATTCAGGCTATTGTCATCTTTATCTTTTTTACTGAATACTGAATATCTTTGATCAGTTTTTCTCAAACTGTTTTGCCCAGAAATAGTCCTGTTATTTTGATCAGATCAGAAAGCCAACACTTTTCTTTGGTGGTACTTGGTGTAAAATGTATAATATATAACAAATATACACTGATAATATTGTATAATAGGCTATTGATCCATTATAATCATATTTTTTCTCCCTTTTCAGCAAATCTTTAGAAGCAATTTGCAGTTTCATGTTTTGTGGTTATAGAAGTGAAAATGACTTCACTATGTGACCCGATTGCCAGTTGCTAAAACCTCATGACCATCCCTTACATTTTCAACTTGTTTATTATTGGCCTAATGTCTAACTTTTTAAATCACCTACAACAATGCTGATCGTGGACATAAAGCTGTTCTCCATGTAGAGTGCTTCATTTTTTGTTGATGTCTTTCTTGTATTACCAACTGATAAGCTCTATCTCCTCCTGCGCCTGTGTTTACATGGACATTGTGGGTCCTCCTGCCACAGATGAGATGCAGCTGGCAGCATCGAAACTGACAAGTGCGAAACATTTGTGCTCTATCGGTGAGCTGACAAATTGGGCATAACCGTGATGGGATAGATTAGTTCTACACATGTGTGTCCGCCGAGTGCAGCTGAAATAAACACACTCTTTCCTGCCACGGCTGATTGCAGACAAGGTGGTCACTGATGGCCGGGGCTCTCCCAAACCACAAAGGTATCATCATTGACTCGTAAAATGCCCTCTGGGTGGTGGACACCGCGGTATATGGAAAGTGGTGGGGGTACTGGAGGTTTCAGCTCATTTAGAGAGCACTGACTTCAGCACGGAGCCATGAACTGAGCCCAGCATGCATTGTTATGATCCCTCAGATACTATCCTTCAATGTTCAGAGTGTATTCACAGCTTGTACTTCTCTGTGGGCTTCAAGCTGCTCACATGGAGGCTTCCCGGAGAGTTAGTATTTGCTCTGACTCTGTGATTTGGGCTGTAGCAAATGGGGGATACAAGAAGATAAATAGTCTCTGTTGGTGGCATGTTTTCATAAATGGGGTGCCATCTATTATTTCAATTACAGATGTTTAGGCCTACAACACACAGTACAATTTAAGTCTATAACAGTTTTATTGTTCATCTAAATAAGGGCAGTTTTGTTGGTTTGCAGATCACACAAGTAGGCCATCTGACCCATTTTTGTTGCTGTTGCTTGGGACACACAAGATAAGGTGGCTGTCTTCAAAGGCTATTATATCTATAATCCCTCTGATTTTAACAGTAGGCTATACAGTTTCTGCATGATAGTGCCTTTATCAGCACCAGGCCAGTGGCTACATTACATAAAAGTGTTACGAAATGTGTACAATGGAGCATCATTCTGTAATATTTGTGCAAGCCATATTTGATTCTATAGACATTGCCTTATTATTATTATTTTATTATTCATTGTTTTATGTTGCAACTTAGCGCTGAAACAAGTCCCCATGTTTGCAAACTGTCTTCAATGACAATGGCAATAAACCTTTAATGACCCTGATCCCTTTGACAATTATTCACAATTGAGACAACAGTGAAATCCTTCATTCATCTTGTCTAAATGTTTTATTTAAGTTATTATGACATAAACAGCCAGATAAAAAACTCTTAACATCTAATTTCCCTTTGATTGCGATATGACACATTGAATTGAAATGGATTCGAGTGTTATTGTGTTTGTATTGTGACCTGACTAATCACGATTCTCCATTGAATATTGTTGACATCGCCGGTGACACGGGAAAGTGCAGTGTATGAGCGCGTGAAGAGGAGGGGCGAGCGAGCATGCGGACCTATGGAGAGAGAGGCGGTTCAGCCGTGCTTTGCTCTCACTCTCGGCGGCTCGGAGTAGCACCGGATCCGCCGTGAAGCTAGAGAAGGCTCTGCACAACAAACGAAACCCCAGACTACGCGTTCATGTGGATTTATAGTGGGACAACGCTCGTGAGTCGAAGTAGACGGACTATCTCTGGATTTTGAGCGCCTGGCTGGGCTTTTGGATTGTACCTTTTTCCCACCATAACACCACCGAATGGTTTCTCTGGCTTCGCTGCCGAGGTTAGTTATCCTCCATTGCAGTCCGCTGCCCGGGGGCGGGGGGGGGTTTGTCGGCTCTGTCGTAGAACGGGAGGGTGTCACTACCCGATTTGCGTCAGGCTAGCTACTCTCGGACAAACAACAACAGTGTTTCTGAAGCCTGTCGTGTTTTAAGGAGGCACACGGTGGTGGCTTTATCACAGCTGCCAGTTGCAATGGTACAATACTAAATAATACTAATGCTATTCACTTTGTCAAACCTGAACACGGACTTAACATTTTACGAAATATTTTGCTACGAATAACCTCTGTGCTAGTAGTACACAGAACTACATTGTTATGTCGAAAAGCGACCTAGTACAATCAACGCTAAATGTTGTTTGTCAAAGTGGAGTCGCCGTAACAGACATGGCAGACCGGCACACGCATGCGCAGAACTCAAGCGAAGCAAATCTGGTGGTGAGACAAATCGGGTGGTGACTTGGGGTCCGGCTAATCGTTGGAGAAGAAACATAGCAGCTATATTGACCTTTTCCTAGCTAGACATTACAGTAACGCGGCTTATCGATATTTAAGGAGATGAAACTCCCACAAAACAACCACTCCACCGTCCGGTACGCTTTCCACCCCACCACACATCTGTCCAATGGCCTGCTGGTTAATGTTTTTATATTACTAACACGTGCTACATGGTTAGGCTAACTGCTAACAGCGACTGCTAACCAAGCTAGCTGTCAAAGGAAAGTGATACCGATCTATAATAATGCCTGAAATCTATGCATACTATTCGTAACCTTACATTAGAAATAAACCAGAACCATGATACCCTCGTTTGAAGAATCTGCATCGCTGACGCGGCTCCAGTGTGATTTATGTTCGTGGTGCATGACATAGAAGCCTACCTGTACACATAAGAACAGTGCTTGATACAATGCTTTTATTGATATGTTTTTGAATGACATAGCTTTGTTTTGGGTGGAATTTCACTCACCCATCCATTTGCACAACTGCTTAATCATTGTCTAAACTATTACATGTATTTGTGTGACTACATTTTTGAGCAGTTTTCTTACTTCTGTCACTGAGCAATAAGATTGTTATAAGAAGAAAGATTGTTATTTCTGTGTTTTATAAGCACGTAGTACTTACTCAAATGTCATTGAAGACATTGTTGTCCTTGCAGCCCACTTGTAAGCAAATACTTACTTTATCTGGCTTGCCTCATTCTGTTTGCAAACACTTGCTTCAGTGTTAGCTTTAGCAACAGGTCATGCATTTTGACACTGTTTTGGAGAATTTGGAAAGTGTTGTCTTCATTTAACCAATAAGAGAACTTTGATAAGACTTTCCAATAACATTATGAAATGCAATTTTGTTTTGTTTTGGTGATTGACAGTTTAAGTAAATTTTGGTGCACCTCAAAATGACTAAACTAACTAAAGATACAAAAATGAAAGACACACAGATTATTGAATATCATAGGAATACTTTGGTTTTTGGACTGAAAATGTTGGCAGTATTGGACATGTGCCTAGATTGGCTATTGATGTTTTGCTACAGGGCATAACTGTAATAATTAAGGTCATTACAGGTCATATTTAAGACTCGGTGGTAACCAACTACAAAGAATCACATAGTTTTCTGCTCTAGTAATTTGTGTTTTTTTTCTCAAGGAAATGAATGCTTGATTTTATGAGTCACCTCACTGTTATGTAGGCTGCTGGCTTCTTTCATGAGCAATTTATTGTTTGTCTAAGCTTCTCATGTTTCGACTATTGATAAGATAATGCTGCTTTTGGTGACGCTGAATGGTCTTTAAAAACGGAATATTACAGATGGATTTTTGGAAACATAACCCAAACTCAGTCCCAGATAACATCCTTGTCAGCTTTCTCTGTATAATAGGTGAACATTAAAGCCCTGAGGTGCATTTGTGAATTGAGAGCTGTGTCAGTGGGGCTCAGCTGAGCCATATGGATGTGAGTGGAGTGCAGCTGAAGGAGAGTGAAGAGAGGTCTCCCCTTATCCTGAAGCCAACGGGGGCAAATGTAATCTGCCTTGGGGAGACGTTTCACTGCACTCAATATCAGATGCTACTATTGTGAAACTCTGCACTCCTTTGAACTGTGTGTGAGACAAGTGTGTTCGTCATCTCTAAATACAAACGGTATGAGGCGGTATCTCTGCCAAAGCTAATGTGACCATCTGTGAAGAGTAAGCATGCTCAGACAGTGTTGAATATTCTAGGGATGTAATGCTGCATCACAATCCTTTAATGTCTATGTATCGTACAGGCTTCTCGATGCAAAATTGACAGATGTGTAATGGAAAAAAACAACGCGCCTTGTATCTGCATGGCATCGTAGCGCCGTCATTTTTAGTGCTACCTGCACTTTTGTGTCTTCAATATTTGTAGAGCTGGGTTTCGATTCAAATTTCAAGAATCGATTCGATTCCGATTTTTACATTTCAAAATAGTTTTTTTTCCGATTTCTCAGATTCCATCCGATTCGCTCCAATTTCGATCGGATTTCCGATTCGATCCGATTTCGATTCGATCCGGGGGTTAATATTATTAAAAATGAAAAATGTATTTGAACTGTTTCCTTCACTTCATGACTGTGTAGAGAAGCAACATATTAAAACTAGTATTATATCAATATTAAACAGCAAATCTTACAAGTATTGGTAGTTACTGATGGCTGGAAGACTGATGAAAAGGTTAAGGGTCAATCTACCTTCATTATCTTTCTTGATGGTAGATTGAAGTTCACTGAGGGAAATGTAGAAAATAATTTTAATAAAAAAAAAAAAATTAAAAAAAATTCGATCTTTGATCGATTTAAAAATCTGAAAATCGATTATTTCAACCCAGCTCTAAATATTTGTGTGTCAAGCTGAATGGAATTTACTTGGAAAAATACGTGGCCCATTTTTCTAGCGAATCAACCAAAATGAAAAGTTAATGCTTACTGCTCATATTACACTGAAAGTATGTGGTAGTGAATCATAGATTGACACCAAACATCAGGCACATTTTAAAATATAATTATTGATATAATAATGAAGAGGAAAACAAGAAAATAACTGACACATAGCTGACACCTTTTGCGTGAAAAATCTGCTGTGTCACAACCTGTAGGTTCCTGTAAAGATTGGTATGAATTGACTCCACAGTTTTATGTTTGACTGTCCACTAAAAGACTGAACTAAAAACTGCAAGATGGACAGTAGTGACCTCTGATACTAACACATTTGACCTCCTACGGATGGCTTTATGAAGCCAGTGGGCTGTTGTGATATGTGAGCAATGTTTGTTTGAGATCATCTGGTCTTGAGCGAGTGGCAAAGGCAGTTAGCACTCTTGCCTCCCAAGAAGGAGATCATGGGTTCGATTCCCGGATCAGACCAACATCACATGATCTCTCTGGGTGGAGTCTGCATGTCCTCCCCGTGTTACCGTGGGTTCTCTCCGGGTTCTCTGGCTTCCTCCCACCGTCCAAAGACATGCATGTGTGAGGCATGTGTTGGCCACCCACTGTCCAGGGTGGACCCCGCCTAAGGCCCGAAGGCACTGGGATAGGCTCAGGGGTCACCCGCGACCCCGAAAGGGAACAAGCAGTAGAAAATGGATGGATGGAATGGATGAATTGTTTTCCCAGAATGAGTGGACCAAATACTGACATATTTTCAAATTTACAGCGGCTCTCACCATATAGGCTACTAAATGGGAAACAAACGACAGATTAGCGAGATTAGGCTTGGCTGTGTGAGTCACTCCAGCCGCTTACGCAACAGCGATGACCACATGTTATGAACCGTTCTAAGGGCGTTTGACGTCATATTTATCTGACACCTTCGACCAAGTAAAGCCGAGATTTTCCGTTTCCAGTAACCCGACGACCTGAATTTCCAAATAAAAAACACCGACCGTAAACATTTTATTGCATATTTACTGGCCTTACATTTTGAGAATGTCATTGTGAGAGAGAATCCAAAAGCTGCGGGGAAAAAAAATCATCTGAGGGGATCGTAAGATATGAAAATTGCTGCACTTTTGATAGGTTTCCTTTTGCCTATGGGCGCATTCATGTTTGCGCGAAAACCTGCGCAGATGCTCATATTTGGTCAGCGTGCAGTGTGGTAGCCATAGCCGTGGCGACGGGCACGTGCGTGACGATTGAAAAGTGCTCGCATCACGTAGTGACAGCTAGGAAACTAGTGAACGTCACTTCTGAGAAAATAAAACAGTCAGCAAATTCTGTGCGAGGATTGGAAAATTATTAAATTATTAAAAAAAAAATCCTACCTACTTACCTGAAATTTGTTTTCAATGTTACCGGAAACACACTATTTATTTTATTTTGCCTAAAGCTTGTTTGCGTCCGCACCAAGCGGCCCCAGGTGAATGATTCCATTCATGCTCAGGTACCTCACCCAAGCTCTCCCAAACATAACAAAGTTTTCTTAAAGAGGGTGTATTATGCTTTTATGAGGTATAAATTGTTAACACATAGATAACCATGATACCTTACCCAGATTTGCTGAAGACAAACTAATGAATATGTTCGGTTCGGTTTAGATGCTGGGAATCCCCCCCCCCCTCTGCTCCTGCTAAGTCACTCCCCCTTCACAGCATCAGCACAAATCAATGTATGAAGACAATAATAACAGACATATACACAAAGAAGAGCATTTTAAATGTCATTATTTGCGTGTAGTAGCTCACAACTGGAACGTGAAATGCAAATGCTCTTTCTGTCTGGACACATTTTCAATAAAAAGCCAAAAAGAAAAGTAGTGTAAATGTGTGTGTGTTGTAGCTGTGTAGTAGCTGGGGGCTGAGCACTGCAGACACTTCCTGGTTACGTAAGCTTGTGCAAAAGAGGATTGAGGATTCAAATAGTTTTCCAATAGTGCACAGGAGAGCGATTAACAAACATGAAATACATTTTAAAAACACTTCTGGCATTTGTTTTTGACGAGGAAATGGTATAACTTGGTAGAAAGTTCCAAGAAGTAAATTTTTCATAATACCCCCTTTTAATAAATACAATTTATCGTACCCGAAGTGTACTTTTTCTTCACAAGGTTGACCTCGGCAAAAATACATTTAGTTATACCAGGTCTTGGCGCAGTTCTTTTTTGGTGAAATAATTTCAATAACAAATATGTGTAATTGGTTAATGAATATTGTGTAATAATCATAATAATAATAATAATAATCATAACAACAATAATAATAATAAATAATAATAATAATCATAACAATCATAATAATCATAATACACCTGGGGATTTACACTTCCTTTACAAGTCCTTTACAAACAAAACCTCTGGTCCCAATGGTGCGTAAAGCTGAGTGCGCTCCACCACATGCTTTTGTTTTACTTTTCCTTATTTATTCATATATACGCTGACAACGTTGTAATTTTTGTTCATTCTAAAAATAACTGCAAGCTGCACAGGACCTGACCGTCAAAAGTAGCAAACTGATTACCAATTTCAGTTACATCTAAATATCACAAAATCGGTAAGTGTATTTTGGTTGTGATACTGGTTTGATATTCAAATCAAATCAAATCAATTTATTTTTGTAAGGCCCAAAATCACAACAACAGTTGCCTCTGAGGGCCACAGGGAGAAATGAATCAACAATGTCTGTGGTGGCGATGGAGTCAGACAATGTCTGTGGTGGCGAGGGACAATGTCCCAGGGTCCTCTGTCCTTAGACTCTCCTTCTCGGCCAGGAAAAACTACAAAAAAAACCTCTTTGGGAAAAAAGCGTAGAAACCTGGAGGAGTTCCAGTGAAGGAGAGATCCGACTCTCACAGACGGACAGACGGACACGAGGAGACTGGAGCTGGACCCACTCTTCAGGCAGATGAGGGACCGTCTGAGTCGAGCTGGACCCACTCTTCAGGCAGATGAGGGACCGACTGAGGCGAACTGGACCCACTCTTCAGGCAGATGAGGGACCGTCTGAGGCGAGCTGGACCCACTCTTCAGGCAGATGAGGGACCGACTGAGGCGAACTGGAGCCACTCTTCAGGCAGATGAGGGACCGACTGAGGCGAACTGGAGCCACTCTTCAGGCAGATGAGGGACCGACTGAGGCGAACTGGAGCCACTCTTCAGGCAGATGAGGGACCGTCTGAGGCGAGCTGGACCCACTCTTCAGGCAGAAGAGGGACCGTCTGAGTCGAGCTGGACCCACTCTTCAGGCAGATGAGGGACCGTCGGAGGCGAGCTGGGCCCACTCTTCAGGCAGATGAGGGACCGTCGGAGTCGAGCTGGACCCACTCTTCAGGCAGATGAGGGACCGTCGGAGGCGAGCTGGACCCACTCTTCAGGCAGATGAGGGACCGACTGAGGCGAACTGGACCCACTCTTCAGGCAGAAGAGGGACCGTCGGAGGCGAGCTGGACCCACTCTTCAGGCAGATGAGGGACCGACTGAGTCGAGCTGGACCCACTCTTCAGGCAGATGAGGGACCGTCGGAGGCGAGCTGGACCCACTCCTCAGGCAGATGGGGGACCGTCCACACAGGGCAGGGACCACTTCACCAGGGGAGGGGCATCTGGGTCCACAGGTCCTCAGGAGTGAGAGAAAGAAAAGAAGGCGGTGAACAGTTTGCAAGTGGAATCAAAAAATAAATATTGTTTGATAGCATAAGTAGTCAGAAGAAGAGGATGTGCTCAAGCTGTCATACTTCCCCCAGCATAGTTACTCCTAGGGCAGCGTAGCTAAAGCTGTGGGTTTATGTTTCTGTTCCTAACTAGTCTGACCATAAGCGATTTCGAAGAGGAACGTTTTAAGCCTGGACTTAAATGAAGAGACTGTGTCAGCATATTTAACATGGGTCGGGAGCTGATTCCATAACACAGGGGCTTGGTAGCTAAACGCTCTACCTCCTACAGTACTTTTAGAGACTCTTGGCACCACCAGAAGGCCGGCATTCTGAGAGCGAAGAGCTCTGTTTGGATGATATGGTTCTATAGCATCTTTGAGGTAGGATGGGGCCATGTCATTTATGGCTTTGTAGGTCAAGAGTAGAATTTTGAATTTGATTCTAGACTCGACGGGGAGCCAGTGATATTGAGTGATATTAAATTGAAATACCACAATAACATTTTGATGAAACACCTTTGATGCAAAAGCATTTCGGCGGCAACTGAGAGTGGGAATAAGTAGATTAATTGACAGAGATGAACCAGGATTTGTTGGTTTTGGGCTTCTTTTACGCTTTGGAGGAAAAGGCATGTCAGCGAAACCGCTCTGTACAAGCCCCACAGCCTGTAAAGGCTTCTTATATTAAATCCAACAAGTCATCTTAAACCGCGACGCTCGACATGGACGCTAACCGTGTCAGACTCTTTTATTTTACGTCTTGATCAAACCAATGCAGAAGATTGCTCTGCTTTTTGCGGTGAGAGGAGTTTGTCTGTGTCTGAGCCGCTGCTGTGATGACTGTTCAGCTCGTGCTCCTCTACACTTCGGCATGTTGTTAGGGGAAGGACTGTCTGACTCCTCCTCCAACTTTAATTCCCTATTTTCATTGTTTACAGTGACTGAGTTCTTAAAGTCTGTGTCATGTTAAAGGAGCAGCCACAGTACCCCCACTTAAACATAAAACCTGTAGAATTAAGGTCTATCACTATATAAAACATTCCTTAACATGTGGCACGTGAAATGAACTGATGTCCAAACTTCATAAAACATTTCTTATTGCACCGTTGGTATTAGAGCTAGATCTATCGATCATTTTAGTAATCTAATTGTTTTCTTCAATTAAAGGCGCAATGGACGATTTTTCGGCGATTTGAGAACGCAGGCGGAAGTGCGCATGCACACTCCCCCGTGTGGACTGATACAACACACACGTGCGTTTGTTTATTAGCGCGACGGATCGCATCGCATCTCTCGTCTCCCGTAGATTTCAGTCTACTTCTGAGTCAGCTCGAACAGTCTTTCTCCGTCTTCATTTTGCCCCGTACACTGAGGGAACTATATTATGATAGATCAATGCGCTTAGACACGCGGAAATGTGGGACGAGCCACACGCGGGTGCAGGTGAGCGATTAGTGCGTTTTATGATTGATACGTGGCAGGACTAATCGGCAGTCCACGCCACGAGGAAATAAGACTCAAATTTGGGTAAAAAAAATCGTCCATTCAACCTTTAACATAAGTATGTTTCCAATAGACACACCAGTCCAGATGCCCACGATGAGTGCATCGGCCACATTTCAGACTCTTTGATACTGAGTGTTGAAGCCATGGAAAGGGATCCATGTCCGTCTTATCCATAAAGTGTAGTTTAAAAGAGGCTCCCGTCATGACGCGGGGCGGAAACACGCTGGTTGTTCACTGCATTTACACCGAAACATTTCAGAGCTGCTAAATAATGAAGGAGCAGTAAGAACAAGTGGGTCAGGGCTGGGCCCAGCAGACAAGACACCTCTGCACAGGAGCTCTACATGAATGAGGCGTTCAGAGGAGTCTCTTCTAAATGTACACTGTAGATCTCACTGCTGTTATTAAACTTCATTTATACGCAAAGTAGTTAACTCACCGCAACATAACTACTATGATAAATCTATGTATTAAAAAAAGACAACAACATTTAAAATGATTTAAGTGGATTTAAGTTAAAAATCACCATACTAAAAAAAAATTACTCTATTACTAAAATAATCCATATATATATATATATATATATATATATATATATATATATATATATATATATATATATATATATATATATATATATATATATATTTATATAAATATAAGGTCAAATTAACTTGACTGTTTGTAAACAGTTACAGTAACTATGAATTAATTTGTGTTTATGTCACACTTTAGCTTCCAAGTGCCGTTCACTTTAGCCTCCGTGTGCACCGTGAGTGCACAGAGCTACTTGTGGATCTTGTTTCACACAGGGCTTGTTTCTGCACGGCCCCTGCTGCACCTAAAGTACAACAGAGGAGAAAGCGGCGTATTTTATACTTACGAGTGTGACTGAACTTGTGAAGTGAAATGTTGCTGTTTAGGGGTCATACATACAAATTGAGAATAAAATGTGTTGTTTTAAGCAGAAACTCCTTATTTGTTATTTATTGAACTATAACATTGATAAAAAAATAATATGCTTTTAAAAAACGTTTACGGGATGAATCGATTAGTCAAATAAAATGATCGATAGATTACATCATTACTAAAATAATTGATAGCCGCAGCTCTAGCGTGAAGTGTCTGTGACCGTCTTTTGTTGTAACTGCCCTGATTTCTTTGTTCGCTGCTGATTCTGTGAGTGAGAAGTTGCAATAAACACTTGTGACTGTGACAAAGACGGTTGCTTCACAGGTTGACTTTTTAAACTATCCTTGTGAGGATGTACTTGCATAGCTACTTAAAACAGGACATGGTTGAACCTGTGTGACCAGTGTAGAGTTTTAAAATTAATTGCTTTGAAAATATTAGAACATTTCCACGAGGAACGAAAATGTTTTGCACCTGACACATGATTGGGTCAAAGAAAAACCTGCTCACACATTTGTCAACAGTAGTTTGTGTTCACGTTGAAGAATTTGATGATATCATAGGCTCTGACCCACGATCTGAGATTATCCAACTCTATTGCAGATTTACTGATTTTGAAGGAAATATCCAAAATGGAAATCCACATCTTCTCCTTATTTGTTTGGGATTGGCTCCACAAACCTTCAATTTTAATGTTGCCCAGTAGTTACAGCAATATGAGCCATAAACCAGGACAACAAATCTACAATCTGACCATAATCTTGACCAACTCCAGCTTAATGCAGTTGGAGCAAAGTGCAAGACTGGAGTAATGTTTGTGGAGCTGGACTCTACTTTATCAACTTGTTTGTAATGAACCTGTGTATATATAGACTCACACACACACTTCAGCGGGTCATTGATAAAACTCTACCTCTATTGTCTGTTTTAATGCAATAATGTGATCAGGAGAGCCCAGACACTGACCCAAGCTGTATTTGGTTTAGTAAATACACACATATTCGCTGTCATTAAAGGCTGATGGTTGAAAGCACAAAGCTTTGTCTTAAATAAAAGGGAAGTCCATTTGCGGGGTCTATTTGAATCTATGTGGTTTGCTCTTTGGTTTAGTGATTTAATGTATGAATCTGCATCAGGTGTATTTGAAATGACTGAAAGTAGAAGCATAATCTGCCTGAGGTGCATCATCAAAGCTCTGTTGATGACTGTGTGAGTCATGTTCGCATGTGTTAATAATCCACTTGGTGCTTGGTTGTGTCTGTGTGTCTGTGTGTCTGTGTGTCTGTGTGTCACAATAAAATCTCCAGCGCTCTTCACTGTCACAATTACACACATTTACCCTGCGTCCTCTAGTTTAAAATGGTAAATAAACAGAGCGAGGCGGCATTGGGCAGGAGTCAACAGTTGCGAGCGAAGGGGAGAGACAGAGGTGCCGGCCGGGATAGATGATGTATTTTACAAGATAAATGAGGGTTGGTCATCTGATAACACAGGGGGCACTGTTACATGGCTGCCTTACATGGCTCAGTCTTGTTCTTATATTTTTTATTACAAAGCATATGAGTGGACATGCAATGGTATAGTTATATATAGAGGACGTGTGACAATATTAAAAATGGACATTGCCCTACCTAAGCTGAGAGTTTATAGCCCCTCGGCCACAGTCCCTCCAAACCCATCATGTGCTTATGGCTGGGCGTTATTTAGGCTGCGAAATAGACGGGGGCCCGCAAGCAGTTGAATCTCCGGCGGGCCCGCAATTTGAAATAGGAGGGGGCCCGCCGTGCCCCTCCTCGAAAAAAATCAAGATTTAACTAGTAATTTGGCCATATTCAGGGCATTTTCATCGCTTAAGTTTCATTTTGACAGACATGCCCACTTCGCACGTCTTCTCGCTTCTCATTGGCCGAGCGGTCTCCGTGATGTAATATCGAT
The DNA here is from genome assembly GCF_026437365.1 of Eucyclogobius newberryi. Classification (NCBI taxonomy): domain Eukaryota; kingdom Metazoa; phylum Chordata; class Actinopteri; order Gobiiformes; family Gobiidae; genus Eucyclogobius; species Eucyclogobius newberryi. The sequence goes on along the minus strand of NW_027316278.1, from coordinate 14,887,054 downwards.
GAAAGTGGGCATCTGATTGGCCGCTGCGTTCGTGTTGTGTTCACGTGTCCTCGGAAATGCCCGGTCTAATTTTCGGGGCAATGTATATATGAGTAGTTTATTTTGTAGGACGTGATTTCATATATTCCACAAGATCTCCTTGTGTCAAATGCTGTATTCAGTATTTATTTTATATATAAGAAACATTATTATATTGAATTAAACAGTTTTAAAGATCATGATCTCTGGTTTGTATGATTCGGTATTTGTGCTCTTCATATCAAATAACAGATAAAAGTACTTAAAATTGTTTTACATGCTAATAACCAGGTTTAAAACAACACATTTATCATGTTCTTATGACGCCGCGATGCCGCGCGCGCTTGTGGGCCCCTGAAATTGCTTGTGGGCCCCCCAGGCCCCTAACTTTGAAAATCTATTTCTCAGCCTGTTATGGCAAAAATGTATCATTAAAATAAAACAGTGCACTGAGGGAACTATATTATGATAGATCCATGCACTTAGGCACCTGGAAACGTGGGGACGAGCCACACGCGGCTGCAGGTGAGCGGTAGGTGCGTTTTATGATTGATACGTGGCAGGACTAATCGGCAGTCCACGCCACGAGGAAATAAGACTTAGATTTGTGCCAAAAAAATCGTCCATTCAACCTTTAAATTATGATTTTTAAATAGATTAATAAAGCCAAAAGTGGTGTTACACATATTTTAGTAATTTCTGTTTATGTAACATAAAAGTTGACTGAAAGATAAAATCCTCCTCTGTTAGAATATTGCAGCAAGTATCTAGGGAGGTGTTTTCTTTTTGTGTCTGTTAAAGTACGACAGGCTTTACCTTTTCTTACCCACACCAAAATGACAACACAGTGTCATCTTGTTGCGTACATGACCACACTGATGAGAGTGCTTTTTATCTTTTGCAGTTTTTAATTGAGTTGACAGGTTCTTCTCATCCAAACACAGTTCATTGCATTGTTTAACTGTGTATATGACAAATAAATCTAATTTAATCCGTGCACATAGAGGGAAGTGTTGAAGACTGATCAAAACACCAAACGAGTCTGTCATTCTGAGAACTGTCCCATGGGATGTAACGATATTGATGATATTGCAATAGCAAATTTGTCTAACCTGGCTCCCGTCAAATTGATTCGTGTATCACCCAGAATTGAGTTTCACATAATATCAATCCGGACAGACTCTCACCGAAAGCAGTCGGGAAAAGGCAGAACATTTTTTAATCTGATTGGCCGACGCGTCACAGGAACAAACTAAAAAAAAATCCAAATATTGTTAAACCCAGTTAGAGAAAATCACCTCACATACACAATGCGCTTCTATGTGTGTGTATTTAAAACAAACAAAATGCTAAAATAGGCCAAAGTCTATCAGCGTCACCATTTTTGTTTAAATTTGGCCTTTTGACTTCTACCCAAACTACAACAAACGCTGCGCTGTGATTGGTCAGCCACATGGCGGCCGGACTCAAACCGAACATCACAAGCCTGACCAAAAGGATTATCAAGAGTTTTTTAAACAAATATTGCAAATATTGTCTTCATCCGGCTTGAGCCAGGTTAATTGTTGTCATATTTGTGTCAAAAATAATAATTTTAAATCAACTACAAATATCATGATTTTTTGTACACTACAAAATATACAACCAGTAGTACATGTATTGCAGTGTTGTGTTCAAAATATCGATACAGCGATATATCGTCACAGACTCGATATGGAGTCACAGTATAGATATTTTTTTAATTATTATTTATTAAAGATTTTTGTGGCCCGTAGGCTTCAAACGAGGTGGAATAGTACTTTTGATCTGCTGTTTGTGCCGTGCTCCTCTCGGCCGAGGTGAGAAGGAGCTGTGGACCTGATCAGAAGCTGATCTGTGCAGAAGATGCTGCTGCATCATGTTCAGACCATGAAACATGCAATACTTTACTAGAATGTGTTCCTTATATTTCTATTTGGATCAGTTGGCTGGATGTATGAAGTTATTAGAGCATAATGGATTTATAAATAAGCGCTTTGTGGATAAACATGAAATTTCATACATTTTCTTTGCCCCTTTGGTACATTTTTAAGACCCTTTTTTCAAAAATGTATCGGGATACGTACCATAATGAGGGAATTGTATCGGAATATACATGGTATATGTATCGTATCGTGACCCCTGTGTCGGGATACGTATCGTATCGCAAGGGTCTTGGCAATACCCAGCCCTAATGTATTGTCTAATGTTTTTATTTTATATTTTAAATGATTGAATAAGCAAGGGAAATGTGTTTTGCTTTTAGAGTTTAAGAGGGCGGAAAGCGAACACCGCGGTGGTAACAATCACACAGTTTTACAGGTTGTACACTTTTTATCAAATCTAAAATAAAATACCCAATCAGACAATGCTCTAATGAACAGTTAATTATGACTTAAAAGTTAATGCTGTGAATATATTCTTAATATTACTCTACAGCACTAATCTATTCAACAATAAACCAGAAAGTCTCTCCATGATGCAAATATACTTAAATAAGACTGAGTTAATCACCTGTATCCAAAGTGTGGTTTTACTGCTGTGTACTTAAGCCCTGAACTCTGGCCCAGGCTGCCTCCAGTAGCATTTGTAAAAGATGCTAATGCCATATTTTGTGCAGTGATAAAAAGTCAGTATTATATCAATATATATATAAATATATATATATATATATATATATATATATATATATATATATATATATATATATATATATATATATATATATATATATATATATATATATATATATATATATATATATATATATATATATATATATATATATATATATATATATATATATATTATATATATATATAATATATATATATATAATATATATATATATATATATATAATATATATATATATAATATATATATATATTTTTAGGCTTACAGTCCTAGCAATTCTGTATAAAAACACAAATCCTCTGTCTCAATATGAAGGTGAGCTAATAAGCTGAAATGTAAATATGATTGTTGACCTGAACGGGCACGTTTGGTTATATCTGGAGATGTGGTGGCGGGAGTTCCTCTGTGCAGAAGGCAGAATAACCCTGCTGAGATGGTGTTTGTGCCTCCATGGTGACTGAGTGTTGACTGAAGCGGCCTGTGAGTGGACTGTCAGACTGCAGTGTGGGAGAGGGTCTTATGTCATTTCACACACAACCACTGTTGAGGCGAGCTCGCGCACAGGAATGGGAGGGGCTCTTATCTAGGGCCACACAATAAATTAATACTGGTTAATTGGTCTCAAACATTATGCAATTTTGTAAATAAATACTCAGACATCTTGGTCCTCAGCTTTCTTCTCTAATGAACCATTAAATCAAATCATAATTAGGAGAATAAGAATTGGTCATTGATGTATACATTTGTTCTAACTAGAGCTCGACCGATAGGGATTTTTTGGGGGACGATTCCGATATAAGGTCGCAGTTATTTTATTACTTGGTTTACGGATCCGCCGCACTTAGATTATTGATTTCTACAATATAAATAAAATCAATTATCATCAAAATAGCATTAAATTAAATATAAAAAGCGGTATTAAGTCAAAAGATAAGAACACATGAAGCAATTTTACGGCCAAATCCTGCGGGAGTCATTTATTTTGGAAAGCATTGTTGTGACGGCCTGCGCGCGGCCCCCGGCGAGAGCGCGCCTGTTTCCTTGTCTTCTACACGCAAATACACATTTTAAACCCGTTTAACACACTTTCTCCAGTGCGTTTTGCAGTGTCTAAGACTGCACACTTAAAAGTGTGAGTTCTACCAATGTAAAACATGCTAAATCTACTGTTACACGCTCCTGTGCGCCGCGTCTCCCCCCCTCTCCTCCCCCCTCTCCTCCTGTGGTGCGTTTTTGGGAAAAACCGGAAGAAAGTCTTTTGAAATTATATTTATATTCCGCCCGCCTGTTCAATATATTTCATTTAAAAATCCGTAAACCAAGTAACAAAATACCTATGGCCTAACTATCTATATACTTTCGATATTTAGTGATGTGATGATTATACATTTTATTTATTTTAGTTTTGCATCATGCACTGGGATGGTTTGAGCCGAGTGTGACGCGGCTGAGATGAAAATCAGCACATCCAAATCCGAGGCCATGCTGGGCTCAAAATTTACTTTTTTACTTTGTAGCACATGTCCTCCAAAATGTCTAAAGTCAGGAGCGCAGACAAAAATGTAGGAGTTACTTACAAGTTTAATTTGTAGAAGGTGTTACAGTGAAAACAATGCAATCCTACAAATCCTATTAGTCACATTTTGATCATTTATAAACACAGGGTAACTACATCACCTCTTGTCTCGCTGTGCACACATAAGACACCCCCAAACTTGTTACAGAAAACGCTTGCAATATACATTTTTTACTTAAGTCCAGCGTGTCTCTCCTTCTTGGATCATATTCTCATCTCTTGCTTTATCTTACTATAGCTTTCTTGAGTACTTGAGTACTTATTACAAAGGACTGTTATTTATCTCCACCAAATAACAGTTGGAAGGCTTCTAAAAATATGATATTTAAGATATGATATTTGTTGTAGACATAACTCTGGACTGTGTGGAATGTAAGGTGCTGGTTCAGGTTTGTTGCTGTCACTGCTCTGCAGTGCCGGCCAGACCACCACTTAAGACTCGGATGGATATTCGGATAGGTGGAGACAATAAGGAGAGGGGTTCAGGAGCTTTATTGAACCTCACAGGTACACACAGATTGCTTTCTTTCTGTTTCTCTTCTGGCAAACCGGGCCGCATTTAGTATTATCTTGTGTTTTTAACTCTTAGCACCACTGCTCTACGCCAACAAAGTACATGTTATACCTCTTTTAACGGCTCTGATCCTGAAATATTCAGTCACTGGATCTGTTTTTCCAATCACGCGAAGCACGAACAAGCAAAGAATCAGCAGAACCACTATCTTAACACAACACTACTGCGCTGATGTCACAGTCACGAAAGTCCAAAACTATAGGACACAAAAACTATAGGACAGTCACTGATTTGGCAAAACTAGGTGGGCTTCGCAATTGGCCTTTAGCTCTGAGACAAAGTAAGTTCTTAATTTAGGGTGCTTTTGCGACCAGGTTTGCCCCATCTAGGTTGGTGTGAAGTCCTTGACTCAAGTGAAGGAGTTAAAGTATCTTGGGGCCTTGTTCACGAGAAGGGGAAGGGTGGAGCGTTGACAGGCGGATGGTGCAGCGTCTTCAGGGAGGCTGCCCGCTCTCTTAGCCCTTGTGCAGAGATAGTGGGTTAAAGCATTTTTTCATGTTGTGGCGTTCTATTATAGACGCCTGTGGGTTCCTCCAGGGTGTCCTGGGAACACCTCGGGATCCTCTCAGAAGAGCTGGAGAAAGTGTGTGTGGAGAGTACAGTCTTCAGAGTGCACACAAACGGGAGCTTTTCTCTGGAGTTGCATTTAGCTGCTCTACGGCAACACAGATTAATATTGGTGCTGCACTACATATTGAGGCATTAAACTGAATGTAAATTGTATTATATGGTTGTAGCCTAGTGACTCTAAACTCTACAAGGTTTAACAGTGAAACAGTGAAATATTGGCCATATCGACAAGATTTGCTTGATGTTTAAACTGAGGTAGCTGAGACAAAAGGCATAGAGACAGCGTAACTTGTTGTTTATAGTGGTTATTGTATTATTTCATTGCTGTGGCAATTTTTTAATTTGCAATTCATCTGGCATTTCCAGCTATAGTCTTAATTGAATTGAGATATTCTTATGTTGCTATAGATTAAGTAGATTTGGGTAGTATAGTATTGTCTGTAAAAATCTGCGAATCCATAGCTAAACTTTCTCAGCTCTCATTAACTTTGAGTGAATTGTTCTTCTTCTTTGTTGTTTTATGGTGGTTGGTATCCAAGTGTTACATTACCACCGCCTACTGTAGTTGTGCGTCTCAGACTTTGAACAGTTGTGAACTGTTGTTGGTGTAAAACTGCCCAGGGCTCAGAACTGGAGCTGATGCAACAAACGAGCTGCGGCTGGATTTCTCATCTGCCCAAACAGGAACATTTAAGTCATTTTCAACTATCTATTTTTTACTGTTCTTACATCAGACTAACAGACCTCACCAATGGTTAATCTTCCCTGACACCCCATGCATATTTTTCTCTTCTATTGTGTCTGTGTCCCTCAGTATCACGACACATTTATCTGAGTTTTTTTTTTTTTTCATAGTTCGTTTTTTTAATTTTATGACCTGCACATCACCCTTGGTTTCCAAGAAGTGAAAGAGAAATGTAAAGACAGCCTCTGTGATGGAGTATTTTGGGTTCCCTGCTGTGATGTAGGCAATGGCATTGAAGCATTTAATCGTGAAGTATCCTTGTGTTTTGTGTCTGTGTGCTGCTGGGTGCTCGGGTCTCCCCCTCCCGGACTCTTGGGTAATGAGGCGACTGGGGAGATAAATCCTTATGGGAGCTGACAGGGTGCCACATTCCTCCAGCCCGGGTCCTAGCATTGCCCCTCCCTCTTCCTATCACCATCCAGGACGCTTTATACGCTACTTTATACTCTTCTATTGCCAACGTTTACAGTGTATTCATCTGCCCCTTTCACATTTGTTCAGAGGAAATGACCAAGAACTGTTGAATCTTAAATTAGAAACCCAGTTGTCTTTAAACTTAAAATTGACATCAGTTCAATGTTTCCTCTGACTTGATAGATACACATGCCAACGCATTATTATCTATTATTTATGATGACAGTCAAAAGTGACCTTGTACATTTCCCATAATTTTTTTCCTTTTGACTTTCCCCCAAAAATGTATTATAAAGGCTAGAAGGTTGGGGTAAATCGACTGTTTTCAAGTAAAAACTACATTAAGGTCATTCGTTGCCACATAAGATAAGATATTCCTTTATTGTCCCACATGGGGAAATTTCATTGGTGCAACGCAGGTAGATACAGAAGAACAGATCACTTATAGGAAGTCTGAAAAACACTTTCAGTAGAATTCGCCTCCGTCAGTGAATGGAAAATGTACTTCTAGGACCACGGCAGACGTCAAAGTGAACGGGACTGTTGAGCTCAATTAATATAATATTGTAGATATGAAAGTATTTAAGTTCACTTTATGTTAAACTTAATCATATAACTTGGGAAAACTTGAAAATTGTTTAACTTATCTAATAAATTTAGTAGCCTACATGTCCCATAAGTGGTGACTACAGACAGGTACTACTGCAAAAGTATGCTGCGGAATAGCGGTGGGCAATACTGACAAAAATAAATACCTCTATTTTTTTAGCTTGAACATCTTGATAACAAAATTCGGATGATATTATAACTTCATCAATGCAAGATAATTAAAATGTTCATTCTGAATTTGAACAATGTCTGAATCTACTTTCTGATCACAGCTACTAGAATTGATAGAATTGTATTTGTCTTGTGTTTTTACAGTCAGGTTTGATTGGCATGGTTTATATTAAACTGGATTTATTTAACTTTTTTGCTCAAGATTCAAACTATTTTGTCAATTTTGGGCAATTTCGACAGTTGCTCCTGTCATTGGACCAGCAGCAACTCTTCAAGAATAGCTGTCAAACAATATACTCCACAGGTTTGTTTGAATGTTTATTTCAGTCAAATTAAGCCGTTGTTTGAAGAGTCTGGCGCTGTCTCTCCGTCCGTGTGTACGCCACACTGCTAATATTTCCACAACCCTGCCTAAAAGGGAGCAAAGGGACGGGGGGGCTCCTTGAGAATGAAATATTGGCTCACTGTGCTTTAAGCTGAGGCCCGCTTTTGGAGACGTCCCCCATAAGCTCACAAAGAAGAGGGGGGCGAGGGAGAGGTGAGTGAGTTCGTGGATTGTTGGCAGCGGGCCACGGACCTGCCTGTGTTGCCTGTGGATGTCTGTAGCGGTGCCAGCGCATGTGTTTAAGACCTCATGCGCCTCAGAGCTCGCGTCAAAGCAGACTCATTGTGCTGGCCGTCTCCTCTCGATTCAGGTTTTTGTCTTTAGTAGATCTTATGACTGCCTTCAGACTTGTTTTTCTCCCTCCCCCCTAGACTTTCTCCCTTTCCCTCTCCAGTCATTGGACGCTTATCAAAGAGGATCTCTCATTGTTTGATTCACGGCTTTCGGTTGAACACAAATATGACGTCATTGTAGGGCCTGCTCAATAATGTGTGGCTTTTAGCAGGTCCTTAACATTCATAAATGTTTCTCTGTAAATGCTTACACTTTACTACTTTTGTAATGTGCCCACGCGGCATAACTGTAATATCAAATGACTGGTTGTGTTTGTGTTAGAGGGAATAAAATACCATTTGTGGCAGTTGGGTATTGTTTCTTTAACTGTGACTGTGGAAGGCACTGCATTGCCTACTCCTTGAAAGGCAGATGATGTTTATTTGGAGTGCAATATTCAAACGCGGTCTTTTCTTTGTACTCTGTCATGTAAAACTACACGTGTAACAAAATGCTGCCTTTTAATCTGTTGTGTTTCTAATAAATACCATCCCTCTGCTTTTGTTTTTTTTTTACCTGATATACTATTCCCTCTCACTATCACATGCTCAACTCCCATGTGGCTCACACAACTGAAACCTGAGCTGACTCAGACAGAACAGTGTTTTGCTTGAGGCCCCTGGAAAGTCCTCATCTATTTAGTTCTAGCAGTTGCTCTGAAAATCACTTTTGCAAGTGTTTTATGTCAGAGTCTCACGCAGGGATTTTGCAGTAACAAAGCGCAATCTACAGTGTTTGTTTTCCATTTTATTAAACATTTACTGTGGAAGGGAAAGGTGGTTTGTTGTAGTAATGTCATTTCTTAGGGGCTTTGCCATCTGGCGTAGCCACAATAAATCCTATACCACCAAGAGCTCTTCATACAACCTGTTCATGTGAATAATAACTTTTGGGTTGGCACAAAACTATGTTGAGTCGGTTTGGATAGACTACACTTTGTATTATTCGTATAAAAACAATTGCTGATTTTGCTATGCTTAACCTTCATTCTCTCTTTCCACAGTTTGCTGGCTAAGAGAAACGGACAATAATGTGCGGGGTTTCCTCCAAAGCCACTCCCACTTCCTGTCTGTAGAGGAAGCGGCTGGGCCAGTATGTCCTCTCATCAGTCCGTGCCACCGGGCCGGAGGACTGTGGACACCAGGCACCTGCCCAACCCTGCCTCTCTACCGCTGCAACTCCAACGGGCGCACACGGTGAGTCCAGGCACACATCACCTACACATGACCTACTTTTAAAATTACAATTTGAGTAAAAGACGAGGATGGCAAAAGGCTATGGCTAATTTAGCGAATTAATTCATCTTGACGGCAATAAGAGTTCCGATATTTTATCTCAGTCTCTTGTTTACCTGTAGTAGCTTAAATGTTTGATATGAGGTATTTGTGCTGTTGTATAAAGTATGAGGTAGGAATATTTTTAAAGCATTACAAATTTATTGTGAGGATATTGGCCGTGTTCAGCCATGTTTGGAATCCTTCTGGCAGTGCCGCCGCTCACATTACGCACATAACGCAGGGCCTCAGGTGCTCCGAGGGGCCCCACCAGCCTGACCAGGTGGTTTGGACTGAATGACAGAATAGGTTATTTCGGGTTTGGGCCATGCTGGGGCCGGGGCGAAGCAAGGAAAGTTAGGGACTGTGGGGGGATGGGATGTATGTATGGAAGTATGTATGGGGGCACCACTGAGCATTTATGCTTAGGCCAAATAAAATAGTTTGCCTCTGGTAACATTGAAAAAAAAATTCAGGTAGGTCAGATTTTTTTTTAAATATATTTTAAAATCCTCGCACAGGTTTTGCAGACTGTTTTCTTTTCTCAGAAGTGAGCGCTTTGCATTGAAGTGGCCTGCAGATAATGAATAAAATAGTTCTCTACATCTATACTTGTCAAGACAACAACCGCTCTGTTTTTGTCTGCGCGGTGCGGACCACAGCGCCGTCGTCCTGCGCGCATGTTCGATGAGCTGTAGATCCAATCGTCCCAAAAAGTTTTCCAAAGCACCATTGCTTGTGAGTGCCCAGCCGTCTCGTTGCCCAAATGCATCACTTGCCAATAGGCCTTTCCAGCAATAGTTGGAACTTTGAAAGTGTTGAACGACCCCGTGACAGGCTGCCAGTGTCGGCAGTATTTTTATTATTGTCACTACGTGATGTGAGCACTTTTCGACCATCACGCAATGCAATACACAATAAAATGTTTAAGTTCAGGTTTTGAAATTCAGGTCGGGTTACCGGAAACGCAATTTTTTTTGGGGGGGCCTTAGGGCACCCAAATGTCTAGCAGCAGCCCTGCCTCCTGAAGAAAGTACGCACTGGATTGTGGGATGCCTCATAGCTTCTTATTGCTCGTTAATCACTACAGTTGTGTCTCATTTTGATGGGACCAACAACGGGTAAATTTCCATTTAAAGTTTGAATAGCGTTCGACAGAAACCCATGCAATGTCCATGGACTTACCATACTTTTCGGACTTTAAGCCGCTACTTTTTTCCCACGCTTTGAACCCTGCGGTCATTATAATGGTGCGTTTAAGTTATAGGATCTAGCAGGAAGCGCAAGCGTTTGATACGCTGTAGTGTAGAAGTCAGTGGAAGCACTGTGTCCAAAGGACACATCATGTTTTCTATAGTTTAAGCTTTTCAAGCTGTTTTATTACAATCAGACTCGTATTCACTGAGAAATTACTTTAATGAGGAAGTGAAACTAGACGCGGCAGAATACAAAGACACACGGAGCGCAGACATGCGATGTATATACGGTGATCTGACGCAGTGAAATGAGACTTTCTTGGCCAGACCTGAGTCACAGGTCAAAAGACAACACGTGTATCACTACCATGGGCCATATTTCTGTGTAAATATCTCATGTTACAACGTAACACTATAAGTACGACCTCAGAAGCAGATGAACCAGATGTGAAGACACAGACACAGATAAATCTGCACACACAGAGTGACCAGGGACAGAGGGGACAGTAGGGACAGCTGTGATGTGTTTATTAAGCTTCAAATGCTGCTCTATCACAAAGCCCTGTTGTGAAATCTAAATAGGTCTTATGACAGTGTTTTTATTAACTGTTTTATTAACTAGAATTACAAAGTATTCTCAGTTATTCAAATGCTCAACCTTTACAAACCTGGCACACAACCCTGTCTGGCACTGTCTTCTGTGGTATTTTGTAAACATGGCATTATTCCTGACCCCTGACCATAGAGCCTGCCACTGGGCCCCTACGGAAATAATGCTGCGTTCCAGTCATCCTCTGAGGTCAGAACCCGGACCTCAGTCTGACGTTTTCTCAAAGTTTCTGTGGAAAAACAATACACATTGTGTTATGTATGTGTTATATATGTAATATATATACCAGCAAATCAATTATAAAAACTGAAATGCTGATCCAAACGAGTGACTTTATTAACCCAAACATTGTTGTTAAATTTAAAAGTTATAAATCAATGTTTGAGAGTTTGTTGTAATTAGCTCAGTGAAGAGGTTAGCACCATTAGCATGACAGGGCATGTACATATAACTGCAGAGGTTCAAAGGAGCAGGTCCATACACAACATGCCGAGGGTTAGGGTCACTGCCAAAAAGGCAAATGAATTCACCAGATTTAAACTTTCACCAAATGTAGGGTGCAGCCATGTTGGATTTCTGTACTCTGATTTTGAAACGTTCTTAGTTTCTTAATAAGAATTGTTAGCTTGATTGTAAAGTCTGACCTCTGAGACCTGGAATGCTCTATAATCCTGGGTCACTGTGTTGTGCACACAGAAGCTCCCCTCATTAGATGTTCAAGTAGAAAGTTTACACTGTCAGTGCAGGCCCATAATCAAGCGTTTCCATTGTTTCCATTCACATGTACTAATTATTCAAGCAGAGGACAGGCTGTTTGGGCTGGAAGCAGGACTCACCCCTCGACCTCAAGTCTTTCTCGGTTATGTTTTCATGGCGGGAAATGGAATTCCCCAAAATTCTGTTTAATCCTTCTACTCACACTTGAGGCTTGATTGGGGGGTCGCTTCACGCTCTGAGGGACTCACACTTGTCACTTGTTGTGCTTAACAAAATGAGCACATAAGATAGGCATTTCTACAATCCCTGAAATATGTCAGTCTATTTGACACATTTTGTTGTTTGCTTTTCAGGAAGTGGGTCTGGTTGACTATCATGGCCATCATGTCCGGGATTACAGCTCGCACCTGGGGCAACCTCATCGCCGCCGACCCTCGCTGCTGTCGGAGTTTCAGCCTGGGATTGAGAGGTACGAGCTATTAAAACCTCTATGGACATTTCTTTATAGAATATGCATTACGTTTGAGAGCAGCCTGCATGCACTCTAAAACAGTACGAGCTATTAAAACCTCTATGGACATTTCTTTATAGAATACGCATTACGTTTGAGAGCAGCCTGCATGCACTCTAAAACAGTAGAGTACTTCCTGGTTTTATGTAATTCTAATTGTCGTTGTTGTTATATTCTAAAATAAACAACACAATTTAAAAAGTGGCTGTTATTTTGACACATTTTGATTCAAATGTCATAAAATAGATACATATAAATCTCCTGAGTAACATGCTTATTTAAGCATATTTATAAATGGAGGCATAACAGCGTTTGCTTATTCAAAGAACAGAATATTCAAAACGTTGAATCTATGATCTATGATCAGTTTGTCAGGGGACAGTGAGACTGCTGCAATTAGGCTGCTCTCTACTGCCATGTCAGGGCTTCAGTCAGAGCACAGTTTCTCTCTAAAACTCAACATATAATGCAAAACGATACATTGTCCCAGCCCTAGTTACTAATCTTCAATATTCTATTGTCTGTGGTTAGTTTTATAGTAAAGTGTCACGTCTCAGCAGCTTTAATTGTCTGACATAAACAGTGCAGTTCTTATGTAATTTGTGCTTATGAGCCTTCTCCATGATGTTGTTTTTTGTGGGGCAAAGGGCCTGTTTTTCATATAGAAAGATGCACATTGTGCGCTTTATTCCATCTCCTGCGGACTCCTCTACCTTCTCAACTGCTTTATTATTTATGCAGTCTTTCTTTTTTGAGGATGGGTCTTGATAAGTACTTATGAATATTTTATTTAAATAGCATGCATTTTGTATGATTCTCAGAAGATTTTTTTATGAGGCTGAAGGCAGAGATATATATACAGTATACGGTTTTACTGACACTGATTTGTAAAGCTTAATGCTGTCTGATGTCTTGTATGCTGACTCCAATGCCCTGTGTTAGAATTTCTGTTCATGGGTGAGGGGTGATATTGACAAGAAGGAATTTTTTTTTTTTTGAGTTTTCCGATAACGAGATTCAGACGATATTATGTCACTCCGACAGAATTGTGTTAAAACATTAAATGTATTATTAGACAAATGTGAAATGTCTGTAGAATGAATCTCAAAAGTGCAGAAATTTCACCGTATACCCCTATTTGAAAGTTTACTACAAAACTTGTTGTCATTTTAATCTTTATACTTCAAAGTTTGCAAATCTTCAAAACAACAGTCACACTATTATATACATTTTGATATATCAGCTCTAGTCACGGGTTGCTCACTGCTGCCCACATGCTCCTGATTTATTACAATTGGTTAAATTAATGATTGGGCTGTCTGTATTATATTGGATAATATCTAAAAACAAAGTGTGATTAACAAACAAAATACTCAAAATGTTCTGTTCTCATTCGCACCTTGTTTAGTAAAAAAGGAAGAAAAATGACAATAGGGTAAAGTCCGAGTAATTGAAGGTCAGTCAGCCACAACAGTGTAATCAGTGGCGAGCCACTGTGCTGTAGTTATTGGCTCCGTTCTTCTCTTCTCCAGGCAAACTCCCAATCACTCCGCCTTCTCCCATCTGCCTGAAATCACCAGGGCTACTACAGAAAAGAGACCAAGCTGCAAAGCAAAACAAGACACACAGGGACTAGTAAACAGGGTTTTTCACTTGAGTGAGAACATTTTGGGTGCCACATTAATGTGCTATGTTCAGTCAAATCTGAAATCTGATAAGGTTTTGTTGTACAATGGGTTAAGAAAAAAGCCTCTTGCAAATGTTGCTATATGTCTGATTTTTAATTTTTAATTTATTTATCTAAGACAAAAATCCAGTCTTTGTCTTGATATTTGTCTTTGACTTTATTCGTCTCATGCTATGATGTTGTTGTTTTTTTTTTAATTTATGTATTTTGGTTGTAGACATGGGTTCAAAATAATCAAAGAACGTTTTGGTCAAACAAAGACAGGCCCTGCAGAGTGATCAGTCAATTTAAGGCAAAACTGTCTCATCTCTCTTTGATTTCACGCAATTCATGCAAAAGCTTGATTATGATTGGATGGGCTTTTATTTTAGTAATACTAAAGTTGTAAAGCTCATATAGGTTACATGTTTTAAAATGAACCATATATTAAATAAATACAAATACCAGTACTCATGGGGATCATTTATTGGGATTTTGCCCTGGATGGAAGTTTTTACACTGATAATAGGCAAGGCAAGGCAAGGCAAGTTTATTTGTAGAGCACATTTCATACACAAGGCAATTCAAAGTGCTTCACACAGCAGGAAAAATGCATTCAAATCACAAAGAAATTACAGAAACAGAAATACAATAAAATTAACTAAATTAAAAATTATCAATCCAACTGATTTTCTAAACTAATAAAATCACAAACAAAAGAGAAGAGTGCAAAGAAAAAATCCTTTCAGTCATATGCGCAGCTAAACAAAACTGTTTTTAGCTTAGATTTGAACATTGTCAGAGTAGAAGCCTGTCTCACATCTTCAGGAAGACTGTTCCAGATTTTAGCTGCATAAAACTGAAACGCAGATTCCCCATGTTTTGTCCTGACTCTGGGCACCAGCAGGAGGCCGGTCCCTGAGGTCCTCAGAGTCCGAGATGGTTCATATGGCACTAACATATCCAAGATGTACTTTGGTGTTAGGCCATGGAGAGACTTGTACACAAGCAGAGCTGCTTTAAAGTCTATTCTCTGAGCCACAGGGAGCCAGTGCAGAGACCTGAGAACAGGACTAATGTGATCATACTTCCTGGTTCTGGTCAGGACCCGAGCAGCAGCGTTCTGGATGTACTGCAGCTGTTTTACAGCTCGTTTGGAGAGACCAGTGAGCAGGCCGTTACAGTAGTCTAATCTACTGGAGACAAACGCGTGGATAAGTCTCTCTAAATCTGGTTTTGACACTATATTTTTGATTTTGGCAATGTTTTTTAGATGGTAAAAAGCTGCTGATGTTATTGATTTGACGTGGCAATTAAAGTTCAAGTCTGAGTCCATTATTACCCCCAGATTTCTAATTTGGTTTGTAGGTTTTAGAGCGAGACTCTGGAGGTGACCGCTAACACTTTCTCTTTGTTTCTGTGGGCCAAAAACGATTATTTCAGTCTTGTCTGAGTTCAGCTGGAGAAAGTTGTTTTGCATCCACACACTGATCTGTTGGATGCAGTGACAGAGTGAATCTACTGGTCCATAGTCACCTGCCGACAGTGAAACATAGATCTGAGTGTCGTCTGCATAATTGTGATAGGACACATTTTCACTGCGTATCAACTGACCCAACGGCAGCATGTAGAGGTTGAACAGAAGGGGACCCAGGACTGACCCTTGGGGCACTCCACAGGTCAGGGTCATGTGGTCTGAGACACAGCTACCAATTTCAACAAAGTACTTCCTGTCTTCCAGATAGGACCTTAACCAGTTTAGGGCAGTGCCAGTGATGCCCACCCAGTCCTCTAGTCTCTGCAAGAGGATCCCATGATCGACAGTGTCGAAAGCAGCACTCAGATCTAACAGAATTAAGACTGAGGCTTTGCCCGTGTCAGTGTTCAGGCGGATGTCATTTGTCACCTTGACAAGAGCAGTCTCAGTGCTGTGATGAGGTCTAAAACCTGACTGAAAAACATCAAATGAGTTGTTTATTAAGAGGAAATCTGTGAGCTGTTGGTAAACAACCTTTTCAAGGACTTTGCCCCAAAATGGCAGATTAGAGATGGGCCGGTAATGACTCAGTACTGCGGCATCAAGACTGCTCTTCTTTAGGAGAGGCTTTATGACCGCAGTTTTCAAAGACATTGGGAATGTTCCAGATTGAAGCGACATGTTAACTATGTGAGTGAATGGTGCTAACAAACTGTTCAGCACAGACTTTAGAAATTTGGTGGGTAACACATCAAGGCAGCATGTAGATGAACTCAGACTGGTGATGATCTCATGGACAGTTTTGTCAGTTACTGGTGCAAAGTGAGTTAGCTCTAAGTGTCTTGGTGGTTTTAGGGTAATTTTTTGCATTGTGGGATTTATAGCATTTTTAATGCCCTGAACTTTGTCATTAAAGAATAATGCAAACTCATTACACTTGGATGTGGAAATGAGTTCTAACGGCAGCTGAGCTGGAGGGTTTGTTAATCTGTTTACTGTGGCAAACAGGACACGCGAGTTGTTACTGCAGCTTCCAATTATTTCAGAAAAATATCTTTCCCTAGTTCTACATAAGATTAGGTTGTACATGTTCAGCTTTTCTTTGTAAATCTCTTTTTGAACCTGGAGCTTTGACTTGCGCCATTTCCGTTCGGCCCTGCGGCACTCCCTTTTCTGTGCCCTGACCAAATCATCATTTCTCCACGGCGCCTTCTGCTTATTTTTAACCATTTTAGCCTTTATAGGGGCGATGGTGTCCAGAACATTCAAAACACTAGATGTAACAGAGTTCAACAAATCATTTACATTAGAACATGAGACATTTTCAAAGTTTATCATTTCCATAAACAGTGCACCTGTGCCATCACTTATGTGTCTCCTCTGAACAACTGCAGGACCAACCGGAGGTTTGGGAGAAACAGACAGGTCAAAGAAGACACAGAAATGATCAGACAGAGCAACATCGATCACATTAACATTTGAAATATTTACCCCCTTTGTAATTATGAGATCTAGAGTGTGTCCTTTGCTGTGGGTGGGGCCTCTCACATGCTGAGTAAGACTGAAGGTTTCAAGGACAGCATCAAGCTCTTTAGCGTTTCTGTCACAAATATTATCAACATGCACATTGAAATCACCTGTAATGACCAAACCATCAAAGTCTGTGCATATGACTGAGAGCATCTCAGTAAAATCATCAATAAAACTTTGGCAGTGCTGGGGAGGCTTGTATAAAACAATGAAGAGAATGGATGGAGACCGTTTTAGCTCCATTTTAAAGGATACATACTCAAATGATGAAAACACCCCAAAAGACAACCTGCGGATAATTATTTCATCTCTAAAGACAGCACAGACTCCACCCCCTTTTTTGTTTTCTCGTGTTTCAGATTCAAACTTAAAGTTGGGTGGAGCAGATTCTATCAGAACTACATTTCCTGTGTTTTTGTCAAGCCATGTTTCAGTTAAAAACATAAAATCAAGATTATAAGAAGAAATAAAATTATTAATTAAGAGAGATTTGTTACATAAGGACCTGACTCGCATTTTGTTTTTCCATCTCTGTGACGATGTGACTACAGAAATAGCACTAGGGGGGGGCTCTTTTTACATAGGGCCCCGGGTTTGTTTGATTTTTAATGTGACAATAAGTCCCGGCAACGCTGAGACCCAGTGCATCCTAGCTATGGGTCTCAGCCTTAAACATTCAGCCACAAATCTAGAGAAAAACTATTGAAGAAACAAATACTGAAATATTAAACCATCACTGACACTCTGCTCCTCCCTTTCTTGAGATCGTAGTAGCGCAAGTTATATTTAGTATCTTGCAAAACCCAGGTGTGACAATGTATGAAGGATTTGTGCTATTTGTGCTGCTCCAGTATGTTTTGTAGTTCCTAACAGTGGCTTCTCCTCTATGTAAAGAGACTTATAGGCCTGCAGCGTACATTTTCAACGCCATCCTTGGCACGTCTCCAGCTCTTCTCCTCATCAGTCTCATTCACTCCAGCTGTAGCGCACCGTGCCTGACTCCTCCCTCCGTTATTGGCCCCCGGGAGCCACGCAGCTGTCGGAGGAGATCGGCACGGTTTGTAACCAAGCGCATATCTCCCACAATAATACAATATCACCACATATGCTTCCTGCTCTGTCGTCACGGGGCCCAAGCGGCTGCTGTGGTGCTCTGCCTGTCCTCTTGTCCTAGACGCTTCACCCTTTTATCACTCATCTTGCTCGTCCCCTGAGCAAATCCTCCCCTGAGACCAGATTATTCAGCACGCTTGCCACCGATAGAGAGAAAGTAAAAGAGAGACCGGGGGGGGGATGGGTGTAGTAGTTGATTATGTAAGCGCAAACTCTCAATGAAGATGAGGAAGTGAACTGAATCAATGAGGGGGAAAAAAAGGGTTTGAGCGCAGCAGTTATACGCAACCTACTTTTTGAGGTTATTTCCAGACACTTGCACGAATTGAACGACTGCCGCCCGCGCTAGAGCTGCACAATGTTAGTAGATACATTAAAGGTTGGACACGCTGCGTAGTGTGCATATCTGACGGAGAGGAAGAGACGAGCGTTGGGCTGTTTGCCAGTCCAGCTCCACAGAAGGAGGCTCCACGCTCACTGGCAACTCCGCACACTAGGCCTTTTGTGGCTCTGAGCTCGCAATTGTGCTTGCATTTCCCTCTTTCCTCAAGCCACTTCCATGTGAACATCGACCACAGCATCCCCGATGGCCGGAGATCGTCTCAAGGGAAGACTTAGGAAATCAGTTCTCGGGAAAGAACAAAGCAGTATTTACAAGTGGACTAATGCAGTTTGTACATCTGAAAGCCATTCACATTTAAAATATTGAAAGGCGTCATTTGACTACACAGCAAGAACACAGTGCACTCATGTGTAATGCTTTTTTCAGCTCATGTTACCTCTTTTTTATCTCACCTTATCACATTGTTAACATGGGATATATGCATGTATTTACACACACGGACAACACACACGGACAACACACACGGACAACACACACTAGGGCAGGGGTGGGCTATTATTTTCCTCCGAGGGTCATATTCAAATCCAGGCAAGTAGCGGAGGGCCGGCCCGCGATCATTGGTGTGGGGAAAAAAAATCCCAAAAATTAAATATCAAATCACTTTTCTGACTATTGAATCTATTAGTTAATTAATTTCACGTCATATTTATTAACCTGTTACCATCCACCTATTTCGCCCTGTGCACAATGGTTGGACATACCCAAATGGCATTGCTTATTAAAAGAGGATCTTATGTTCCACATGCAAGTGTGATGCATCATTAGAAAGCTTAGGCCTTCTAGTTTCTGCAGATGTGCAGATGAACACTGTCAGGGCTTCAAAACCTACACTACAGAAGCCCAAACATAAACAAAACATCCTTTTTTAGTCTCGCTTGAATATTGTCAATTTGTAATGGTCCTGAGCAGGACATACTTCATTGTGTGCATATGCTGTTCACTGTACATGCTTTTTATCTTGTTGACAACAACTGTGTAAAGTTTCAGATCTCTGGGAACAGGCATTTTGGTGCTGTTGACCTTTTTGTATCAAAACGTATATTCAGAACAAGTGATCCACAAATGTGCCAAATGTGCCAAACTGTTTTATTACAATTTTAGCTCCTCTATGATCATAAAACATATATTTTGATGTTTTGTAGGCCACTAATACCTATTATAACTGCTAAAAACAATATATGTGAAAATGTGTAAATATGAGTTTACCCATGAATTTCCCATTATAGAGGTTAAAAAAAAAATATATTTTTTATTTTATTTTTTTATTGGTATAATAATACATATATCTAACAAAATGCACGTCCAAAAGGCTAATAAAATCAGAAAACGTTATGCGCAAAATCCTGCAGAGAAATCTGGCTCTTTACAGCCTTACCTGAGCCTTACGCACGATAATACAGAAGATTATGTGTCAATAAGGCCTTTGCCCCGCCCCTCTTTCGAAAGCTATTCTTATTGGCTAGAATAATATGTCCTTCAAAGTCTTCTACGTCACTAGCATTCGGCGCTATTTAGATGTAAACAGAGGAATCCATGTGCGTCGCAAGCGGCACATTTTTTTTGCGGAGGCTGTAGCAAACAAACCCGTGGATGGTCTCATTCTGTAGGTAACAGTCTGAAGAAAAGAAGGATTCCCAACATTATCTTATAGGTCAAACAGGTAATTTGTTATGGACGAAGAAATGCGCCGGACAAGCGCATTTTCGTCTGGCGAGAAACAAAGAAAAGTTTGTTTACTTGACAATATCTCGAAATGGGATAACTTCAGGAAAAATACAAGTGGATATTGTTTTTCAATGATTCCTTACGGACAGACTGAGCACAAGGATGTACAGAATTAAAGCCGTTTCGTCCGTCATAAACAGCAAACAGGTAGGACATGCGTTTGTAAAAGTTGAGACTTTCTCACAAACTATTGGCAATTGCTTCTTGGGGCGTATTATTCAATGTAAATCAATGACATATTCGTTTTGTTGAGAAAATAAGCTTTAAAATGATGTATGGCTTGCTGGTATTGACCACGGAAATAAAAGTGATGATGTAAGAGAATATTTGAGATATAGAAAATGCTCGCCGGCGGACAGGTGGGTGGTAACAGGTTAAGGATACAAGTGCAGACAGATGCCTGAGGGCAAAAAAAAAAAAAAAAAAATCTTTTAATATTACTTGGACAAGCTTGGCGGGCCGGATTGAAAGGCCCAGCGGGCTGGATGTGGCCCGCGGGCCGTAGTTTGCTCACCCCTGCACTAGGGCAAGCAGGGTATGATTGGTGAAATCGCAAACATCAGAATCAGAAAAGGTTTACTATTTTTTTTAAAGATTTTAAAAGCACATTAAATACTTTTTTAAATAAACATTATAGTTCATAGTGATACACGAATAACAAATAAGTCGTTTCTGCTTAAAATCACACTTCATTTCACATTGTAAACAGTTACAGTAGCTATGAATTAATTAGCTTTTATTTCACCTAAGAAACTTGTTTATAAAACTTTGTTAACTTGTTTGTAAAACTTTTTTACTTTGTTACTTGTTTGTAAAACTTTGTTACAGAGGCCAAAGTGAACTTTGTTCACTTTAGCCTCTGTGTCTTCGGTTTCTGACTTTCAGTTTCATACTCGCTCTTTGCCCTTTCACAGTATGTACGTTTAAAATATGCGGCTCTCTCCTCTGTGCTTTAGTTACTGCAGGTGCCGTGCGGAAACGAGCTCTTCGCGCCACGGATTCACACGTTTTAAATACATGTTAATTTAAACAAATCGCTGAGGCAATAAAATAATAATCCAATTACTCAATTTACTTGAGTAATGAATCCTTAATAAGCAATGTCTTGACTTGAGGATCAAACCTGAAACCAGATTTAGAATTTGTAGTTTATTATTATTATATTTATTGGTGTGAGCGCTTGTAGATTAGGTTTGAAATGTCCAGGAGCAACACTCAAACTCCACACAGAAAGTTGAAATGCTTTTTGGCAAGAATGAAAATTTTCTTTTGCGAGAAGCCTGAATTATAAACTTTATACAAAGATTCCCATGCATTTCAGAACATGTTTATAGAGATCTATACTTCAGAGTATAGAGCAAGTTATTGTTTATTTCTCTCATAAAAAATATCAAATTTTGTATTGTTGGCGGAGGACATTCAACACAGTTGCAGCTTTTGGAATTAAATTCTACTCGCTTGTCTTATTGAACACAGTTGTACCTTAGAACAGTGGTTCACAAAGTGGGGTCTGGTCCCCTAGTGGGGCATGAACTGGGGATCGTGAGATGACTTGGAAGTTTATTTTATAATTTTGACACTGTATTTAATGTATTTTTTCATTTACACACTATTTTTGTGAAAATGTCACATTACTTTATAAGTTAAATAAACTCAAACACAATTAAATCTGACTTGAAATGTTTTGCACCTTGAAATGATCACAGATTACAATGTCATGGGTCTTGGATCGGTTGCATGGTCATTTTTGGGGTTCCAGGCTGAAAGATTTGAGAACTCCTGCATTAGAATACCAAATTATTGTCTCTAAAGCATAATAACATCTTGACAAAATTACCCTGCTATCAAATTCAAGGTTTGTCCTTTCTCTCTGAATACCAAATTGCCTCTGAAAATGTCAACGATACAGGAAAGCTTTTTAGCAGATGCTCTGTAATAGCTTTGGTACTCCACTGCCTCTAAATGAGTTTGTCTTTTTGTGTTGCAGGGGACAAGAACAGCATATACGGTACGAGCACATCTACCTGCCAGAGCACAGTGGCCAATCTGAGGTGGAGTATGCAGAGATCAAGCGGCCGCGGTTAGAGATGGGCCCAGAGTCTCTGATACGGCCCACGTCCCACCGGCAATCCATGCCTATGGGAGGAGTGGATGACCTGGGAAAGGTGAGGGAACTACTATTACTCTTCACATAAAGCACTGCCACGCTGGTGCCTTTGTGCTTTCAGTCTTGAAATTGTACAGAACAGTCAATGATGGTCCCAAAATGCCACAAAAAAAAGCTGTGGGCGGGAATAGGCAATGGGCAAAAGTTAATGATGAGGGATAATCAACATGGTTAAAATCTTCATACCTTTTTCTTGTCTGATGCCTATTTGCATTGATTAAATAAACAAACTTGCCTTTTATCCATGTTTTCTTCTTGTCAAACCGCCCCCTGATTAAAACTGGACCCACTAACATACATTCTGTTGATCTAAATGCAAAATACTTCATTCTGCTTTATTTGCCATTTTAAAATGCAGGGTGTAGAGTGTAAGGTCGTTTTATTTATACAAATTGTTGCAGACTCTGTTCGATTGTCGACTAAAGTTGCAAAATTGTCTCTTCCTCTGAGCTGGTCCAGTTCACGTTCACAATAAACATGTATCAATCGAACTATTTGTCCAGAAGAGGCAGCTCCCCCTCACCTGTAGAGGCGCTGTGTACAATATCAGCTATATCTGCGTCACATAAACAAACTTGGAGTGGAACTTTAGCAGTGTTTGGACACAACCTGCCCCCAGGCTTTTGGATAGGATTTGAAAACACCACGGGGGCGAAAAACGAGAAGCTTCGGCATTCTCCGGACTAATAAAAAGTACTTTCAAAATGTGGCCATTATGGAAAGCCAATATGATCACACTCCACCACTTAGGAGCGGCGTATCGCGGCGTATTTTCCAGTGCTTTTAACGCGGTGCACCGTCTGACGTTATGCCGCGCGCCGTCAACGAGCACCGTAATTTACGCCAGACGGCGCTCGCTGTTCTCTTAATTTACGCCATATGCCGCTCCTAAGTGGCGGAGTGTGATCATATTGGCTTCCCATATTATCGAGCGCTGTGGGCGGCGCAAGCAGAAAAGTTACACTACGGCGCTACCTTTTGGGTAGCGCGCCGCGCGCACTGTTATCTTACTTCCTGGTGGTATCTTTTCAGCATGGCGGGAGCCCGCCGGCCAAAACCCCTCTGAACACTGTAATATTCCCTGTAATATTTTTATCTAAGATGTATTAATAAAATGGCCGTAACTGCACTCAAAAATGCCCGTCCACATTTTAAAATACCCCTGCCAAAATACGGTAAGACGGCCCTCTATCTAAAAGCCTGCCTGCCCCACATGTGCACAACCTGCCCCACATCTGCACAACCTGCCCCACATGTGCACAACCTGCCCCACATGTGCACAACCTGTCCCACATGTGCACAAACTGCCCCACATGTGCAGATCAGTGTTTCCCCGTTAGGACAGGTGATCATGAGCCGGGCTGAATGCCCAAGGCTTGCTCAGAATCCCCAGGGAAAAGAAAATATGTCAGAAGCTGTACGGGTCAATGTGACGATGCCATACCTTTTGAGAGCTTATTACTAGCTGAATATCGGCCACTTTTCCCATGTTAAAGCCAGCTTAAGCGGTTTTTATATGTTTGGTTCCATTCAGCTTCAAAGCTTTGTTATTTTTGTAAGTGTAATCATTGGAAAAGATGATATATTTTCTTTTGATCATCAGTAATTATAATTAAACCAGACTTTGACCTGCTCCTGTTAGTTTCACATCTTTCTCAATTGTCCTGCTATCAATCTCACACGGGAGTTTTTTTTTTTTTAACTTGAGCCTCGTGTACTTAGTAGCGTGGTTCACTTCATGGTCACTTCCTGGCGCCAGAGTTCGGTTCAGTCAGACCAGAGTTCACTTCTTTGGTCCGGATCAGAGTTCAATTGTGGAAAACTAATTCTGATTCGAATCAAAAGTGTATTGTGAATGCACCATAAATGTTTGAAATTGTGACAGTAACAAACCCTGGAGGTTTTCTTATGAAACGTAATACAAAAATATATGGCGGAGATGGCGACTTAATCCCTGCGCATGTTATGGCCACACTGACAACAGCGGGACAACCAAGCACTGCACTTACATTTTAAAGCACAACTGGATTATTAACGCGCCGCTTTTTGGCTTTGCAATAAAGGATGAATATCTCCCAAATGGCTGAGAATATATCTTAGTGTGTAACTTATTGAATGCAGCGTTGTATAGACATTGCATATTCCTGATGGGATTTGTTAGTCACTGTCAGGTTTTTTAAATACCGTTATAAGGTGTAATCAACATTTTGCACAGATCAAGGTCCCAAATGCTGAATCTTTGTAAATCTTCAACTTTGAAAAGGATCTTGTGGCAGTAACAGCACGTGACACTGAAGAAGTTTTACTGCTCACTCGTTTCTGCCGATAGCAGTAACGCGCACTTAATCATTATTGTACATTAACGCTTTAAATGTGGAACTCACAGGGATAATTGGTCCTAAACACACAATTAAAACTGTTGTTATCCTGACACTCTGTTCTCTATACTTGAAGTCTACCCGTCTGTTTTCCTTTTCCTTTTTAAATGATTATTTGGCTTCATTTGACAGGACAGTGCTGCGTGAAATGGGCATGAGACTTTAGAATGACCAGATTCAAACTCGTTACGCTGTGGCCTGCTCCAGCCTCTGCTGGCAGCTGTATGTGCAATCCACTTTAGCACGAGCACCACGCGCAATAAGATGGAGAAAATTAAATTGAAAATCAAGATAGATTAGTATGGGAAAAGCATTTTAATAAACTTTTTTCCCCACACTACACAGCTCTAACTTGACCTGAAATATCCCAATGAATGTTTATATATAATGGCTTGACATAACTTCTACTGGTATTTACAGACATCTTTATATCAATATCAGAATCATTTCCAGTGTGAGTCTTTTCTTGATTGATCATTTCATTTCAGAGTCTAAGTCAGGGTGCACTCATGGGCATTTCGATTGCCTGGAAGGTGGAAAAGGCTATATAAATACACTGTAATAATAATAACCATCTCCTTGACAAAGGTCAGCAAAGGTGTGTTTTCGAGGAGGGTATATGCCCAAATATTGATATTTTAATATATATAAGATTTTCTGACGAAGGGCAACATTTTTATATCTAATACATTGTTAATAATAAGATACTGCAAAACAAGACAATTGGGGAGAAAGGAGAGAAACAAACAAAGCGTAGGTTGTAAACTTCCAAATAATGTAGTGAAGTGATATTTTTGCTGCAATTTTGCGGGTAACTAATACATTTAAAGACACATTTTAGTACTTTTCTGATTATTTAGAGACCCTAGAACATTTATAGTGATTGTTTATAGTTCCTAAAAGTTGACTTTTCTAAAATAAAACATGAATTGGTGTATAGTTCACTAGAACTAATTGGCATTGGTTGAAAGATTTCAATATTTGAAAGAAAATGTCTTTGATTGAGTCATTTCCACATAAAAAGTTTTCCAAGGTTCCTGTCAGAGCCACATAAAAGATCTTGTTTGATAATAGACATCAGAGGAGGAAGAAGAGGCTGAAGGCAACTGAATCTCGTCAGCTGCAGTGCGTGAGAATTGAAAAAACAAATTAATAAATAATGGAGTTGACCTAGATTTGAAAAGACTGGATGAAAATGTGTGAATTGCAGATGAAAATGTCTGGCTGTGAAGTGTAGACCTGCTTTTGCTGCTTTTGCCAGCTGAGGTGCTCCTGATACATCTGCTTGACACTGAGGTCAGCTGAGGAATGGTAACTAGATTACCCAATAACGGAGGGTAGAGTTGCAAAATGACTTTAACATGCGCTCCAAAATATTGAGCCAGAGCATCAAGAGGCATGATCCTTTATACAAGTCATGTCAGATGCAATCACTGACTAAAGATTTCAGTGAATCAAGGCAAAGGGCGAAAGTGTGGAGAGGGACAGATAAAGAACGCGAGGGAGAAGCCACACACAAAGGCTAACAGGAAAAGGGCAGTCGGCTCGTAGTAGGCAAAGCATGAGTCACTGTGAATCAACCAAGAACAAAAGAGTATTTCACCAGCCTATTTGTATACGCCAATTCTACGCATTCTCCAATCCCGCGGGCACATAGCGATGTTTGCTCTCATATAGGACACACCGGCTATCTATGACTTCAATATCAGGCTGGACAAACACAGATTACATTTGATCCTATTTGGTCTATCTGAGTTGGCTGACCTTTGTGAGAGGGAGAAAAACATAGATACTGAAAGAGTTGGTGATAAAAGCCCTAGCCATAACGATTATTATAACAATGATGATTGAAACAAGCCATTAACCACAAGTATATGTTAGTAGTACAGTAAAGCTAGTAAGATGATGGTTAATAATGAGTATTTTTGGTTGTTGCACATGAGTGAAGTGGAAAGTAACACCAAGCTGTTTTCCACAGTGACATATCTGTGGCTTTGAATAGAAGAGCAACTTACATTGTTATTGATACTGTTGCTTAATGTTGTTCTTGCATGGGGCAGATGCACGCCTTGTATGGAGATTTAGAAAAAAGCAGGGGATCCATTTCTTATCTGTGTCTCACGCCGCTATCGCTGTGTGTATCTTTGGTTGAACGGCAATAAAAACAAAGTGATTTCCTTCCTTCTGTTGGTCTGGTATGCTCACGCTACTGTGGTTGGTGCTCTTTAAATAGAAAGCATTTGCATTAACATACTACAACACCGAAGCTAATAAAAATATGCATCGTTCTAGACATCATGTGGAGGAATGTTCTAAATGTAGTTGGGGTTGTTGAGGGCGCTGTAAGCTGCACTGCTCTGGGACAACAGATTAACTCCGGGACGGCGACCTCTTTCTGTGCCACATGTGTAGAGGCTGTCGATGTGTCGCTGAACTGTTGACAACA
This sequence comes from Eucyclogobius newberryi, assembly GCF_026437365.1. Lineage (NCBI taxonomy): Eukaryota > Metazoa > Chordata > Actinopteri > Gobiiformes > Gobiidae > Eucyclogobius > Eucyclogobius newberryi. Next base: position 14,859,792 of record NW_027316278.1, on the reverse strand, counting down.
ACATCAGCATCATGCAATTATACAATTATACGCAACAGTGTCATTTATATAGAAATGGCTCTGACTAATGATATTGAACAGTTTCATAAAAAAAAACTCAAAGTAAATTATATTGAGTGAATATGAGATTGGATTTATGATCACTGTTCATTTTAGGCCATATCGCTCCTGGACAGTTAGACAGCTTTGATAGTGAGTGTAGAGCCACCTGCCTGTGCTCCTGTGGTCATCGTGTCCACAGTTGCTGTTAGCTCATATTCAATAGTCTGGTTTAGTGCTGCTGAGCCTCAGCTGATACAGGACTTCATTACTGCTCTGTTACCTGCCCTGGGATTGCATAATCCCTCTTTAGATTATTTTCTACAATACTTAAAGAAGTTGTAAAGACTAACGACTAGTGCTGTGTCGAAATCTGCCTCTCTTAATGTTGTTACATTATTCTGATCTTGCCTTGTGTTCTATGTCTTCAGGAGCGTGGAGGAGGCATGGGGAAGCTGGAGCCCATCTCTCCGGTGAGTCCGGTCCCTATGGACCCAGACTTGGACCTGGTGCCGGCCCGGTTTTCCAAAGAAGAACTGATTCAGAACATGGACCGTGTGGACCGAGAGATCACCATGGTGGAGCAGCAAATCTGCAAGTTACGAAAGAAACAGGTAGATCTAAAAACTGAATACAAGACTGTGGTGTTGGTGTTATATTTAATGTCATTATACAATGGCCCTCTCTTCTTGACTTTAGTGCCATTAATGCAGGAAACTACACACTGTTATGACGGTGTGTAGTTTTCCTTCAGTGCCACATCTTAAAATGAGTACGGTAATCCAGCTGGGACAGACAGCTGCTTTTGGGTTTGGCTTTGCCTTTTTATTTAGATGGAAAACTAAGTAGTGAATATAAATGTTAAGTTAACTTCGTTAACTTCAAAAGTGTAAGTAAAACGTTCCTTTGGGAGGATGTTCTGATCGCTAAACCCTCATATGATCTTAGCTGTCTGATTCACAGAAGTGCACTCTAGTTTAGCACTAGTAATGAAGCGCCTCTCATATTATTTGTTCATTTTTTATCGATAGAATAAGGACACGTGCTTGCTGTCTTACCTCTAAAATCTAAGAAGCAACACTAAGATCTTAGTTTTATTTAATTTGACGAGCTGTGGTTGAAAGAAATCACAAAATGCTGGTTATCCCTGACCTGATGTTTATCCAAGCCGGTAATAACATGTTGAGGAGAAGCCCTGCTCTTGTGGGAAGTCTCAGGAGACTGATTCTCTGCAGCCAAACAGTCAGCATATCCTCTGTTAAATAAGGCTGTCGGGGGGCAACAGTGGCTACGGTTACATGCACGCTCCAACTCTGGGCATATAATCAGAGTTAAAAGATGATTAAAATTATTTGTAAACGGCAAACATATTTTATTTCTTTCTGATTATGATCTCTCAAATTACTCACATCAGATTTTGTGTTTTGCATGTGAACATAGCCCTCTAACCAGGAGGTTGCTCTGACAAGTCCATCCTGCCCTTGTGTCCTTCAGAAAGACACTCTGTCCACCTTGATGAATGTATCATGAGAGGCCTAGGGCAGCTCACCACCAGAGTGTAAAGCAGCTTTGAAACGAGCATCTAGAAAAGGGTTACGCTAATGGAACCAATCATGTTTTAGCTGTGGCGGTAAAGATGAATAGGATGTCCCCTGTTGTTGTTGTTGTTGTTGTTTTCTTTTTCAATGCCTCTCTGTATGAGAATATTTAGTCTCATTGCTGGCAATGACTTTGTTTGCAGCCTATTGTGGTAAACATTTGATCAACTAGACCCTAAGGAGCTATAGCCAATTAAAAGTAAATGGGGCAGTTCATCTGCTTCCTGCTGGGGAAATGGTGGATTTAACTATAACACAACCGCACAACATGAAGCGTAGAGAAACAGGATCTTCATGGAAAACCGGTGCATTTTGGAGTTTAGTATTGAGTTAAAATAATGCTTATTTTGGTTTGACTGTTGTAGCATCAGCTGGAGGAGGAGGCAGCGAAGCCCCATGAGCCAGAGCGGCCCATTTCCCCACCACCGAGCGAAGCCAAGCACCGCAGCCTGGTGCAGATCATCTATGACGAGAACAGGGTGAGTCAAACACACATCACTGCAGGAGCCTGTAGTCATGGTGAGGAGACCCGGCTTCATCTTTTTATAAATTAGATTAAATAGATCATTATGAAGTGAATGAATAATATTCCCCTGATTCTTGTACCCCTGATTTTGTAATGTTGATTCTCTGCGCTCTCGGTCCACCTAGTGGACAAATGTAACTTATTTGTATCAAGTGTATTAATTAGTTTGATGTACACAAATTGTTTCCGTATAATGTTTATGCAAACATAATACACACATTTGTATCAATTGTTGAACCAATAATAAATAATTCCTAGCGATTCCTTTGCATAACATTGTCCTTTAGTGTCATTCTGCAGCATTTTTTAAGTATTGTTTAAGGCACAACAATAACTTTTCTTATTGGGGGAGTGCTACATTGTCTCATGAAAATGTCCCAGAGTATAGCATTAAAGTTATTTATTATTCAAGGATATCTATAATTCATTGCCAAAAAATACTTATGGTTGAGTCATCTGCTTGTCTCCATGGAGATTGTTACATTTTATTCAGTTTATGAATGTTCCAGACAAACGACTATATTTCCATGGACACAAGAAGGTTTTGGACCCTCCTTCTAATAACTTGCATCGTGCCCGTTAGGATTGCGCTATTATGGAAATTAGGCCAATATGCTGGGCAGATCTTCATATTCTTACATTTTTGTATATTGTGAAGAAATAAATATTGTGGTAAAGTACTGTTTCATTATTATTATTTCTAAAATAAGGACAAACTCTATTTGAAAATGTATAGAATCAGTTTGAACACATTATACCCTTCACTTAAACAAAATAAATGATGGCTATAGTAAAGTATAAGTAAAATTAGCTTTCACACTTTCCCATTCTTTGAACTTCTTGTTTTATTTCAATTGATCAGGCTAAAAGTCTCCCCCGTACCTCCAGTCTGTGTCGTCATTGCGCTGCTCTGCCTCCTCCTGTAAAAGCTGCAGCGACAGTAGCTCCTCAGCTCTGCTCTCTGTTATTCACAAACACAGTGCTCTTCTCGCTTTCTTTAAACCGTTCAAACTAACTTCAAGAACGTAAACATGTCTAAACTGGTTGTTTAGAAGGAAAACAGCTCAAATGATGTCTGAAAAACATTGCATTTACAGCGGATTGCAAGTTAATTAGGTGTGCATTTATTTCATGATGCTTGGTGGCTAAAACTGCTCTAGAGCTTTTTAATTCGAATAAAGACTGGGAGAGTTAAACGCCTGCTCGGTCTAGTAAAGCAGGAGCAAGGAACGGCAGGGTTAATCCTTTCTTTTCCCGAGTGCAACATCAATGGACTGGTATCGGTGTTTTTGGCAGATACTGCTCAATCAAGGGCTTATCGGCCGATATATTGGTGCATCCATATTCCTTATGGCTCCTTAAACCTGCACACATTGCCCTTGGTAACCATTCAAATGGTAAAAGCAGCTATTTAATGAAAACAGACGCTGCATGCCTCAAGGCCTCTGCTCTACTGTTGCCATTGTTCTTCTCCTGCACAAAGATGGCTGCACTGAGTGATTGCCTAAGACTCAAAAGCTGGAAGTTTAGAGTGACTCACTGCTTACTCTACAGTGTAATGTGACCTCTGTAACACTTTCCATTCCCCTCTCACTCAGAGGATGTGCTTTAGCCTGGTGCCCTTTCATACACTGTCACTGCACAACTCTTAATTACTACAGAGGCAATTACAACAAAACACAGGGATTTACATCATCATCAAATCTTATTTGCAACTGGAGATTAAGCTCAGTTTTAGGGGAACAAAGGGTGCTGTGCTTTTATATTATGTCCATAAACTCATATTCTCCCTGATTGGTTTACCATGATGACAGTTTTTGAAAAATTTACATTTTTCATGTCTACGTTAAAAATAAATATATAAATAAATAAAATAATAAAAAATAAATACTACTTACGGTAATCATATGTACACATCTGTCACCACAAGAGGGCAGTGGTTTTGTCTGTGTGGGTCTTCATGGAATTTTACTCAGTCCTTTAAAACGGGCCAGAGTAAGATTTGAATAAAATTTTCCATTTTATACAAATGGTAAATTATTCATCCTGAGTGTTTAGGAGACGTGGTCGTTTAGACACTGGTTCAACATCTATAGAGCAAATGGGAGAAATCCTTGACTTCCCCATAGGACAAGAAGTTTCTTTTGATAGTTACAGCTCATTAGCTGCTTTGAATGAGGCAATAGTCTGCAGCTTGTTGCACCTACACAAATGCAAAACAGCTCTGACTGCAATTAAGATATGTTCTGCCAATACAAACGCTACAGATTTGTTTCATTCAAAAGTCCTCAGTATGGCAACATGCATTATTCAGATGAAACAACTCTACTGTTAGTAGTTTTGTCTTTTTATCTTTAAAGCAATATACATTGGCATTTTTGAAGGTTGAAGGATATATGCATGTCCATAATGTCTGATGTACAGTCAGGATCTAAACTGTGCGTTTTGTCCTGGTGCTGCTGCAGAGGTGAGAGGACAGAGGGGCAGCGTGACCTGTGGGTGCTGATGGATAAAGGATGACATGCGGTGGCAGCTTGTGTCTGTGCTGTCACCTTTGAAATGCCCTACACCTTTCATATACAACGCTCTTATACGGTCTGTCTGCTCTGCATGAGGCCACTGGCAGAACATGCAGAGAATATGCCAGAATAATGTAATGTCAGAGGAGCGGAGGAGCTGAGGTACAATGAATAGTCATTGATGACTAACAGTGAGAGGATATTTGCATCACAGCAGCACAAATGAAACACACGTTGACACATGGGCCCAGGTTGAATTGTTCTTTCACCTTCTGTGAGTGCACCTCTGTGCAGTGGAAGCGGGGCCTGGAGCACTGGCCCAGCTTGAGCTAAAAGCTCTAATAATAGACAGTGTTCAGCTCTCATCCATCCTTACATCCCGGTCCACACACTGCGGTCCGGAGCGGTGTGTGCGCTGCCTGTTGCCGTGGAGACAGCAGAGGTGCAACTCTAATGCTCTGCTCCTGTTTGTGCTCCACAGAAAAAAGCAGAGGAGGCTCACAGGATACTGGAGGGACTAGGACCCCGGGTGGAACTGGTGAGTGTTTAAGATTAAGTTTAAGATGTAAAGTAAATCTATACCTTGTTGTGTGTGTTCATCTTCATGTTGTTTGTTTATTTTTTTCTAGCCGCTGTACAATCAGCCTTCTGATACTAAACAGTACCATGAGAACATTAAAATGTAAGTGACATTCTTCTTTGCTTTGAAAATATTGTGGCTGTACCATTTTGCAACACTGCTTTGCAGTTTCATAATAAACAGGCTGTCACACTTTGTGTAGGTAAATATAAACACAAATGTTTCTGTTGAACATTGATGCTGTCTGCATTCTGTAGTGTACTGCACCTACAACCTAACAATCTAATGTTACACTTCGACTTAAGATTTTGATGGATATAATGTTTATAAAACCCTGGTCTGTCTGAGGTCTGACCACTGGAAGGGTCTAAACTCTGTCCCACAATGCTCTGTCTTCAGTCCTTTTGATCATGACTGTTGGATCAGTATTATTGCATCAAAGCTGTTACTGAAAACTCCCTCTCCCCAGCTCTGGGGCAGTTATTAAATTGCACCGTCGCTCTAACTAAACACAAATGGCTTCTTTGTTTCTATAACTGATATAAAACTCATCCCGTCAGTGAGATAAGTAAAACTATTTCACTGAAGCTCTAGTCCTGTTTATTGTGTGATGTTAAGTTAGTTAGTTTATTAGTTTATTATTCAAGATTAAAGTTTGACAGCTCAGGTTTATGCAAGGCAAGTATTATTTCATGTCTTTGTAGTTTGTACTCCACACAAATATGATGCATCCTCTTAAGGAATTTTGACTCTATTTTCTGGCGTCTTTGTTGTAAACAAAACAGAAAAAGGCACATGCAACTTGTGTTGATTTAAAAAAGTCACTCCATTGTGTTAATGTCTCTCTAACTTCATCTTCATGCTTTTGGAGATATTATGCTAAATGAGTGTGTACTCTGATATCTCAAAAATGGCACCGGCTCAGAGCAGCACAAAGAAACCTTTAGTTGGGTTCAGGGCCACTAATCTTTCCCATTGCCATCTGGTGCCCAGCACACAATACCATCTCTGTCTTAAACTGTCAGTGCGACTTTGCCCCTGACAAGTTAGACCTGACCCATTATATGCCACTCAAATTTGGAGCATATTAGATTTCTGCTGCTTTTTCCTGTGCTGTTTAGTGGCATTCTGAAATCTGTTATAGTGTTGTTTGTGCATAGTTTAAGATTGCTTGTCGAAATGTAGTTATCTGTATGTTGTTTGTCCGTTTAAGTCTGCCATTAGCCTACTTCCCAGTCCACTGTCCTTGACCTTAGAGACCCAGTGGCTCAGATGTGACTAATGTAGAGTAAGATTACATTAATCAGTGCAGAACGTGCTCTTACAATTGACAGATTAAGTGTCAGAAATAAAACTCTGTCTTGCAGCAAAGAAAGGGACAAACAGAGCGGTCGCCTAAGGAGATTACTGGCCCTGACCTTTATTTGAGGCACTGATGATTGCTGTTCCCAGTGTAGACTAGTTTTATAACGTTGGCTGCCTCACTCTCCTTCAGCCTGTAGGGAGTCTGACTGATGTCATCTAAGGACAGCCATTTATTCATGAGGGAGACTATTTCTCCTTTTTTTGCAAGCAAATAGGGGCAGAGCTTAAACAAACCTGTAATTTTGAATACGTCAATAAATGTTACTGTATATTTTTACTTAATTTGTCCAACCTAATCTTTCGATGTCTTTATTATTTAGTAACCAAGCCATGAGAAAGAAGCTCATCTTGTACTTCAAGAGAAGAAATCATGCTCGTAAGCAATGGGTAAGGACAATCAAGACCATGTTTATAGTCAATCACAAAGCACAAATTAAGACGGTGTTTTTTTCTGTGCTTACTGTCAGTTATCATGAAGAATATGTTTTTACCAAATTGTTTTGAATTAGTTGGTCTTCTTGACTGCCAAAATAGGAACTAACTTGCATGCATGTAATAGCACTGTAACCACTGTGCAGCAGACACATGTCAGCCGTCATTTGTAGTATTTGTACCTATAGTACTGTAGGTTTTAGGGGCCATCACTTTAGAGGGAGCTATGCTCACATGCCACAGACATCACCTTGTTGTTTACAAGCCTTTGGAGGGTTGTGTCTGGGCCCGGGTTAATAGTCTGCTTAACTACATGTCTGTGAAGGAAGCTGGGGAGTCATTTCTTTCAGAGTAACAAACATCTCAGTTTATCTCAATCAAACAAGTTATAAAAGCAACAACGTTTGATGCTTAGTATCTCGGAAAGGGCTTAAAAGCTGATTTGTTTTAATTGAACTGTCTGAAGGAACAAAAATTCTGCCAACGTTATGACCAGCTGATGGAGGCCTGGGAGAAGAAAGTGGAGCGCATTGAGAACAACCCGCGTCGTCGGGCCAAAGAGAGCAAGGTGCGCGAGTATTACGAAAAACAGTTCCCAGAGATCCGGAAGCAGAGGGAGATGCAGGAGCGCATGCAAAAGTGAGTTCTATTACACGTTTATGATGTTTGTCCATTTAGATGTTTATATCTGATCATTTGGAGGGAATATGGTTAAATATTTTTTGTTTTGTAGCCGAGTTGGGCAGCGAGGAGGTGGACTGGCATCTGCTGCTCGAAGTGAACATGAAGTCTCAGAGATCATTGATGGGATTTCAGAACATGAGGTACGTCATCATGTTTTTTTTTTATGCTAAAGCTTTATAACCGGGCCAGCCAGATGAATTCTCGTGATGTTTGTTTCATAAACTCTAGAGCGTCCATCTGGTTGGGCTCGTTTTGTTCGGTTTGAGCCTGGCCGCTGAGTGGTGGACAATTGCAGTGCAGCGCAGTGAACCAACAAACATGCCAACACTTACATACTTTGGCCTATTTGAGCAGATTTGCAGACAATTTTTGTTATTTTTTTAACGTGCAGGTTTGTGTATTTGAGGACGGGGAAGAAGTCTGTGCTTTTCCCATGCTGGATATAATAACTGACTTTGATTTTTCGGCTCGTTCCTGTTGTGACGCTTTGACCAATCGGATTCAAATATTCATCATAATGCGTTGTCTTTTCCCAGCGGCTTTCACTGGGAGACTGTCCAGATTGATTTTGTGTAGAACTCAAATCAGAGTGTTACACATATCAATCTGGCAGAGCCAGGTTAAAAGCTTTAACTTCTCCAAGTAGAATAATTACTGTAACATTAGATTTGGACTTGGATTTTTATGGCTTGTTCTTTCCATTGAGAGAATACACCACGTTTAGGTTATACAATCTGTTTCCTGTCAAAGACCAACCCACTTTATTCAGGATGTTGTTTTTTTGTGTTGTGCGGCATGTTTGAACCTCAGAACACAGAGAAACAAATGCGGCAGTTGGCGGTCATCCCTCCCATGCTGTTTGATGCTGAACAGCAACGCATCAAATTTATCAACATGAATGGACTGATGGATGACCCTATGAAGGTTTACAAGGACCGACAAGTCATGAACATGTGGAGTGAGCAAGAAAAGGACACTTTCAGGGAGAAGTGAGTAACACTGACTTTGAGCTTCATTTTTATTAATTATTATGTTTCACTTTTTTGTGACTTTTACAGAAATTCAATTTGTGTTTTTTACCTTTTTTTTAAAGTACAATTTCATAGGTCAGTGCGTGGAAAGGAAGTGGTTCTTCCTCTTTCATGCAAAATGACTGGCACTGACGATTAAGTCTCCCAATTTTGCACAGAAAATGCACAGCTCAGGTTTCTCGTCTAGAAAGACATAGAACTACTCTGTTTTTGTTTCATCAAATTTATTTACCTTTAAGACATTTGAATTTTTAGTGTTGCTTCAGTCATATACTTTGGATTATTCTGTGATCGGCTTTGGTATTACTTCAGCAAATACCCCTGATTTTGGCCAATCCATAGCTCAACTGGATAACTGCTCTCTGCCTCTGTAGATTCATTCAGCACCCCAAAAACTTTGGCTTGATTGCATCATTTCTTGAGAGAAAGGTATTTACAACTTTTTTGATAAAACAAAAAAAAAAAATGTGTTTTTATCTGTTAATTTTGAATTGATTCGGTTTTGTTTTTCAGACTGTGGCAGAGTGTGTGCTCTTTTACTATCTTACTAAAAAGAATGAAAACTACAAAAACATTGTGCGGCGAAACTACAGACGCCGCGGGAGAAGCCAGGTATGACATCGTTAATGTTCATAAATCAAATGCTTTTTCCCCTACCCCTGAGAGATGATAATCATCAATAATATACTACTATTACTCAAATAATTTCCGTGTTTATAATACTCAAACAATATTAACAGGGAGCCATTTGCTTCATGGAAAACTGTTTATTTTGTGTAAAACACTTTTGTTAATTATTAGACTATATCAGTACTTTTCGTTAAGGCATGATCTAATAAGTGAGATAAACGAGGTTTCATCACTTCATTGGAAAATATCGGCCAAAGTTTTTGGCCAGACTGTGACAGTCTCACTCTTAACTCTAACCTCAAAAGTCCAGACAGACAGGAAATTGGTAAGGAAGTGGTTGTCCGACCATGAAGAGCAAAAGTTACACAGCAAAAATCTGGTACATTATTGAAATGTTTTGGAATCAAAATGGGTTAATCAGTATTTTTAATAAGCAAAGTTATTGTGATCTGTGTTTATCTTAATGGGAAGGCAGCCAAATACTTCATCAAACTATATCCAAGAAGTTCCCAAATCACTGTAGATTTGCCAATGAGTTAGTTGTGCTAATGCACAAATGCTTCAATAATAAAGACATTTGCAGTAGATCTTTGCAACACATATACTGAAATCTGAACGATACAGAGAAGCATGGCCTCTGCGCAAGGATGACACGCACATTTGTGAAGCTACAGATGAAAATACTTTGATAAATGAATACTCTCTGTGACTAATTTGATTACCCCACAGACGCTTTCTCTGGAGGCAGTGTCTGGCTGTTTTTACTTGACCGCTGTTCTTGCCCCATTGTACAATAAACGCCTGAATAATTAATCACAGTCAATTATCTGTCCATTGAAGTGTGTTGAAGTATACAGGTCAAAGCAGTGGACTGGTTGTCAGTTGTATATATCCCATTACCAGCAATTATCTCTGTAATGGGGTGCATGTCTTTCCCTCTGCAGCATGGGCAGCAACAGCAGCAGCAGCAACAGCAGCAGCAGCAGCAACAGCAACAGCAACAGCAACAACAACAAGTGAACCGTAACAGCCAGGAGGATAAGGAAGCTGAGAGGGAGGAGGACAAGAATGAAGCGGAGGACAAGGACGATGGAATGAAGTAAGTTTGTAAGCGTAAAGTGGGATTAAAAATGCAGGACACATGCGAGTGTGGATCTTTGATGTAATGACTGTTGTATAGTGTGTAGTAGTACCACTGTTTACGTTTACATGGATATCGAGAGAAGCACCAGTCAAACTACAATCTATAGAATTTAAAAACTGATCGAGGGAGTTGTAATTATTTATACTGTGAGTACAACTGCGTGCAGCGGTCTAGGAGAAATTATACGATCAAACAAAACAGTCAGTGCAGTTCGAGTCCTTTGCACATAACCTATAACCTATGAAGTAAAAAAAAAACATGCATTTAAATGTTTGTCTGGTGGACTTTCTTAAACAAAAGACGCCAGGAATAGCAGTCAAAGCGGAACACAACTGTTTAAGAGGTGTTGTGACTAAGGACTCGTGCTCTGCTCTGTCATCCCTGGCACAGCTGCCCTGGTTTGCCTATATTTAGTGTGCCACCAGTGCTTCCCTCAACAAGATTAATGGAGCTGTAATAAGATGAATGGAGGAGCAGTGGGTTCAACTGTAGTGGCCATCTCTCAGCATGCTGTTCTGGTGACATCCAATAAATTATAGAGTCACGAAATGTGCCTCAACTATGACTGCATTGTGTTCATGACTTGGAAATTGCTCACTATAAAAACGCACGTGCATAAAAATCAATCTGATCTTTTGTGTTTTGATTAAATAGTTTGCGCTTTTCTCGTTGGCGTCTCGTTTAATCCCTTTCATTTTGTCCACGCGCAGGGATGACACCTCTGGGGAGGATGCAGAGGACAAGGAGCCCACAGTGGCTTTCAAGGGTCGACGCACAGCCAACAGCCAAGGTCGCCGTAAGGGTCGCATCACCCGCTCTATGACCAGTGAAGTAGAGGAGACGTCTGCCCCGCCTGTCAACAATGAACTCTGTAAGTCTTTGCTACAAGTTTTTAAAAGTATTTGTACTATTTAGGAGACGTGAAATGCAATTTAAAATAATAACAGATTAGAGAACAACATGGTGAATAGGTTTTACGTATGCCCTTGTCCGCCAGTTTCACTCTTTCAGCTGTAATTTGAGCTCCGAAGAGTAGATGTAGTGCTGCTCAAACCATTTCCACTCAGATCGAAAATTACTTTGTGATGGAAGTCGGAACGTCTTGATTTCTAAAAGTGTCCAGATGACTACCTTTGAAACCTTTTCTACCGACTGCTATGTCCAATGAAATGCACAGCCACATACAACTGCACTGTATTCATCATTATGGTATTTTACAGCAGATTTTTAAATGTTCTATTTTGCTTCTATATCAAACCAAATTCAAAAATGCTCAAAGCAATATCTCAAAATTGTACTATTTCCTCTACAATGGTGAGACTTTCTAATTAAAATAGAATATTATTTTAAGGTAATTTGATCCAGCACACTTAATTATGATATGACCCCACCACAAGAGTGCAGCATTGTCTATAACGGACCATTGTTAAAACCTTTTTGTCTAATAGTCTGTTGCCTAAGTATGATTTATATGGAGAATTCCGGGTATTCTTACTCGCCCGTGTAGGTCATAGTATCACTGCAGGTCGGTCAGACATGTACATCAGCTCTTTCCCCTGTTTCAGCAGTTTTATCAATAAGCTGGAGCTGCTCTGCCGCTTTGCTCGGTCACTGAAATCCCAGGTGACACAATCTAAAGGCCTCTTATCTGACAGGTCCGTTCCCTTTGCCCTTCACGGTCCAGATAGAGGACATACATATGAGCTCTAGATTGGCAGACGGGGGCAGGGTCTGGCTTATGGCCCAAGTGAGGAAACAAGCCAGTTGTTCTGTCTATAATAATTAACTGACTCCTTTCCTTGGATTTCCTGCTTCTGTGTATAACAGTCCCTAGTGGTAAAGTTGGTCAGACAAACAATATTCAGTATTTATTTTGGTATCAATACTGGGGGAAAAGTACACTTAAAGATACTTATTAATACAGAATAAGCTATACTTAAGATATGTTGAGGTGACTTCTTCCCCCACCAGCAGCATGAGAAGAAATGTTTTACTAGCACTAAACCAATGTATACTAAACTAAAATATACTATGGTTGTACTAACTATATTGCCTTTATAAATAGTAGTAATCGCAATTGTCCCTAAATGTGTAAAAAAAAAAAAACTTTTTGACCATGCCCAAGTAGCAAAAGTCTCAAAATTATTACTTTGTACCTAACTGAATAATAATGTTAAATGACTTGTATTAGGCACATACAATTTATATATTCAACAAAAAGGAAACGTATTAATGCCCATCAGTATCTCGCACATTGCTTTATCAGTCACTTCTCAACTGACTTTTTAACAGCCCCACCCGTTACACTTTCAAACTGAGATTTCTTATTTTCTAGCCAATCTAGAAATGAATGAGAGTTCACGATGGACTGAAGAGGAGATGGAAACTGCTAAAAAAGGTAAGACAATGCAATCATGCTCATTGCAAAAAAAAAACAACTAGCGCATTGCACTGGCTACTAGTAATAAGAAAAACTGAAACTGTAGTAATCTATAAAACATTTCCAGCTCCAACGAGAGGAAACGGCTATACGTTTCTGTCAATCAGCTTGAACTTGGCCTGTTGCTCTTTGGAGCAGTTTCCCATTTGCTCTGGGTCAAGGCAGCCTCTCTTTATCAAACCTGCTGTAAAGTCTGTTTATTGTCTCCAATGAAGATTACACAGATTTCTGCTCACATTTCATTGCTGCAGCACTAGTGCTTGCCACATGCAGAGCACACGCAAAATCTTAAACTGACAGGATGTTTGTTTTTTAATGGTAATAAAGGCAGCTGCTTCATGATCAGTCTAGTAATAAATGTAAGTTTTTGTCCTCTTATACATGCTTTAACGTTTGCACTTTGCACTGTTAGTTGGATATTAATTAAGTGGACGTCTCGTGCAATTTGTGGGTTATTTTGTGATAAGTGGCACTGCCCTAACGCAAACATGGTTCTGTGTAGTAATCCTGGTTAATGTCTTCAGTTCCATTCTCCTGCAGCAGGATTAGTGGGGCACTCCATCCCAGGGGATTAGCCAGGCAGCTTGGTGGGAGCAGGGCTTCTATAAAGGGCTTATGTAACCTCTAACACACAGCCCTGGTTACTGTACCAATGGCAGCAACAAGGGAGCTGCTTTTGCCATATTTCATCACTTTTAACTACTACACCCAAATCTGCCAATAGGGATTTCCCTTTTAAACAATCTCCACCTCCGTGTTGTCAGGGCAGTAATGAGTCTGACATGGTGGAACTGTTTCCACATGTTTTTCATATTATATTTCCTAAATTACTGACTCATTTACTGTCGACATCTGCATATGCAGAAGTGTGATTTGATTTAATAAATGATCACCTTATGAACACAACGAGCTCTGCTTGTGCACTGTATAAGAGCACTGTGTTTACTTTTGCATCCTTCCTGGTTGTCGTTTATGTACATGTGCATTAATCTGTCAGGCTTTGCCCGAGTGCAGCTAGATAATGGCTCCTGCTCAGCTTCCTAGAATAACTCATTTTAAGAAGTAGCAAGAAGACAATGCTAGACTTTTCTTCCTTCCTTTTTTATAGTCTTGGTCTATCACTCACTCTTCTGTTAGCTTCTTTTGGGTGGGATATGGCTATGATCCAGTTTGGCAGGCGTTATGGAAGATTTGGCAAGCAACTCTTTCCCCACTTACTCCCGCTGCCCACACTGTGTTGTTATGGACTTGGGAGAGGTCACATTCAAGATGAAAAGCGGGTCAGTCAGGAAGAATGTGAGAGCCTTTCTGCTTTCTCATGGTATCAACATCAGCGCTCTCTCTCCCTTGTTTGCACTATTCTTACTCGTCACTTCTAGATCCTCTCCATTGTCTGTGTGGCTGAGTGCCTCTGTGATCTGTATTCCTCCTCTGTTTACTTTTGGACTGCCTGAGACTCTTGTTTGCGTCTGTGCTGGAGTATTAACAAGAGACTAGCGCGTCTACTCACTCATGCGTTTGGGTTTGTGTGTGCACTGGTAGAGTGTGTGCGTGCTGCTGGCAGAGTAAAGCTGGGGGAGGGACAGAGCGGCTGAGCGAGCGAGCGAGGGAGGGTGGGAGGGAAAAGGAGAGATAGGAGAGATCAGATGAGGGTAGAGCAAGGCTGAGCACAGAGCGCCGCCCCACAGTTCCACTTTCCTGTGGAAGTCTTCCCAGACAAGCGCCATTGGGGAAAGACACGGCACTGAAGAAGAGAGCAACCCCGACTAAACACAAGAGTTTGGAGAGCGAGACGGGGAGGGGAGAGGCCAGGAGCATGTGCAGCTTCGTAGCACGTCAACCTGACACCAGCTCAAGTATCAGGCCAGCTGGCAGGAAGAGCCCAGAGTGGATCGGAAGGCCCAGCCCTGAAGAGCGTCCCGACTGGGCCTCCAGAGATCAGGTCGTCTGATAGTGAAGTCCAGAAACGGGCCAGAGACAACGGCTGGACTGACAGGCATGTGACAAACAGGAACAACCACGTTCTAGCTGCAGAAGGTGTTTATTGGACTTACTCTGGGAGGAGCTACTACAGAGCACTTTTCCTATTGGCTTGAAGGAAACGCCTGCCTCAGCAATGTCGCTTCTGATTGGCTGATTGTCCCATGTGTGTTTCTTGGGCAACTGAGGAAACTAGAGCTGCTTTGGATTATGCTGCTTGTAGTCGCTTACAGTGGAACAAACTGGGCATAGTTAGAGGTCATTACTATGTAACCTTTGGCTGTGGTAAATGAATGCAATGTGTAAATAGGTTCAGTGGGTGCAGCACAGTGCTTGTTGACAGAATGTGGATTGTGTCCCTGCATGGGCTCTTTGGTATGTTGTATTTGTCCACATGTGTGATTGCGTTAGGGGGGACTATCTCCTATGCTGCTCTGTTTGATTTGTAGGTCATGAATCCTTACTATTTGAGCAGAGATTGTGTCACATATTTTTCTTTTTTTGCCTTGTTTTTTCTTAGTAGCTTACTAGCCAGATTTCACTAGCAACAATGAATGTTTCCGCAGAAATAAGCACTTCCATGTTAGTTGTATGTGGACATATTGTTACACTTTCAGTCTGATTAACGGATACATTTTGATTATAATTTTAATAACAAAGCTACAAGTGTCAGTAAAGATATGTTATCAGATTTTTAATGCTTGCTTTTGCTTTACATATTTGTTGTTCTAAACAATTGGAGAGCTAGAGAGGAGACAAGGGAGTGAACTGCAATGCTTGTCTATTGCTGTGCTGTCCTACTACCTCTATTAAGTGATGAGGTGCACAGACCTCTGAACCCATGTCCAAGGTTGTCTGGAAGTGTTGGCTCGTTGCCTGTTAATAACTACTACACATACACTGGATGTGAAAGGCTGTCCTGCTGCCAGGGCCTGTCAGGCTGGCACAGGAAACAAGTGGGTGGTGTTAGCTAAGCCTCTTACAGCACACACTGTTAATGAGCTGCTTTTAGCCAACAGCAGACTCGAGGGGGAAACACCGGAGTGCACTTGCACATACACACTGAGTGCCCTCTACATGTCTTGTTTTAGTGTGCGCGCGCACACACGCACACACACACACGCACACACGCACACACGCACACACACACACACACACACACACACACATATACACATACACACACACACACACACCGCGGTGACAGGTTGATCTATCACAGCTCAGGGCCAGCGGGCGCATGCAGACTCTTGTGTAAGCCACAGTCATGTGCTCGGCTGGGTACAGGACCACAGCTTCCTGGAACTAGGTCACATCAAAGTCGGTCCAAATATGACACTAAGTGACCTTAGAAAGAGCCACTGATGTCACTGCTCTGACTGACAGCCCCAGGCAAGGCTGTGTTTTACTATTTAACCTTTATATTTGTGCGTTTAGTTTTAGTTAAACTTGCTTTGGAACAGTGGTGTGACGTTGTTGTAATGGCCTTTTTTTTAAAGTTTATTGTTTGATCTTTTAATTTCAGGCCTTCTCCAATATGGTAGGAATTGGTCCGCCATCGCCAAGATGGTGGGATCAAAAACTGTGTCGCAGTGCAAGAATTTCTACTTCAACTACAAGAAAAGGCAGAAATTGGATGAGATTCTGCAGCAGCATAAAATGAAATCGGTAAAAACTTAATAGATCAGTCATCTAAAACATGATTCCTGACTGCCATCAGAGAGCCTTCCCTGGTATTTAATGGAATTGTTCTGTTTCAGGAAAAGGAGAGGAAGGCTCGCCGTAGGGGCAAGGCTTCACAGAGTGAGGAAGCAAATGCTCAGTTTACGGCTGAAGAGGAGGAGATGGAGGGTTCAGGGGCCAGCGGCAATGAAGAGGAGGCTCCCGAGGATGGAGACGGTATGACACTTGGTTGGATTAATGTTGAAAATTCACTTGTTATTTAAGACCTGGAATAAACCCAAGAGAACTGATCAGTAGAGCTGGTCATGCCATAAACACCATTTGTAACACTCACTGTTGAAGCTGTCACCTGAATGTCCTGAATATACATCTGCTGCTTGTGCATAAGTGTGTTGTCTTTACCTTGACAAAGAGTGTCAAAGGCCCAGGGGAAGCCATCCATCATCACAATTAGTTTTGTGTTCCTTTTTGTTGTACAGTTAAATCTGATTTAAGAAGAGTGGCACTGTAGAGAATATGGTTATACTATAGCAGAAACCAAGAGAGAAAGTGGATATCTAAAGATTGCTTAGTTGTGAAGTTGTGTTACTTTTTCTTTGTGGCTTATCATGTATGTAATGTAATGTATTTTTTGCAGGTGGAGCTAACAATAGCTCTGACACAGACAGTTTACCTTCGCCACATTCTTCGGAGGACTGCAAGGCAAAGGAAGAGGGCACAAGCAAGTCAAAGACCAACACCAACACTGTGGACAAAGACGGGGCCGGGTCAGACTCTGCACAGACAGAAGACGAGAAGCCTGCATTTAAAGAAGATGCTGATGATTCTGTCAAAATGGAGATAAAGACTGAGACTGGAGAAGGCAGTAAGGAGCCACAACCAGCAGTGACTTGTGACACACAGGACAATAAACCTCCTGCCACAGAGACTGAGGAGGCCAAGCCATCCACAAAGAGCTCCAAGAAGGACCAGAGCGCCAAAGCGGGCTCGCACGGAGACAGTGACTCTAGTGCCACATGTAGTGCTGATGAAGTTGAGGAGACTGACAGCAATGATAAATCCAGGTAAGGTCTTTATACGATGCATACATAATGAATGTCAGGGAGACGGAATGAACAAACTGTAGATTTCAATTTAATTGACGGAGCCCTCAACATTCATTTAACTTTTTGTAGTGCAATATTGTATTTGTATGGTATACCAAAACTAAATGACCCATTGGATTTTAACCATTGTCTCAAACCTGTAGTTCAATAGATAGAGCAGTAATAAAGTAGACCACAGGTCTACAGCGGAGCCAGAAATGAATTGGTCTAGTTATAGTTTACCGCAATTATAAATTGGTTTGTGTGTCAAAGGTCTTTTTTTCATAGTGGCTTATTCTGTATTTTGTACCAGGTCTACTACAGCTAAAGCATGATTTTAAAGTGTTTTTGTTGCCTAGCTGCAGTCTATTGCAGGGATGCTTTTCAAGCAGAAATGGTATTTGTTTGAATGTGCTGATATGATGTCATTTATCTTTTTTTTACATGCTCGGGCTGAATGTGTCAATTAAATGAAGGCGCACAAATGGGTGTTAAAGTGTGTGGGAGGAGCGATTAGTCTTGTTTGCATGGTATTTGTTCAATTTTTTCCATGACAGCAGACTGCGTGTGCTGGCAGAGCTGAGGGGAAGCTGCACGCTCTGCCAAAGCAAACAAAGGCAGTGAGTGTGTATCTGACTGTAGCTGTGATACTGTTCTTGTGACTGATGTGGAAAGAGTGCTACATGCCTTGTACATCGTTCCCACATGTATTTATTATTATTGGGGCCTTAAATAGTCATTACTGTATATTCCAAAGATGGCTCTTAAAAATAAATAAATAAATATATATATATATATACATATATATATATATATATATATATATATATATATATATATATATATATATATATATAAATATATATAATATTCTTTTACAACTTAATTTTAAAAATTGCTCTATGTAACTTTTCTGGTGACTTATCAGCCACCTGCTTGTCTCTCTGCTTTGTCTGGAATGTTCCACAGTATGGCATTAAACATGTCTATCATACATTTATTCAAGTACTGAGGTTTTATTGCTTAAAGAAAACATTCTAACTGTGAGTGGGAGCACACATCTGACCTGATACTTTGCCCTTTTCCTGTCACATGGAGATAAATTCAATGCCATACTGTGGCAAGTAAATAAAAAGATAACATCTCTATGGAAATAAGTAGGTGACTGACCATCCACCAAACATCTCTATGGAAATAAGTAGGTGACTGACCATCCACCAAACATACTTAAAGCACCTTTAAGTAGCAACAATTGATGGCATGATATTTTTATTCGATTTTGATTTCATTATCTTTTTTCCTAATTAAACATTTAAACATTAAACTCTTCTTCTTTACAGAATAACCTCTCCAAGGCCAAGCTTACTCAACTATACTCATGATGGGGTCATATCATCACCACTTCAAAAACCAATGGACCTGAAGCAGCTGAAACAAAGAGCTGCAGCTATTCCACCCATCGTAAGTCTTTACACCTGAGTTTCATTGTTCTAGTAATACATTGTTTATTGTATATTGAGTATTGATGACTGGACATAAAATCGGCGTATTAAGTCAGATTGTTTCTAGACTCCTGTAGATGGAGCAAGATAACCTTAATTTTCTTTGTGGTAAAGTAATGTGATAGCACACTGAAAGGATGATTACTTCGAAACAAGAGCTGTTTTGACTATCACTGTGATCAGACACTGCTTGTGGCTCACCATATGTCAAATGCTGGACGGGGCTGTGTCTCTGTCTACATTGTGTACAATACTCTTGTCTTTGGTCCTGTCCGTAGATGCCAGAGGCTTCAGTGCAAAGTAATCAGCGCAGTGCTGTTGGCAAAGCGGCGCCTCCCCACGCCTATGAACTGTTCCAGCGGCAGATCACCAGGGCTCACGGGGAGTCGTCTCAGGAGGTCAAAGCCCAACAGCAGGCCCTGGGCACACCAGGCAAAGGGCAGCCATACCCCCAACAGGCTGACCGGGACAACAGCCCTCGTGTCCGCCCACGCAGCCCCTCCAGCAGCGAAAAGGATGGTAGGAATACTCTATAGCTTGTCCGACTGTTCCGAGTTCATTTCAGATCAATGCACCATGGCCTGGATAGGATTATGTAGTAGAAAAGGCTTAAGAGTGTTTGGATATGTAACTAATCTCTTCTTCAATGGTCAGCGTGTGTTATTGTTTGACAGAAGAGAGGATAATAAATCTCTTAACTGGTTTAAATTGTTTACACATTAAGATATTACCATACCAGTTGGATTCTTTGACTATTTGTGTGTACTGTGTTCAGAGATAATAAAATAATCAACGTCTTACATTCACTTTTTAATATGGCGTCATATGTCATTAATGCTGTTCATCAATCATCTCTTTTTTTCGGCTGCTTACTTCAGACTACTGCACTTCAGACACAGCAGCCGAGTTCGAGATTTAAAGTAAACGTTAAATATATATATATATATTGATACAACCCATAAATGGGGAAGTGCTTTATTAATAGCTTTGAGCTAATAGCTCACATTCTCTGTCTGTGGAGCAGGAGAGTAAGAGCAACCTTTCTCTGAAGGGTCTTGTGTGCCTCAGCTCAGACTGCTGAGACTCAGAGCAGTTTGTCCAATGTTCTTCTCTCATCACAAACAACACATTTCTGATGGTCTTCTTTATCAGTCTGTCCAGCCTCTGTGCACCCCCTCTGGCCCCTGCACACCACCCCATAGAAGCACATCTTACTGACTTTGACTTAAACCATTTCAAAGAACAATGAAAGTTTTGTCATGTGTTTTAGTGTAAAAACGTATATTTGGCACTGTATGATCCACTTAACTTTAACCTTGAATCAGTCTTGGTGTGAAGCATTCAGGTGTTTCTGGGGCACTTCTGGAGAGCCGGGCTGATGAATGATCTGGTATTGCTATTGACCCAAAAGTGAAAATAGTTCACTTTGTAGCATTGGAATGTGTTTAAGACTTTCCGCTTAGTCGACGCAAGCCATTTAATTTCACAGAGAATTTCTGCTATGCATTTTGTCAACAGTTACAAAGGTTTAAATTTGAACTTTCCCTACAGCAGGGATATTGCCAGAATCAACCTTGCAATAAGAAAGTGCAAAAAGTAAAACTAGTCCAGTACTTCTTTGACCTGTTTTGTTTTTTCCCCTTATTGTAGAGAAGTCCAGGCCTTATTCTCCTCACAGTGAAGCTAAGAAGCAGGCACTTGCCCCGGATGACCTCAGGATGTCCACTTTAGGTCGTCCTGTTATGTCTCCTTACCCAGTGTCCCCTCGTGACATGGCCAAGATCAGCCATGACCAGCATCTGCTCCACTACAACTGTGAGCTTGTTTCTGTGTTTTCGTCAGATAATCATACATTTTGGTTGCTGGATAAATCGTCTGACTTTTACTATCTTTGCCCGTCAGCATTTCAACAGTCGGGCCACTCTTCTCTTGGTTTGCCTCAAGATGGCATCAGGTTAGCAACTGTTAGACCTATGTTAATGCCAGAGCCACCCCCTCTGATATCATCCAGCAAGCCAGGAGGTTCAATAACAGAGGTGTGTAAAAAGATCAGCACCAACCCAAGCTAATATACAAAAACACACAAGTTATTTACATATATCTTTCACCTCCAATATTCAGGGCACACCTGTACAACTCCACAGTCCAGCTCACAATCTGGACCACAGCAAAGCAGGCTCTTCGCAGATGTCTTGGGTTGATCCAAGAAAAACAGGTAATTATATTTGAACCACTTTGCTATTTTTCCAAATACACAATGTTTACTTGGCTTCTCACTTACCTCAGGGGCTTATCCAGTGGTGAAGCAGGAGCAGTTGTCCCCTCGTAGCTCCTCATCCCAGGCCGAGTCGTCCCAGGGGCCGTCCCATGACAATGCACGAGGTGAGGGATTTGATGCTTGCAAATCCTTCTACTTAGACTTTGGTAAATGTGCAGAGCATTTATAATTACGTATAATCTTTTGCTATATATATTAACATATTAGTCAGATCAATCTAGATCAATGATGCCTTTTTGTTCCATGTCTGTAGCTTCTCATGCAGCTGTGCAGGGTGGCAGTATTACCAAGGGCATCCCCGGCTCCAGAATGCATCCAGAACCCATTTCGTACAGAGGAGGATCCATCACTAAGGTGGGTTTCTAAAGTTTTTTTCTTTTCACTGTTAACAATTTCAACACACATAATGTCATCAACATTAGCAAACTCGGGGCATTGCTCTGTCTGAAGCGCTGTGACTCAAGTTAGACTTTAATCTGAGCTTTGGTTTAACACAATCTGATATAAAGCACAGACTTAGTTTTAACTTTTAAACTTATTTTGCTCTTATTAAAGTCTCTCTCAAATTAAGTATACAAAGTATAAAGTTTGGAACAACGATTACTACAACGATCTCCACACACCATTTGCTGGTCCATCAGGCTCACAGTGGAAGTGTAGCATTATACAGTCAAATAGATTAGAAAAACTCTTCACATTTTGAGTGTACATTTGTTGGGCTAAGAGTTTTTTATTAAATGCACTTCCTGGGACACTTTAGTTAATGTTGAATTAACTGTGTGCTGTTTCCTCTTGAGGGACTGCAGTAAACATTAGTTTTACTGTATGATACATTACAAATGATTGTTTTGTGGCTGTGAATTCTTGAAACTCCCGGTTATGTCAGAGCCGTGCTGTCCTACTTGTTTCTGACATAACTGCAGCTCATATCAAGCCCCGTCACCATGGCAACAGGTACACACTGTACCACATCTGTTACTCCCTTTTATCCCTTTATCCCTTTACTGGCACACTAAGCCTACACACTTCCTACTGCCATAACACATCCATCGCGCTGGTTATTGATCATCACTGTATATTTATTTACTCTACTTTGTATTTTGCACCCAATTATCTTGGATTAGTTGTAAATATGATACTATTGTTTGTACCCATAACTATATTTCTTTGAACAATTGGAACTCTAAATGCCATGAAACAAATGTTTAAAACCGAAATCTTGCAAACTAATCTGTGTATATTTACTTACAATGAAAATGAAATGGAATTGGATGAATTAGAATTATTCCCGTTTAGATTTATGTATATAATTATAAGATAATGGTACAGTAAGGCAAGGCAAGGCAAGGCAAGTTTATTTGTAGAGCACATTTCATACACAAGGCAATTCAAAGTGCTTCACACAGCAGGAAAAAATGCATTCAAATCACAAAGAAATTACAGAAATACAATAAAATTAACTAAATTAAAAATTATCAATCCAACTGATTTTCTAAACTAATAAAATCACAAACAAAAGAGAAGAGTGCAACGATAAAAATTAACTACAATAAAATTAACTAAATTAAAAATTATCAATCCAACTGATTTTCTAAACTAATAAAATCACAAACAAAAGAGAAGAGTGCAAAGAAAAAATCCTTTCAGTCATATGCGCAGCTAAACAAAACTGTTTTTAGCTTAGATTTGAACTTTGTCAGAGTAGAAGCCTGTCTCACATCTTCAGGAAGACTGTTCCAGATTTTAGCTGCATAAAACTGAGGGAGCGAGGGAGCGAGTGAGGCGTAAGAGTAATACTATTCTTCTTAAAGGCTTTGCTTAACCTTTTCTTTACAGGGGACTCCAGCTGATGTGTTGTATAAAGGAACCATCGCGCGTCTCATCACAGAAGACAGTGCCAACCGGGCAGAGAGAGAGCGAGACGAGGCGCTGTCCAAGGGCCATGTGCTTTACGAGGGCATCAGTGGACACATTCTCACTTATGACCGTGAGTTGATCTGCTTTGGAGGATTTCAAGTTGCAGAGATTTAAATAAATTGTAAAATTATTTGAGGGTATCATAAGGTAATATTACAGATTATAACTTTGGTGCTCAACTTGGTTTATATTTTGTCACTTTAGTGTGGGATTTCTATTACATAACTTTTTGACATAAAATAAGTTAATTAAAAAGCAAGATTTAAATAGGACTTTTCATAATAGGTCTGTAGTTCCTGCAAATAATGAAAATTGTGACAAATTGTTATTGTCATTTGCAGGTCCACCCTCTCAGCCGCCTAAAGATGAGGGCAGAGGTGCAGCTGAAGGCCCGGGACTCAAGCGTCCCTATGACGTAATGGAAGGTGGCATCAGCAGAGGACTGCCTATCAGGGACTCACTGTCTGCTGCCAACTGTGAGGGTAAGATAACGCTGCCTATTCCTGCATCACCAACTGTCAGTGCTCACCAGAGCTTCATTGTACTGTACCTCATCTCTGCTGTAGGTCTGATTGGTCGAGCTCTGCCCCATGACAGAGACAGTCCACACCACACATATAAGGATGCACATCATAACCGAGGGTCCATTTCTCAAGGTCGGTGAATACATTTTATATAATGTTAAGAACCCAGATTATTAGTTGTTGAATGATCTGAATGTTTACTCGCATTATGGGAAATAAATACACTTTGGTTTTCAGGCATACCCCGCCATCTTGACTCTCAAGATGGTTACATGAGGAGAGAAGCTAAACAGATGAAGCGGGAAGGTTCCCCGCCCCGTGCCCCTGGCTCCCTATCAGACCCACTGAAAGGCAGGGACCCAATGGTGCCCACAGTGAAAGAACCCGGGCGCTCCATCCATCTTATTCCCAAGGAAAGCATTATATCTCAGGTATCCGTTCTGTTTTATTTTTTATATTTCATATATTGATTATGTTGCTGAGCAAATCTGCACATTATTTCCAGGTGGCACCAATGAAGCAAGACTCCCCTGCTTCAGGAAAGCGCCATGATGTTCGCTCCATCATCGCTAGTTCACCACGCTCATACCATAATCCTCCCTCGCACATGGATATCCGTGGGGAGAGGGCTCGATATGAAGAGGCGCCTAAAGGCCGTCCCAGCGCCGTGGTTAGCACAGCCAGTACTATGGCCCGATCATCACCCCTCACTCTGGGAGCGGAGCAAGGCAAGGCCCACCACAGTCCAGTGGGGTATGACGAGAAGGGCTCTTTAAGGAGCTCCTATCCTGGGCCCTCACATCGTGGCTCTCCACTGTCGAGAGAGGGAGGACAGCGGCAGCATGACGGTAGGTTTACGTCATTTTATCAGCAAAACAAAAAGCATGTTTGACAAAAAGTCCTCCATCTAAACAAAACATGTCTATTTCTCACTCTAGGTTCAAGTAAGAATCCCTCTCAGGAGAGGAAGGCCACACCCACTCCCCGAGAAATGAGGGCTACAAAGTCTCCTCTCCCAGGTGTCTCAGACCAGCAGACCTACGAGCATCTGCTGCAGGGGCTTGGTGCAGCTGAGGTGTACCGCCAAATCCCACTACCCTTTGATCCAGCATCACTTCCTCGCGGCATCCCCATTGACCCAGGTAATGCCAGGAAAAAAACAGTAGGGGTTTATAGAGTTGCACAGGCAGAACTAACCAGGTCTGACCTGACAGAAGGCCTAGTTCAGCCTCAGTCAAATAAACAATTTGAGCTACGACGCTAAGTGTGACAATATGTTCTTTGTTTTTCTTTATAGCTGCCTACTATTTGCCTCGCCACCTCGCACCAAACCCAGCATACCCTCACCCATACCCCTACCTCATCCGAGGCTTCCCTGACACTGCAGCTTTGGAGAATCGTCAAACTTTATTCAACGATTACATCACCTCTCAGCAAATGCACCAGTGGCCCGCTGCAGCTGCCATGGCGGCCCAGCGCTCCGATCTCCTTAGAGGCCTTGCTCCACGAGACCAGCTGTCCTTACCCTATAACGCAGCGCCACGTGGTAAGATTAAAGCAGAGAATATTTTATGAGAATAATATACTTGATTTGCCCATCCATAATGGCATCCATTTGCATTTACTTTTTCAAATTGCTGTTTTCAGTCGTCATCAGATTTTTCAGTTTACTCTGTTCCCTTTTTCTTCCTTTAGCGATCCTTGATTTGTCTCAGGTGACCTCACACTTACCTGTCCTGGTACCTCCACCCTCAGGGGCAAGAGGCTCCCCGATGGAGCGCATCACATACTTGCCTGGGACTAGTGCCTCATTCCCGGGCAGGCCTTACACCACTTCTCCTATCTCACCAGGTATATTCTAGTTTATTTTTTGTTTAAACTATATATTTTAATATGTTTGTTTTGTTTTTATTTAAATTCAAAAATGTTTGTTGCCATCTCTCTCAACAGTTGGTTCATCCCACATGAACAAGATGCAAAGTTCATCTTCTGAACGTGAGCGTGAAAGAGAACGCGAGCGTGAAAGAGAGCGCGAGCGAGACAGAGACAGAGAGAGGGATCGGGACAGAGAAAGAGAACGCGAGAGGGAGAGAGAAAGGGACCGAGACAGAGAAAAGAGCTCTCATGGAGTCGTGGAACATGCACCCATTTGGCGACCTGGTATTTATTTTAATGCTTAAAATTCCATTTATCTTGTACTCACATTTGATAAGTTACAGCTGAATCTTGACCGTTCCCAGGTACCGAGCACACTGCGGGCAGTAGCAGTAGTGGAGCCAGGTCCTCTCAGCCCTACAGCCACCAGCACTCTCCAGTATCTCCTCGAAACCAGGAAAACGTGCAGCAGCGGCCAAGTGTCTTACACAACACATGCAAGAGTCTGTCCGTCAATGAGCACGCCAGTTCGTCCGTTTTGCGGTTGGTTTTATTTGGACAGAATTTCTTTTTAATTAAAAAAAAATTCAAATTCAAAATGTTTTTGCCCACCCATTCCAGATCCATGCCCCAAGGCTCAGGACGTTTCCAGAATTACCCGGGCCATATGAGAACAGGATTGCCACCTGAGGCCTTCCCACCGGGGATGGACTCTGCCAAAGAGCAGAGCCGTGACGGCAAAGCAAGAGGAATTCCTAAGCACGTCCCAGAGCAGCATGGACCCTCAAGTAAATCTGACCCCAAGTTATCGAGCCATAGTCCAGCAGGAATGTACCCCGTTCCATATTCCTCTGCGTCAGGCCGGCTCACGCTGCCTCCCCAGTCGGATAACCCTCTGGGTCGTGGAGAATGTGGTACTCCAAGTAGGGAAAAGACACAAAACAAACAGATGTCCCTTCAGGAACAAGAGCTTCGAGCACTCGGTAAGACCACAATGACTGCGGCCAACTTCATAAACGCAATTATTATGCGTCAAATTTCATGTGAAACGGGGATGCCAGAGACAAGTTCGCTTGTTGCCAGCAGTGCCAGTGATGGTAAGACACGCTGGATCCCAGGGTCCCCTCATCACCAGCCCCTCCTCCGTCAGTTTGTGGCCTATTGCACGCTTTGGTGATTGGCATTCTCAAATCAGCCCAATTAATTAGGCCCGAGCCCCAGCAGGGCGGAGGGCCTATTGCTCCCGCAACGCTGCTGAACTGTCTGACCAAACATGCGGGCACAGCGAACTAGCCCATGCCGAAGGCATGGATCATGCATACTTACTCCTGCTATGACAGAAATAGTCAAGACAACAAATAGTCATAGACAACAGCAGCGCGAAGCGCTGCATTCCTCCAAAAACCCTCCTGGCATCGTCCTGTACGCGAGAGTCCATGCCGCAGGCATGTGCCATGCTTGTATCTGCTCAAATCAATGGAAGTCTATGGGGAGTGGGCGGGGCATCCCGACGGAATAGGGAGTGACGAGCGCGTAAGCGCTCGTAATGATGATTCCACCCCATGGCGGCATCGGGAAGGCTTAGAGCTTTCAAACGATGTATAATTTGTTGTTATAGTGGAAACGACTATGTTGTTTTTGCTAAAAATATTATTATTTTTATTAGGCCCGAGCGCCACAAGCTGGCGAGAGGCCTATTAATCTCGTAAGGCCGTGCAAAGCACGGCTGCGAAAGTGCGCACGTAGTGCGCACGAAATCGAGCGCGAAGCGCTCGCCCACTTCCAAACACTCACTAACGCACTCCTTCACTCATGCACGCCCCATGCATACTAATTAGTTGTAAGAAAATGGAACATTACCGTTGTAAACGGACGAAGCCCGTGCAAAAGTGCGCACTAAACGAGCACTTTACATTGAGAAAGGATGGCTTTATAATATAAAGCACTCATTTGCCCTAAGTAGCTCATGAATACGTTCCCCATCTCTTGCATGTTCCGTGCATATAAGCATGTAATGCAAAAATTGAACATTATTACTGTATAGATGGCCAAAAACACAAAGTTGGCGGAGCCCACTCAAAATTAACGAAAGTACCCGTCAGTGACCAGGGACCCACACCATGAGGTAGGAAAGCGCGAGCGCTTTCCGAAAATGTATAGTTTATGATATTAGAAAAATGGGAAACATTGTTTTCGCATCGGAATATTATTCTTTCTTTCTTTCTTTCTTTCTTTCTTTCTTTCTTTCTTTCTTTCTTTCTTTCTTCCTTTCTTTCTTTCTTTCTTTCCTTCTTCTTCTTCTCCACCACCACCACCACCACCACCACCACCACCACCACCACCAAAATTTGCACACCTCTAAAAAATCGTGCCTCTCTACATTCTGGCTATTTCCCTTTTCTAAAATAAAAATGTACCAAAAATGCATTGAGAGCTGGGAAATGACCCAAAAAAAATCTGATCGTAGAATCATGAAATTTGGCGCAGAGATAGATGGTGACAAGAGAAGTAAAAAATATTATTACGGCAACGCCGTCCGCCCAACCAAATGTCGGCCATATTGCTTCAAAAATGGCTAAACATGACTTTGGAGTTTTTCCAAACTTTTACGGCGTTGGCCCTAAAAAGCTGAAATTTGGTGAAAATGCTACTGAGGAGTGGGACATCAAAAGTTATCCAAATTACATTGATACCTCTCACGGTCTCTGTGCGGCGAACTGTAGCAAGAACTGTAAACTGTAGCAAGAATTTCAGAAATCTCCCAAATTTAACATTTCTGCCGTTTGCGCAGATAAAGTCCGAATTGCGTCAAATTAGAATCAGTTGTTAAACTCTTTGCCCTAAACCTACTTGAAGTGAAATAAATTAATTTGGAGCCACAGCGCCCCCTACAGATCTTGTATGGAGGTTAAATGTTTAGTTTTGCGAAATTTTATGAAATTTGACACACAACTCAATTTTAGAATCCCCATCAAAAAAGTCAATGAGACCCATGTCATAATTGTTATGGCTTTGCCGTAACGATGACCGAAATCTTCCATGTTATTCCAATGGGGAAATCGCCAGAACATGTTTACACTTTAGACTTTCACAAACTCCTCAGACCAGTATATTTTAGACTCCAGGATTGAAAGGGCATTTGACTGTGGAAGTAATTTTTAAGTGCTGTTCAACTGCGGTTATGAAGTGCAGTGAATGACCTGATGCTGTTTATTGTTTCAAAGAAATCACAAGCACTATGGACCTGACATACTGTAGTGCAAAACAAATGTACACATTACCAGTCACTAAACAGACTCCCTGGGTCCCAGAGCACCAGGGGAATGTGTTGAGGCCGCACATGGGGGAGGGGGTTCTGCAGCGTCTGTCGCCCAGAGCTCTGCATGTTCATATTTATAGCTCACTTCAATTTATGCTGATTGTTACACACAATTCTCCTCACATCTATCTAAATCAATATTGTGGGAACTATTGATATCAAGTCATTTTATGGTGCTTCTTGTTTTGTATGTATTGTGTTGAACTTCTCTGTGTTTCTTAAGGACAACGATGCATGTAATTTTTACGTAATCTGGACTGGAAACAAATGCAAACTGTAGTATATTGCTGGTGAATAAGGGACATAACCTGCCGGTATTACCAGAACTTTAGGATCTCACTGACCAATGGGAAAGATGCAGGCTAATGATTTTGATAGCGCTTGGGATCCAACATCCAAAACTTGGCTATTGAACAATATTAATAAATAAACAAAAGTGCTGTGGAACAATCCAATATACTTCCAGGTATCTACTGGTAAATGCATTTATCTCACTTAAGTATCAAAATACTACATTTACATCCATTAGGTTAACTGAACATGCTGAAATTTGACGACACAATCTCAAGCTCCAATGCTGCAACACCCAGTGTCCTCCTGGGAGTCCTGGGATGTGGTTACTGTTGTTCAACTTGTATCATCCAGGGAGGAAAAACATATAGTGTGGTGCAATAAACAAATATAGTTTGGAAACAAAATCTTTCCCCTAAAAGGAGCTCCACAGACAAAAACAAATACTTAAATAGGTCCCTCACAATGATACTGTACAATTGCTACTTTGACACCTTAATAAACTATGTTCCACTGTTGCACACTTTCCAAGGTTTAGGAAATAATAAATATTCTCTGATATGAGTAGTTGATGAATGGATGTATTCTAAACGGAAATCTGATCTAAACAAATCAATGTGTTTTCTTTACCACAGGGCAGAAAATGGAGCATCACAGTATGTACCGTCCTCCATCAGTGGAGAGGATGTCTCCAGGCCAACAGCCACCATCGCCCTGTGTCAAAGGGAGTCAGAGAGTTGTGACTCTAGCCCAGCACATCAGTGTAAGCAAAGCCTAAACCATTGAGTTTACAAGATCACGCTTATTCTGTTCAGTCCTCAAGAGAGTGTGCTTTTTAAACAGGAGGTAATAACTAAAGACTACACAAGGCAGAGTCAGCAGCAGAGCTACCATGGTTCTCCAGTCTTGGACCTGACACGTCCACCCAGTGCCTCGCAACCTCCAGCTCAACAAGACCCTGTCCCGGGCCGGTACTCAGACAGCCTTGGAGGAGAGAGAAACCGAGACCGGTACAAATCACAACCATGGCAAGAATTTAAATACATGTGTTTTCAGGGTGTAAGATTTGATGTGACGTTTTCTCACAGGTCCCCGTCCCAGCCCAAGTCATCCCCCGTCAGTGTCTCAAACGATGGCATTGAGCCTGTTTCTCCAGCTGGAGTCAACTCTGATCCCGATGCCCAGGGAAGCGCTGCCTACCCCAATGAGCAGGCAGAACAAGGGTAAGGGACATTGGGCCAACGCGTTCTTAAAAAATATTTTTTATTTACATTATATATATATATATATATATATATATATATATATATATATATATATATATATATATATATATATATATATATATATATATATATATATATATATATATATATATATATATATATATATATATATATATATATATATATATATATATATATATATATATATGTGTAAATGAGTCAATTAAATAAATCAAATTAAATATTTTTCTGTAATACCCAAAATTAACATGTCATCAACATGAAACATCCAGGAATGAGACAGCAGATGTCATGTTTTACAGCATTGGCTCTCGGTCCCCAACCAATGCCGTCCAACCACCAGCGTTCTTTAGCAAGCTTACAGAGAGCACCTCAGCAATTGTCAAATCAAAGAAACAAGAGATGATCAAGAAGATGACTGTTGTGGGAAATGAAAATGATTTTAGTAAGTATGGTACTACATGTACTGCACATACACTGCTTAAAAACATAGTCTATAACATCATATTTTGATACTTCAGATGCTGGTCAACCAGGGACTGAGATCTTCAATATGCCAGCATCCACCGGTGCAGGTAATCGATTATCTTTCCCCCACATGAGCTCATATTTGCTTATTTTGTGCCTTGTCTGATGTTTGTTCTTGTTACAGGCCCTGTGTGTGTGCGCAGCCATCCTGCCCCAGAAACCCCTGGGAACTCCATCGGTCTGGAGGCCATCATCCGAAAGGCTTTGATGGGTAAATATGACGACCAGGGTGAGGATCGCTCCCTTTCCAACCCTGGCTCCAGTGGCCCGGCAGCTGCTGTTGATGGACGTGCTGAAGATGGTTTCTCTCAAGGTGGGACGAACAATTCTAAAACAAAGCTGTCTCTATGGTGTTGGCAATTCCAGCTTAATTTATTTGCATCTGATGTTTGCAGGAGGAACCAAGTCCTCAAAGGGCAATGGACGCTCAAACGGTCGCAAAAGCAAGTCTCCAGGACCAGGCATGTCTGGAGGGGAGCGTCCGTCTTCTGTGTCCTCTGTCCACTCTGAGGGAGACTACAACAGGAGGACCCCACTCAGCAACAGGGTGCTGGAAGAAAGGCCATCATCTACAGGTATTAAGTGCACCCATTCCCTTTGAATCATTGTGTCAGCATCTGACAAACTTGACCTTCTCTCTTCTGGACAGGTTCCACTCCCACACCCTATCCCTATAACCCTCTGACGATGCGTTTCCCCAGTGGGACAGTGTCTGCTCCCTCGCCCTCTCCAGGACAGGGGGCTCCAGGCCCCGGACCACAGGGGCGCTGGGAGGAGGAGCCTAAGCCTCTGCTCATGTCCCAGTACGAGACACTTTCAGACAGCGAGTGACCTGGACATCACTACAGTCTCCATGTCTGTGCTGCTGCAGACGCCGACACTAACAGGTGTTTAGTGCCACACCATTCCTTCACTGTCCACATTCAGTTGAAAGTCGCCTGCCTCTTCTTGTTGCACAAAGCACCACAGGAGCAGGACGTATGCTCCTTGTGTCTTTGTGCTTTCACTTCCTGCTCCCACTCCGTGACTCGTCTCAAGGACACATCACTTTTTAACAGCTTCTCGGGCCTTACCTCGACAGAGTCACTAAGGTGCTCCTCCGGCTGCTGCACTCTGATGTGGATGGTGTTGGTTTGGTCAGAGGCAGATGGTGAAATGCTACCACTACAGAAGTGTGAGATGTGGGAGGGTCGAAGTGGCTTTGCTTATTTGTGTTCTCCTTTTTTTTCAGTTGTGTCTGTAGATGTTGAGCTGAACCTACATTTTGATGGTGGACATTTGATTGTGTCATTTGTTGTCTGTTATCTGCAGTGATGTATGTTGTTTTTGCAGGGTCTGGGGTACAGGTTTTGTGGGAGGGTCATATTATAGGTTTACAGGGTAAACATACTATTATTGCTGATATTTGAGAGGTCCCAGAGAATAGGCCTGTTGACGTCAGGCCTCTAAATGTGCAGAGATAATGGCACAGACACAAGTGACACTTTCTCACTGTTTTTATAATAACCATGTCTGTATTTGTTTTGGATGTTAAGCACTTAGCCGTAAGTCTCCTTGCATTTGAATCATGTTTCCAAGGCTGATGAAAAAAGGATTCAATAACAGTGTAGACATTTCTTTCTGAAACTTTCCTACTCAACTGTTTTTGATGTTGCCGCTGAAACCTTCAGTGCTCCCACACTCAAAGCGACAATCACACCGTTGACTGATGAGTCTGCTGCTCGGAGCAAGTGCATCCCGACCCCGAAGCTGCTCTGAGACAAAGTCCTCACATGCAGTTTGTGTGATTTAAAGAGGTGACAAAGAAGCCATCTTTTTCTTGGCCCCGAACTGACGCAAGCATGACTTTTACCTGGTTTCAGATGTGACTGTCATTGTCTGGAGAAGGTAGAACTGAACACAAGTCCTCTTTCACTTTGTACAGTTATAGTGTTAAGTGCCATTTATTTTACATAAACAGTACTGAAATTACCAAGCGACGCACAAACTCTTTGGTTCAGCCCAGATACGTGGGGTTACAGGGATATAGCCAACTCTTACAAACCTTTTATCTTCTTTTTTTGTTTTTTACTCAAATTTATCACAGCCATGGCTTTTATTTGAAGGTGATGCTAAATATCACAGGACCATTCTTACACAACTGTTAATATCTCTCCACTTGACACACTTTGTTCAGATGAATGAAAGGAGGAAGCTCCGAAAACGTTTTCTGTACACACACACACACACACACAGAGAGAGAGAGTTGTTTTTACTCCCAGTATTTTAAAGAAGTTGCTGAGTTTGTCACAGTGGAGATTCACAACACATGGCTGTTGTAGGACTACCTCCTCTCCCTCATTTGTGCTACCTGTTGACGGTGGTTGTTAAGCATGCCACATCTCGACTCTTGCGTTGTGTTTGACTGGACTGATAGAAAATTTGTTTATTTCTTTGGCAAAAAAAATAAATATATAAAGGGCAGGCTTTGTATATATTAGCCTGCTTTGGTATGCTACGTGTATCCACACATGTTAAGAATGTGACAGCGACCTGAAAAAAGAAACAAAAACAAAGCCATATCCATATTCCCTCAAGCAAAGAGATTGAGTTTTGTTTTTAACTGTATAGTGACACACTCGCATACACACACAAACACATCATTTTTCATAATTTGTCTCCGTTTCCGTACAAATGAAATTACGTCGTTTTCCCCTGCACTGTTCAACGGTGAATGGGGGGATCGACAAAACAGTACAACGTTCAACCATTTTGTGCATACAGATTTTTTTCTTTTTTTTAATATAACCCACTGTATAATAACAAGGATTGTATATAAAACTGAAGAGATGTAAATATTTATGTGGCTTGCTTCAAGGTTGGTATTACAGAAAAGAAATATTCACATGGTTAAATTCTACATGCCCACCAGCAAGCTTTGTGGATAGCAGTGTGAAAACGAAAACAAAAGACACTGCCTTAATGTTTAAATAAAAAGCTTATTGCCATTTATGCCTTGCGGGTAACTTTATTGTGCTTTTTTTCTTATCCATTTCTTTGACATCTGAAATGACATGTTTTAGAGTGATGTAAGTACGTACATTTGATTTGTATAGCACCTTTCACAGACATAAATCACAAAGTGCTTCACAAAAACACAAAAAACTTGCCGTGAGCAATACACATACAACAATATAGTCAAATCAGTCCCTAAAGCAACTGTAATGAAAAGGCCTGACTGAATAAAAAGGCTTTGAGCTAACAAAGTAACTATTTGATACCGACCGGGGTGGAAGGTACTGTCATTTTAATTTTTTAGGTATTTTATTTTAGTAATCTTTACAGCGTACATACAACAGTTATCTGTACTTTCTACTGCACCACATCTTTTTAACTGGACTGAAAAAGTACTTTCCTTTACCGTTCAATGGTTAAGAGTTGATTTTCAGCTCGTTCATAGTGACATTCTGCCTAAAGGTTTTGACTTCAAACAATTTCTCAATGCCACTATGTTTGACCCATGAATAGTTGCAATATAATGTAAAATACTCTTTAACTATAGAAGTACATTTTCAAAGGGGTGCTTCAATACTTTAAAACGTAAATAGTTTTGTGTGACACTTTCACTGAAAATAACAATCATACATTATAACTAGGGATGTGCGCATATCAAATTGAAGTGTCACAATTATTGTGAGGAAAAAACACCACAATTCAGCAGTTTTCTTTCATTACTGTTCCTCAGGTTTGTGCCCAGCTTTACAAAATCCAACCATATTAAATGTGATGGAAAACAACCAGATGAAAAGTGGTTTATATTAAGATATCAAGTGTTTTTGGACTATACATCAAAACAAAAATACTACATTTTGCGTCCAAAACTGCCACGATTGTAATTTTTTTAGTTCCTTACGATTGTATTATGACTTGAATAATCACAATTCTCGATTAACCTAATAATCTTGACCTCCCTAATCGATCACATGTCGACTTGTCTCGTGTCTTCTCAGCGCTCTCGCCGCTGGAGGGCGCTATAGCCGAGGCCGGGGAGATAAACGAGGCGCTGAGGGCTGAGCGCTGCTGTGGAAACACACGGCACCGCTCCAAGGGCCCCTGCCAAGAGCCACTGCTGTTATTTTAGCAGCTGTGCGATATTTAAAGCCTGTAAAGAAAACTGCAGCACACATGCTTTCTTAAACTGCCGCCTGTGAAGGGGTGCTTGAATAGAATGTGGCCCACCCTGCTTTTGTGTAATAGTGTTGTACTGTTCAGAAAATAGTTCAAATTCATGACAAAATACTGCAGACAGTTGGACGAACAGAGCGCGGGATGGAACGTAAAGGAAAAAGTTCCGTTGCGGATGGTAAGAGTGGACGCTAAGCGTCCACGGAGAGACATTAGCATAGCATTAGCATAACAATGGAAAATGAAAAAACAAAGTTAACAAAAGAGCAATGGGATAACTTGATAAGATGCTGGATCACAACTGGTAAAATATATACGTTTTAATTACGTTTTGAAGAAGAAGAAGAAGATTAAAGCCGCAAGCAGCATCCAACGGCCCTCGCGGGCCGCCGGCCTTCCGACTCTGCGCTTTCGACTTGATAAAGATGGCGCCCTTATTGTGTTGAATTAAAAAAGAACTTGACAGACGGCGACACATTGGACATGGCCAATCCAGTGCAAATGAACACAAGTGTCAGTCAAATTTGCTGCGCCGCCGCACAGAGACCGTAGCACTTAGAATATAAATATGGATAACTTTTGATGCCCCGCTTGTGTAGATGATATTTCCCAAAGTAAAGCTTGATCGGGCTATTGCCCACGGAGGAGTTTGTTAAAGTGTGAAGCATAAATGTGAACATTTCAAAGATTTGGCGTTTTTCCCATTTGTGACAGTATATTTGCAGCTCCACGGCACAGAGACCGTAGCACTTAAAATCAAAATATGAATAACTTTTGATGCCCCGCTTGTGTAGATGATTCTCCCCAAATATGAACTTGATCGGACAATCGCCCTAGGAGGAGTTTGTTAAAGTGTGAAGCGTAAAAATGTGGTCATTTTAGAGCTTTTGCGGTTTCCCCATAGGAATAACATGGGACGTTTCTGTCATCGCTACGGCTACGCTGTACAAAATATGACTTTGGCTCCCATACTTTTATTTTGGGGATGGCAAATGAGAATTGTGTGCAAAATGTTATGTCATTTGGAAAAACTCTATTGTTTATAGGCCACTCTGGAGGCCAAATAGTCAGAATTCTGGGTAAAGTTTGTGGCTCCGCCGCACAGAGACCGTAAATATTATCCTTAAAATTTGGATAACTTTAGATGCCCCACTTGTCTAGAGGAAGTACACCGATTTTGAGGTCGGTGGGCAAAACGCCCTAAGAGGAGTTCTTTAAAGTGTGAAGCGTAAAAATGTTGTGATTTGAGCGATTCTGCGATTTTCCCATAAGGATAACATGGGATGTTTCTGTCATCGCTACGGTTACGCCGTACAAAATATGACTTTGGCTCTCATACTTTTGTGATCAGGATGGCAAATTAGAATTTTGTGCAAAATATCATGTCATTTGCAAAAACTATTGTTTATAGGCCACTCTGAAGGCCAAATAGTCAGAATTCTGGGAAACGTTTGCGGCTCCATCGCACAGAGACTGTAAAAGCTATCCTTAAAATTTGAATAACTTTAGATGCCCCACTTGTCTAGAGGACGTACACCGATTTTGAGGTCGGTGGGCAAAACGCCCTAGGAGGAGTTCGTTAAAGTGTGAAACAGAAAAATGTTGATATTCGAGAGATTTAGCGATTTTCCCATAGGGATAACGTGGGAGGTTTCCGTCATCGCTACGACTACGCCGTAAAAAATAAGGCATAAGTTTGATTTGCCTTTTGCTCGGGACCCCAAAATAGAATTTTGGGCAAAGTTTTGAACATTTGCATAAAACCAGTTTTTGTCCATCAATGTTCACTAAAAGGCCACTCTGTAGGGGGCGCCATCGCACCCATTTCAATTTTGTCATCATGAACTGGTCCAAACTAGAAAGTTTAACAACTGATTCAAATTTGGTCCTAACCGGACTGGTTTTGATCAAATGGGACCAATTTTTAGATTTGCAATATCCCAAAATAAGTTGTCCAACTTTGCGGCTGCGCCTCACACAGACCGTAAAAGGTATCTCAAAAATTTGGATAACTTTAGATGCCCCGCTTGTCCAGAGGACGTACGCCGATTTTGAAGTCAGTGGGCAAAACGCCCTAGGAGGAGTTCGTCAAAGTTTGACGTGAACAAAATGGCTACCTCAGCGTGTTTTCATTTTCAAAGGAAGATGGCGGCCATAGGGTAAGTCTGGGGGCGTGGCCACAATAACATTTTGTTTTTGTCCTCACAAGAGGAATGCGTGTCCCGAATTTCGTAGCTCTACGACAAAGTTGACCTAGGGGCGTCTCCCATAGGCGCAATGTATTTTGAGTTTTGTCGGTGGCGCTGTTGCGCCATTTTTTGACGGAAAAAAAAATGGCCCAGAAAAAACAAAATTTTTCGCCGATTCTGAATTTTGGGCAAAGTTTGGTGAGTGAGCATGTTCAGGGGGTCAAATTAGAGCTCAAAAAGCAGAAGAACAAGAAAAATAATAAAAATTAAAGCCGCAAGCGGCATCCAACGGCCCTCGCGGGCCGCCGGCCTTCCGACTCTGCTCTCTGCATTTTACAGAGATGGCGCTAACGCAATTGTCTAAGAACTAAGACAGCGACACATTGTACATGTACAATGCTGTGCTTAACCAGTGCAAGTGAACACAAATGTCGGTCAAATGTGCGGCTCCAGCGCACAGAGACCGTGACACTTGGAATAAAAATATGGATAACTTTTGATGCTCCGCTTGTGTAGATTATTTTCCCAAAATATGAGCTTGATCGAGCTATTGCCCACAGAGGAGTTCATTAAAGTGTGAAGCATAAATGTGAACATTTCAAGGATTTGGCGTTTTTCCCATTTGTGACAGTATATTTGCGGCTCTACCGCACAGAGACCCTAGTACTTAAAATCAAAATATGGATAACTTTTGATGCCCCGCTTGTGTAGATGATTCTCCCCAAATATGAACTTGATCGGGTAATCGCCCTAGGAGGAGTTTGTTAAAGTGTGAAGTGTAAAAATGTGGTCATTTTAGAGATTTTGCGGTTTCCCCATAGGGATAACATGGGATGTTTCTGTCATCGCTACGGCTACGCTGTACAAAATATGACTTTGGCTCCCATACTTTTAATTTGGGGATGGTAAATGAGAATTGTGTGCAAAATGTCATGTCATTTGGAAAAACTCTTGTTTATAGACCACTCTGAAGGCC
This sequence comes from Eucyclogobius newberryi, assembly GCF_026437365.1. Lineage (NCBI taxonomy): Eukaryota > Metazoa > Chordata > Actinopteri > Gobiiformes > Gobiidae > Eucyclogobius > Eucyclogobius newberryi. The sequence continues at coordinate 14,821,246 of NW_027316278.1, read as the reverse complement.
AAATAGTCCAAATTCTGCGAAAAGTTTGCGGCTCAGCTGCACAGAGACCGTAAATGTTATCCATAAAATTTGAATAACTTTAGATGCCCCACTTGTCTAGAGGAGGTACACCGATTTTGAGATTGGTGAGCCAAATGCACTAGGAGGAGTTTGTTAAAGTGTGAAGCATAAATGTAAACATTTCAAGGATTTGGCGTTTTTCCCATCTGTGACAGTATATTTGCAGCTCCACGGCACAGAGACCGTAGCACTTAAAATCAAAATATGGATAACCTTTGATGCCCCGTTTGTGTAGATGATTTCCCCAAATATGAACTTGATCGAGCTATCGCCCTAGGAGGAGTTTGTTAAAGTGTGAAGTGTAGAAATGTGGTCATTTTAGAGATTTCGCTGTTTTCCCATTTCTGACATATATTTGCGGGTCCGCCACACAGAGATCGTAGCACTTAGAATCAAAATATGGATACGTTTTGATGGCCGCTTGTGTAGATGATTTTCCCCAAATATGAGTTTGATCGGACAATTGCCCTAGGAGGAGTTTGTTAAAGTGTGAAGCGTAAAAATGTGGTGATTTGAGCGATGTTGCGATTTTCCCATAAGGATAACATGGGATGTTTCTGTCATCGCTACGGTTACGCCGTACAAAATATTACTTTGGCTCTCATACTTGTATGATCAGGATGGCAAATTAGAATTTAGTGCAAAATGTCATGTCATTTGGAAAAACTCTATTGTTTATAGGCCACTCTGAATGCCAAATAGTCAGAATTCTGGGAAACGTTTGCGGCTCCGTCGCACAGAGACCGTAAAAGTTATCCTTAAAATTTGGATAACTTTAGATGCCCCACTTGTCTAGAGGACGTACACCGATTTTGAGGTCGGTGGGCAAAACGCACTAGGAGGAGTTTGTTAAAGTGTGAAACAGAAAAATGTGGATATTTGACAGATTTAGCAATTTTCCCATAGGGATAACATGGGAGGTTTATGTCATCGCTACGACTACGCCGTAAAAATTAAGGCATAAGTTTGATTGGCCTTTTGCTCGGGACCCCAAAATAGAATTTTGGGCAACGTTTTGAACATTTGTGTAAAACCAGTTTTTGTCCATCAATGTTCACTCAAAGGCCACTCTGTAGGGGGCGCTATCGCGCTCATTTCAATTTTGTCATCCTAAACTGGTCCAAACTAGAAAGTTTAACAACTGATTCAAATTTGGTCCTAATCGGACTGGTTTTGATCAAATGGGAGCCATTTTTAGATCTGCAATATTCCAAAATAAGTTGTCCAACTTTGCGGCTGCGCCGCACACAGACCGTAAAAGGTATCTCAAAAAATTGGATAACTTTAGATGCCCCACTTGTCCAGAGGACGTACGCCGATTTTGAAGTCGGTGGGCAAAACGCCCTAGGAGGAGTTCGTCAAAGTTTGACGTGAACAAAATGGCTAACACAGCGTGTTTTCATTTTCAAAGGAAGATGGCGGCCATAGGGTAAGTCTGGGGGCGTGGCCACAATAATATTTTTTTTTTTGTCCTCAAGAGAGGAATGCGTGTCCCGAATTTCGTAGCTTTACACCAAAGTTGACCTCGGGGCGTCTCCCATAGGCGCAATGTATTTTGACTTTTGTCGGTGGCGCTGTCGCGCCATTTTTTAACGAAAAAAAAAATGGCCCAGAAAAAATCTAATTTTTCGCCGATTCTGAATTTTGGGCAAAGTTTGGTAAGTTTTTGAGCATGTTCAGGGGGTCAAATTAGAGCTCAAAAAGCAGAAGAACAAGAAAAATTAAAAAAAAATATAGCCGCAAGCGGCAATGATCGGCCCTCGCTACGCCGCCGCCACGCCGCAAGAGGAGGGGGCGCTAACGCGCCCCAATTGTCCTTTTATTACGCCTACTGCTGAATCTGTGACGCTGTCACATCTTCTCCCCTTTGTTTTACCATCAAAAAGCAATTTTATTTTGAATTCTTGGCAAAATGTGCGGCTTTGCCGCACAGACACCGTGACTCTTTGAATAAAAATGTGGATAACTTTTGATGGTCCACCCCTGAAGATGAGTCTCACCAAATTCGAGGTTAATAGGGCTGACGCCCTAAGAGGAGTTTGTGAAAGTCTAAAGTGTAAACATGTTCTGGCGATTTCCCCATTGGAATAACATGGAAGGTTTCGGTCATCGTTACGGCAAAGCCATAACAATTATGACATGGGTCTCATTGACTTTTTTGATGGGGATTCTAAAATTGAGTTGTGTGTCAAATTTCATATAATTTCGCAAAACTAAATATTTAACCTCCATATAAAATCTGTAGGGGGCGCTGTGGCTCCAAATTAATTTATTTCACTTCAAGTAGGTTTAGGGCAAAGAGTTTAACAACTGATTCTAATTTGACGCAATTCGGACTTTATCTGCGCAAACGGCAGAAATGTAAAATTTGGGAGATTTCTGAAATTCTTGCTGCAGTTTGCGGCTTCGCCGCACAGAGACCGTGACAGGTATCAATGTAATTTGGATAACTTTTGATGTCCCACTCCTCAGTAGCATTTTCACCAAATTTCAGCTTTTTAGGGCCAACGCCGTAAAAGTTTGGAAAAACTCCAAAGTCATGTTTAGCCATTTTTGAAGCAATATGGCCGACATTTGGTTGGGCGGACGGCGTTGCCGTAATAATATTTTTTACTTCTCTTGTCACCATCTACCTCTGCGCCAAATTTCATGATTCTACGATCAGATTTTTTTTGGGTCATTTCCCATCTCTCAATGCATTTTTGGTACATTTGGGGGCGCTGACGCGCCAATTTTTTTTATTTTAGAAAAGGGAAATAGCCAGAATGTAGAGAGGCACGATTTTTAGAGGTGTGAACATTTTTGTGACTTTTCGTCAATGTTCACTGGGTGAAAAATAGGGGGGTTGGTCCCGAGAAGAAGAAAGAAGAAGAAAGAATAATATTCCGATGCGAAAACAATGTTTCCCATTTTTCAAATATCATAAACTATACATTTTCGGAAAGCGCTCGCGCTTTCCTACCTCATGGTGTGGGTCCCTGGTCACTGACGGGTACTTTCGTTAATTTTGAGTGGGCTCCGCCCACTTTGTGTTTTTGGCCCTCTATACAGTAATAATGTTCAATTTTTGCATTACATGTTTATATGCACGGAACATGCAAGAGATGGGGAACGTATTCGTGAGCTACTTAGCGCAAATGAGTGCTTTATATGGGGATGACGACCGCTTCGCGGTCGTCATCTCAATGTAAAGTGCTCGTTTAGTGCGCACTTTTGCACGGGCTTCGCCCATTTACAACGGTAATGTTCCATTTTCCTACTACTAATTAGTATGCACGGGGCGTGCATGAGTGAAGGAGTGTGTTAGTGAGTGTTTGGAAGTGGGCGAGCGCTTCGCGCTCGATTTCGTGCGCACTACGTGCGCACTTTCGCAGCCGTGCTTTGCACGGCCTTACGAGATTAATAGGCCTCTCGCCAGCTTGTGGCGCTCGGGCCTAATAATAATATTTTTAGCAAAAACAATATAGCCGTTTTCATTATAACAACAAATGATACATCGTTTGAAAGCTCTAAGCCTTCCCGATGCCGCCATGGGGTGGAATCATCATTACGAGCGCTTACGCGCTCGTCACTCCCTATTCCGTCGGGATGCCCCGCCCACTCCCCATAGACTTCCATTGATTTGAGCAGATACAAGCATGACCCATGCCTGCGGCATGGATTTTCGCGTACGGGACGATGCCAGGAGGGTTTTTGGAGGAATGCAGCGCTTCGCGCTGCTGTTGTCAAGAATGAGTGAATGGGCTACGCCCATTCACTCATTATTGACTATTTCTGTCATAGCAGGAGTAAGTATGCATGATCCATGCCTTCGGCATGGGCTAGTTCACTGTACTTGCCAGGGGCGACGGGGTACCAAACATGCGGGCTGCGCCGGCATGTCTGGTCAGACAGTTGCAACGCTGCCTTCGGCAGCGTTGCGGGAGCAATAGGCCCTCCGCCCTGCTGGGGCTCGGGCCTAATAAAAAAAATAATAATATTTTTAGCAAAAACAATATAGCCGTTTCCACTATAACAACAAATTATACATTGTTTGAAAGCTCTAAGCCTTCCCCATGCCGCCATGGGGTGGAATCATCATTACGAGCGCTTACGCGCTCGTCACTCCCTATTCCGTCGGGATGCCCTGCCCACTCCCCATAGACTTCCATTGATTTGAGCAGATACAAGCATGGCCCATGCCTGCGGCATGGATTCTCGCGTACGGGACGATGCCAGGAGGGTTTTTGGAGGAATGCAGCGCTTCGCGCTGCTGTTGTCAACAATAAGTGAATGGGCTACGCCCATTCACTCATTGTTGACTATTTCTGTCATAGCAGGAGTAAGTATGCATGATCCATACATTCGGCATGGGCTAGTTCACTGTACTTGCCAGGGGCGACGGGGTACCAAACATGCGGGCTGTGCCCGCATGTTTGGTACCCCGTCGTTTGGTCAGACAGTTGCAATGCTGCCGAAGGCCGAAGGCAGCATTGCAACAGGCCCTCCGCCCTGCTGGGGCTCGGGCCTAATAATTGTTGTTCATCAATAATACACTTTATTCGTAAAAATTATCTGTCTAGAATCCTTCAATAAAAAAAAGTTCAATTCACAAAAGAAATAATCGTTTGACTAGTCAACTAATCAAAAAAGGAATTGCTGGCTAGTCGACCACTACAATGACTGTAGTCCAAGCCTTAATATATGCATCATTCAAGTATACATACAAATATACCATGATGCAGCCAGTTTAACATTTATCCCAGAACTAAGCATCATTCATATAGGAAAACCTCTTTATTGATATTCTGTAGTCCAGATGAAAGTAAGGAACAACACAAAACAAGCAAAGGATTTGGGAATTTTTTCTTTTTTTTTATTCAGTGAGGATAAACATCTCTTTAAATAATTTTCTTTGATCAGAGTAGGAACGTACAAAAATAAAAAGAGAATTATGAAGTGCCTCATATACAACAGGAGAATATTTTACAGTAACAGAAGTGTTAGGAAACAAACCAACATTCACCAACATGAACTCGACATCCACTAACTTTCATCTTTCTCCCCCTCCTCAGACCCTCAGCAAACAGTAACCAGGCTTTCTGCCATCTCACCCTCAATAACATACAAATGCCAACTGGTCACACATCCCATTCTATCAGACTTTACAAAGAGCATCTATTTTTGCAATCGCACTTCCTGCTTCTATCCACACTGTCCATTTACAAAAACTATAACCAAAAAAGTTTGCACATTAAAGACTATAAAACGGCAGTGAGTCAAAGGATATGGGAAGCTTTGAGGTAAGGTTTGGATCACCCCCCATAATTAATCATAATGAATTAATTAACTTTTATTGTGTTTTTAAAGACTACTAGATTGTCATATGTCCCTTTTTATTGTTAATAGTTAAATTATGTGGAAAAGCAATAGATGAAATTCATTGTGGGATTGGAAAAACACATTAAAAAACACATTTACAAAGCCCCCCCTCAATAAATGTTTTCGTCAAATGTATTCTTAATTCCAAAAGCGATCGAGACGAGCAGCTGTAGATGAATCATTGTCTTGTCCTACTTCTCTCTAACTTGTTTTGGTCCATTTTAAAAAGCATTGCTTGAACTCAAAACTGCAACGCAGCTTCACTGTGGAAACCCCAAAGTTAATATTAAAACAAGTGCAAGAAATTAGTCAGAAGAGAAAGACAGGGCAGGGCTAAAGAGTCGAGACATTTGACCATAAAAGTGAGCTTGGTACGTCTCTATATAAGTATGTACAACATCAACATCAACGCTCCCTTGATTCAAATCTACAGGTTTGTGGGGCTCCAGTCTTGTCACTTCGGAGCGCTCACTTTGGCCTTTTCGAACGGGCATCCTTCAAAATGTAAAAAGTCCTGATATCGCTCTCCACACAGGGGCCTACAAGTCCTCCGTATAGATGATGCAGGGACTCGAGTCTTCGCTGGACTCGAGCTGGACCGTGGACACGAACCAGCGGCGGGAGCCCGTGGCGTTGTAGTTGAGCGTGGTGCGGTAAGTGTTTTTGGCGTGTTTCGGGTAGATGATGGTCGTGCTCCGGTAGCTCAGGGGCTTCTGGCGAGGCTCGAGGTAAACTTGGGACTTGTAGCTCCTCCAGGTGCAGTTTCGGACGGCCACCACGGTCTCGCTGAAGCCGGTGGGAGTCGGGACAGGCGCGCAGAAAACCTGGTCCCGATAGTGCCGGTCCGAGTCGTACTTGACCTCTGAGGTGCACCTGGAGACGAGACGGAGGAAATGTATTAAAATGACCCACTAGGGATGGGACATTAAACAACAGAATGGCTCATAGTGGTAAAAAATGTAGGCAATAATCGTTTGTGGTACATTTTGTGAAATCTGGCTTATTTAGATATATTTCGGAACAATTTAAATGTGGTTGTGACACGCTGTACTTTTTTTCTATTGGTCAATCGCTGCTTGTCTTTATTGCCCTGACCGCTGACAAATGAAAAAAACTAATCGGATAGTGTTTACATGAACATTTAATTGGTTGTTTATTTTATTTTGGATTTTAATAAAAGTTAGCAATAGCTGTGAGAAACGTTGCAGTGTGCACAGAACCCATTCTATTCTTTTCTATTCACCTTATTCCGCCGCGCCCACTTTTACCGCTACACTTTTGGTCGAGCGGAAACTTTAGATATTCTGTAAAGTAGATTGATTTGTGTAAAATGTCCAATGTTCATGGGACCATCAAGTCAACAATGCTCCAATTCCCTGGGCGGCCTGAAAACAACGAATGTCGAATGTATTTTCTCTGGAGGTCAGCATCCCTTTGTAAACTAATACAAGCACAAGGAGGATTACACCATTTATATTTCAGATTTTACAACATATTTGCCACAGTTTGACCAGTTCTGTAAAGTTTCTAATTGTACTTCCTGGTTGGACATGGGCAGCAACTATGACACAGGTAGAGGTAATTCCCCAACTCTTTTCAAAACCGTGGTCCCATGCTCACTGGGAGGCAATCTAGTCACTAATAATAACGAGCAGACTTTTATTTTTTTTTAAATTTTGTTAGCACTGGCCGTAAGTAACTTTTTAATGAATGTTACTTTTCTGGCGCAATACGTTTACTTGTACCTGAGTAATATTTGGTTTGAAGAAACAGCGCTTTCCACAGTGACAAAAGCTATGTGTTGGGAACATTAAATGATTCATGTACATTTGACTCATTTGATACCTTACCATCAGATATAATTTGTTGTCCAGACATCAGACATCAGACATCAGAAATCCCATTTTTAAATATCTTTTACGTCCAAACTGTTACTCCGTACTCAAATAGTTTCTCCAAGTACTTGTTACTCTTACTTGAGTAAATATTTGGACTACTACCTTTTACTTTTACTTGAGTGATGTTATTTTAAAGTAACGCTACCTAAATCAGGACATTTAGAATATAACTTTAGATGATACATGTTTTTGATGATTGAAGTGGCCTTTCGGGACCAGTCCTTACTTGATTTGCTGCTCTGACGTGGGGTTGACCTCGATGCTCTCGCCATAAAACACAGGGTGCATCCGGGTCCTGGCGTCTGAGCCTGTGGAGCTGAGCAGGAGGTAAGGCAGCTGTGGACGGGAAACACAAACATATTATGAAAATAGCCAACAGCTATTTGACCTATTTTAAGTTCCTTGTTCCTGTTAAATAATTCCTGTTAAAGAAAATAACATAATTAAGAAAAATGCCCTCCTTGATCCACCCATGTGTCGGTCTTGGCACAGCTATTACTACGAGTACAGATTTAGACTGGAGACTTCTTGGCAGACAGACTCACTCATTCTAATTGAATCTAGGTAATTGTACTTGCAAATTAAGTGTTGGTGGTATCATATTCATAGTTTTGTGTTGAGTTCAAACTGACAGAGATGTGTGACCCAGACACTGTCTCTGTCCAGTGAGTGGGTGAAAACAAGCTCACAGATGTAGCGCCCGAAGTAACTCATAAATGAGAAATATGCAGCTCCAGACAAGACGGGTGAAAGGCCAACAGCAACAAGGGTCTGTGCAAATACTTAAGTAATATGTAACTAAACTTGAACTAGGTTTTACTATTGATAAAGCTATTTACATTTTCACTTGTTTTACAAGAAAATTATTTCATCTTGTTGTAAATGTTACTAATTGTTTTGTGTCAACTCCTTCTTCCTTCCCCCTTATTTGCTCTATTGCACTCCCAGTAAAAATAAGCAGGTTTTGCCTGGTAAAACTCATTCTTCTGCATAATTATATTATTTAGTTGACTTGTGTTTACCAGGACAGTCCCACTGTGATTAAGGAAGTCCTTTCCAGAAGAGTCCTGACCTGATACATTTACAACATCAGATGGCACACACTGCTATGATACTCAAAACATCCTCATCAAACATTGAAATTACAAAGTGCAACCTCCTTTATCCAAACTATCTCACTCAAACATCTTAAAATGTTAAATGTCCAATCTTTTTAAGATGCCATCTAATACATATCCAGTTCATATATAGTACATGTTTTTGCGTTACAGTGTGTGATTTGGGCACTGTTACTCTCTGTTCTGACATTTAACACAGTACCCTTTCTGGATGTGAACACAGTGATTATAAGTGTCCATTCTCTGCGGCGGGAAGCGGCTGTGTGCTGTGATTAGCACAGGTCACACTGGGCTCTCTTGACTGTAGCCCTGGTTTAGCTGTACACTACAGGACCTGATCTGACCAGAGTGAATCCACTGGCCGCGGGACAGCAGCCTGGCACCTCTCACGTTACACTGGGGCAGTCACATGCTGCGGTTTGGACGGGCCAAGGGCACGGAGGATCGCTAAGGGGTTCGGCTTTCCTTCTTGTCTACAGTCATCTTCACACTATCCCGATGGGAGGAACCGGTCACAGACGCACAGCTGCTACTTCTGACGTGCACATATTTAAGGAAAAAACTCTGTTCCATTACTGGAGGTTAATGGTAATAAAAAAACATGAAAGTGGTTGTCCTGTATCTGAGGCGCGGACAGCATTCCAAGTATTTATTCGCTGAGTGCTTTGGCAACTTGTGCAGAGCAAACAGTTGTGAATGGAGGGGGTTGAATTCCCCTGTAGAACCCCCTGGAAGCATATTTCAACTCAGAGCTGCAGCTGAGCAACTCCAATCCAAATCCTGCAATCAACAGTACACAGATAATACTGAAGATTGCAAAAAATATATTATTATTATATTATACTATTCAAACGTTTATTCCTTTTGTACATTGCGATTCCAAAGATATTTCTAACCAGATTGAGGTAAAAATATGCAGTGTGAAAGACTTAATAAAGTGTATTATTGTTCAAATCACATTTTCTTTCTTGCCATTATACTTGATAATGCCACTGTTTTAGTGATAAAATGTCTTTTTGGTATGTGTTTTAGAGTCTGTATGGTCCAGAAAACGATTATTCTGACTAATTGTTGCAGCCTTAATGTTATCCAAGCAAAAGAAATTGTGAACCGGGAACAACAATAGGATTTTTCTTAAGAATCATTGCGAGATCGAACCAGAAGTCCATCCATATCCATCTGTTTTACTTACTAGACCATTTAAGATAAGATAAGATAAGATAAGATATTCCTTTATTGTCCCACATGGGGAAATTTCATTGGTGCAACGCAGGAAGATACCGAGGTAGATACAGAAGAAAAGAACACTTTAGACAGTCCTACACTGACACATACAGCCAGCTCTAATTTCCAATGACTAATACTTGAGTGATTCTTTTTTGCACTAAAAGAAAGGTTAACTGGAAATGCGCACGACTCGCTGTGTCCCTCAATTTGACAACCAATTGATAATAAATGGGTGAGACGCAAGTAATGCAAAAACACAAGTTAAAAGTCGTCTAACATTTTGCCTGTCCTCGTGGTTAATCCTCTGACAGTTGATCTGCCACATTAGATGTTCCGTACACCGTGTGAAAACAAGTGTTGATGTGCCTTTCATTTGGAGTGAGAGGGTCATCGTATTCACTTTTGCAACAGGCTGCAACTGCCCGAACACGCTCAGAATGGGACGGGCATGATTGTTCTTCCGTGGCAAACAAAAACATGCTAACATTAGAGCCATGCAAAACCTGGAGCACGTTCGTTTCACTATGTTCAAATCAAACGAACCACTAAAGAACAACTTGCCTCTTTGTTCCCTGAAATAGGGCATCAACGACTAGACTCTTGATTAATCGATTTGTTATTTAGATGGCAAAAGGTCCGTGAGAATGGGACCAAGATAAAGCTAAAGTGACATTGCTTGAGGACATGTTGACATCTTGTGCAATTACAGACAAAAAGACACATTTTGGTGTAGTTAGAGTCATAAAACCTCTTCTCGGAGCTCATGGCTTTTGTTGGAGTCTGTGTATAAACCAGTTAACGATGATTCAATTAATAAATTAGTTGAAAATGTGTTCAATAATCAATTAGTTGCGATTTATCCAATTTATTTCAGCCCTACTTGAAAGTAAACAAAGGCTTCTACAGACTATATTTTTTCACTTTCACACAATTATCAAGAGAGTAGAAGTTTAAATGTGTGATTTATCATTGTTTTCTGCTTTAGTTCTTTGAAAGCGAGAATGTGAGAATGTGAGAATGTGTGAACCGGGAACACAAATATGATTTTTCTTAAGAAGTTAGAGCCAAAAGAGTTGCAGTGGTGGAAGAGATACACAATGTTATTAAGTAAAAGAACAGATACAGGAACAAAACTCATGTAAAAGTATGATATAAAACAATCCACTTAAGTTAAAAGTATTGAAGTACCTCTTTCAAAAATGCACTTTTAATATAAAGACACATTTTGAGAAATATTAAAGCTTCAAAATAAAGATCTGCATTTCTGTTCAATAGAAACAACTACATTTTAAGTTTAAGTTTTTATTTTGCTCATTTTGGTTCGCTCAAAGTTAGTATACTAACTCAAAAAGTGTGAACTTGCAAAAATAGACTCATTAAGTCTATTCAGCTGCTCTCAAACAGTAAAGAAACATACTTTTTACATTTTAGTCCGGTTCAAAAATATAGAGCAGTACTGATATCTGCTGTATTGAAGTAAAAGTAAAGCGTATCCACTGTAAAACATGTGAAGTGAAGTACCGGTACTGTCACTTTTGTACTTTTACTTTTGTACTTGGTTACTTTCCACCGCTGCTGAGTTGATGCTGTATCTTGAGCAGAGCAGAGATTAGAGAATTTCTCTCCCCGTCTCTGTCTGTCAGCAAAATCGAATGTCACGCAACTCCCACGATGCACTGCTGCATTTCTGAGGCCGCCTTAAAGCCACCGTTAACCTGTGCGGACTTGTTGGTAAAACGAAGACACACGGAAACTAGGAGTGACCTAAAAATGTGTTTTCAGACATATGAATCATATCAATCACACATAAATATAGTTTGTGTCAGTGGAGTCTGGCTCTTAAATTTCAATATTTTTTTTTTCTATGTCGCAACTTTTGAAATAAACACACAAGTTTGCTTTAGTGGCATAAGTTACAAAAGATCATTGTACTCCCCAAACACAAATTAAAGGATTTCTCTCTGCTCCCTGAGAAAATGCAGGCAAAACATGAAGAACTCAATGGAAACTAAGCCCTATATGACCAGGCAGTGACATGTAAAGGGTCAAATACTTGAGGGCAATTGTAAAACCAGCTTTACTAACTTCCAGGAAGGTCGAGTTAACCAGAAACTATAAGCACCACACTCTGTACAAAGTAAAGCTCAATGTCTCTGTACACTGTCCCTTCAAATTAAGACTAAAACATATTTAAGTAAAATGTCACGGTTCAAACTTTTCTTTTGAGATGTTTCTATTCAGAGGAGGGCAATATATCGCAATGTATATCATATTGTGTCTGTTTTGAAGAGATATGCAACCTTTAGTATATTGTTTATAGTTAAAAATGCTACAAAAATAGCTGATTAAAAATATAAATGAAAAACCTAGAGATTGTGAAGTGATATTTCTGCAATTTCACCAATCATTTAACAGACATTTCACATTTGTCAGATCACGAAACCACAACTAATACGTTTATTTTGGATTGACATTATATATTGACTATTGTTATCGGAATACCTGAAAACATATTCACTATTCATATTCATAATATTCATTTTTTTGTCAATATGGACCATCCCTATTATGTGTGGTTGTGGAGTTTCAGCCAAGTTAGCTCTTTTTACTTACAGCAGTCTTTCAGTAGACCTACTGTGTTACTGTTTTCACCTCTGGGCAACAGGCCTGTACGCACTGTTGTTTGAGTGGACCTTCCAACTTGGAGCAAACAAAAATATACAAATAAAAACTGCTAAAAGTCAGGAAATTAGTTCATTAGTTAGTTGTTCCTGTATAACAAATAATTAATTATTCAATCTTCTACTTTTGGCCCTGTACAATCCTCAAAATCTGTCTCAAATACTTTTTTTTAACAGTAAAAGTACATGTTTAAAGGGATACTACTTCTGATCATTTTACTCGAGTATTGGTTCGAGTACACCACAGCCTACATGATGGTGTTTGGATGGCCTGGCACAACTAACAGAGCCACTGCATTGTTGTTCACACAGAAGTCACTTGAGACCGGCCCCCCCTGGGAGTCCCCGGGCCACAGTTTGGAAACCCCAGCGGAGAGGAGGCGTGGGCCTGATTAACACCCTGACCTCTTGTTAGGGCCCCATCCTCCCAGCAAAAGCCTATAACTGTGATGTGAACTCGCACGTAGAGCCTCAAATAGCCTAAATCAAACGGACACGTGAAGAATGCTGGGAAATGGAGTAAGAGCTTCCAGATGTCACAAGAGGAACCGCGTTAGTTTATCCCAATAATTGCCAAAACGTCTTTAAATAGACTTGCAATTTTCAACTAAGTACTCACCAGTTTGCCCTCCTTCCTGCAGTCGGAGCTCTGGTGGTGGTGCTGGTGGTGCTGGTGGTGCTGGTCTGGCGTCGTGCAGCTGCCGGAGCGCGACTCGATGGGCCCCGGGGAGAGGGAGCAGAAAGGCGGACTGGGACTCGGAGGTAAACCCGAGTCCGGACTGTCGAGCAGCCCTTCCCGGTTCTTTCCTTTGAGACTTTCATCCATCGCTTGTAAATGCAAATGCCCCACCATCTCTGGAAAAGGCTCAATGCAAAGTGGAGTTTAAAAAACAAAACAAAAAAAACAACCCGGGGATATTCGTTTGTCTTTTGCCGTGATAAAAATAAAAAAAAGAAACAATCCAAAGTGATGCGTAAAAAAGTGACAGGGGTTAAAGCGCTGTTGACGTTGACAGGAGCCCGCGGAGGGTGATCGACGCTTTCCCACAGTTCTCTGAAGTCTACCTGCACGCGGAGCAGTCTATGCTCCGCGTGAGTTACATATAATCCAAACCAGAAAGCACACAAAAGGAAACAAAAGAAATGTCTTTAAGTCTCCGTAAAAGTGGTCCGTGCGTCTGGCAACGATCTAGAGCGCGCCTCTGCTCCGCTGGCTCTGACTGACTGCGTCTGACTGTGTCTAACTGTGCCGTACTCTGTCTGACTGTGTCTAACTGTGCCGTACTCTGTCTGACTGTGTGTAACTGTGTATGTGTCCCTTCTGGAGAGCTCCCTCCTAATGATCCTGCCAGGCTTTCTTCTGCCGCTGGCCCCGGTCCAGCCCTCGGGAGCTGGAACAGTTCCATGCTTGGCCGCCAGGGGAGTTGACGGCGCCCTCTCTCCTCTGCACTGGCCCCGCTGGGATCAGACCGTGGCTCCTGAAGTGGACCAGGGCTTGGATCAGAGCTGCTCCAAGACTCCTACAGAGAGAGTTCCCCCAGGAGCAGACTGGCAGTGGAGGAAACACAGAGCTCTGAGAGGAAAGGCTTAACTGCAGCAGCACATGGCAGAAAAATACATTGTTGAACACTAAATATATTCAGAAGAGGTCTACATGAGTAGGGGATCATCTCAAAATGGGTTGAAGCTGAAAATACTTAATTTTTTTCTCTCTCTGGACCCCCTCCCCCCCTCAAAAGACGAAAGACTGGCTTCACATAAAATGTTAATGCGTTGATAAAACGATAGTAGCTTGATAGACCCTTCACCTCTAGTGAACATCTCTGAACATCCTTTGGTATGTTTATCAGTAGAAGTTATGAATTCTCCTAATAATGTCACCTGTTGCGCATGTTTGTTTACTCAATCCAAATGGACCATTTGGACCCCCCCCCCACGCAAAATTTTAAGTAATTTCAGCTTCAACCCATTTTGAGATTATCCCTAAGCTAATGGGTTAAAAGTCAGGTTATTTCTTCAACACAAATCCAAGTACTTTAATATCCATAAGTAAAGTATTAAGTATAAGTAGTCCATAGAATAAGATCTTACTCACTATTATTAGACTAGTGCAGCTGAGCTGTGAGTACCGGGATTAGAATTGGAATCGTAACACTACCGCGTTTACAGGAATAACTTGCACTATATTACAAATATCCTCAATTTTAAACTAATTTTACTGTATTATTATTTTGCATTTTTATAACAACTTACTCTTGCCTTTTTTGTTTTTAACAAATAAAGATATTTTGAAATGTTGAAAGAAGAATGGTTATTCTATACTGTCTATAAGGCTCATTGAGATACTGAAAGTTTCTGAAATATTATTACCTAAAGCGATTTCTAAAGCGATTATCCCTTCGCAGCTGTTTTGTTTGATTTCTTTTAATAGAGAAAGTGTTTGGCCGCTGACAGGATTATTAAAGGATTACACAGGCTATTTTTCATTTTGCTTTTGTTTATAATTATGTAACTAACGTATTTCAGGAATGGGTGGAGATGGGTGAGGACTGTGCATCCACAAGTTCTTCAACAAGTCAATACTTACTGTATCCCAGCAACAGCAGTAGTAGTAGCAGCAGCAGAAGAAGAATGGGACCCTTGTTGTTCCCAGTGTATAGCTACAATCACTGTTTTTCCAGAAGTCAAATGAGTGCAGTGCATAGGGACTTAATTGGATATAATCGGTGATGGTCCACCAGTTCTTCATGATTACCACTCAACGCATTGTTTTTCAAGATAACTTTGTGCTCTATCTGCTGCTCTTAACACTGTGCTTTTCATCCTTTACAGTTGTTATTCCTGGGACTTGGAAGCAGGCGTTAAATGCAAGTACCCTTTACTTTTGTTACATAAAAGGAAGATCAAGTTAATCCAGAGTAAACTAGGGATTGGAAGTGACAGAATCAGACTCAGATTTGTTTATTGGAAAGTTTATGACGCTTGCTAATTTTAGACACAGTTGTTGCTCACTTAATATCACTGAAAGTCGGCCACTGTTTCTGTTATGGTGGTTCAACAGCAATGCCACAAAAAGTGTTACATACAATTATCATTTATTTTACATCAGATTTGTGATATTTTATATTGTTTGTTATTTGTTTGTTACATCACATGCCTGTCAATCATACGCTCAGCACCCAGCACTCAAAAGCAGGGTAATAACAGTAAACACTTTTCTAAATGTATATTAACAAATGGATAAGATAAGCCTTTATAAATAGCTGAACGAAATACAGTTCATTAGGGCGGCAGTAGCTCATTAGGGCGGCAGTAGTTCATTTAGGGAGGCAGTAGTTCATTAGGGACGGCAGTAGTTCATAAGGGTGGCAGTAGTTCATTAGAGCGGCAGTAGTTCATTAGGGACGGCAGTAGTTCATAAGGGTGGCAGTAGTTCATTAGGGACGGCAGTAGTTCATAAGGGTGGCAGTAGTTCATTAGGGCAACAGTAGTTAATTAGGGCGGCAGTAGTTCATTAGGGACGGCAGTAGTTCATTAGAGCGGCAGTAGTTCATTAGAGCGGCAGTAGTTCATTAGGGACGGCAGTAGTTCATTAGGGACGGCAGTAGTTCATTAGAGCGGCAGTAGTTCATTAGGGACGGCAGTAGTTCATTAGGGACGGCAGTAGTTGATTAGAGCGGCAGTAGTTCATTAGAGCGGCAGTAGTTCATTAGAGCGGCAGTAGTTCATTAGAGCGGCAGTAGTTCATTAGGGACGGCAGTAGTTCATTAGGGCGGCAGTAGCTCATTAGGACGGCAGTAGTTCATAAGGGTGGCAGTAGTTCATTAGAGCGGCAGTAGTTCATTAGGGACGGCAGTAGTTCATAAGGGTGGCAGTAGTTCATTAGGGACGGCAGTAGTTCATAAGGGTGGCAGTAGTTCATTAGAGCGGCAGTAGTTCATTAGGGACGGCAGTAGTTCATTAGAGCGGCAGTAGTTCATTAGGGACGGCAGTAGTTCATTAGAGCGGCAGTAGTTCATTACGGCGGCAGTAGCTCATTAGGGCGGCAGTAGTTCATAAGGGTGGCAGTAGTTCATTAGAGCGGCAGTAGTTCATTAGGGCGGCAGTAGTTCATTAGGGACGGCAGTAGTTCATTACGGCGGCAGTAGCTCATTAGGTCGGCAGTAGTTCATAAGGGTTGCAGTAGTTCATTAGAGCGGCAGTAGTTCATTAGAGCGGCAGTAGTTCATTAGAGCGGCAGTAGTTCATTAGGGACGGCAGTAGTTCATTAGGGCGGCAGTAGCTCATTAGGGCGGCAGTAGTTCATAAGGGTGGCAGTAGTTCATTAGGGACGGCAGTAGTTCATTAGGGACGGCAGTAGTTCATTAGGGCGGCAGTAGCTCATTAGGGTGGCAGTAGTTCATTAGGGACGGCAGTAGTTCATTAGAGCGGCAGTAGTTCATTAGAGCGGCAGTAGTTCATTAGGGACGGCAGTAGTTCATTAGAGCGGCAGTAGTTCATTAGAGCGGCAGTAGTTCATTAGAGTGGCAGTAGTTCATTAGGGACGGCAGTAGCTCATTAGGGCGGCAGTAGCTCATTAGGGCGGCAGTAGTTCATAAGGGTGGCAGTAGTTCATTAGGGCGGCAGTAGCTCATTAGGGCGGCAGTAGTTCATAAGGGCGGCAGTAGTTCATTAGGACAGCAGTAGTTAATTTAGGGCGGTAGTTCATTAGGGTGGCAGTAGCTCATTAGTGCGGCAGTAGTTCATTAGGGCGGTAGTTCATTAGGGCGGCAGTAGTTCATTAGCGTGGCAGTAGTTCATTAGGGCGGCAGTAGTTCATTTAGGGCGACAGTAGCTCATTTAGGGCGGCAGTAGCTCATTAGGGCGGCAGTAGTTCATTTAGGGCGGCAGTAGCTCATTAGGGCGGCAGTACTTCATTAGGGCGGCAGTACTTCATTAGGGCGGCAGTAGTTCATTAGGGCGGCAGTACTTCATTAGGGCGGCAGTACTTCATTAGGGCGGCAGTAGCTCATTAGGGCGGCAGTACTTCATTAGGGCGGCAGTAGCTCATTAGGGCGGCAGTAGTTCATTAGGGCGACAGTAGCTCATTAGGGCGGCAGTACTTCATTAGGGCGGCAGTAGTTCATTAGAGCGGCAGTCGTTCATTAGGGACGGCAGTAGTTCATTAGGGCGGCAGTAGCTCATTAGGGCGGCAGTAGTTCATAAGGGTGGCAGTAGTTCATTAGAGCGGCAGTCGTTCATTAGGGACGGCAGTAGTTCATTACGGCGGCAGTAGCTCATTAGGGCGGCAGTAGTTCATAAGGGTGGCAGTAGTTCATTAGAGCGGCAGTAGTTCATTAGAGTGGCAGTAGTTCATTAGGGACGGCAGTAGTTCATTAGGGCGGCAGTAGCTCATTAGGGCGGCAGTAGTTCATAAGGGTGGCAGTAGTTCATTAGGGACGGCAGTAGTTCATTAGAGCGGCAGTAGTTCATTAGAGCGGCAGTAGTTCATTAGGGACGGCAGTAGTTCATTAGAGCGGCAGTAGTTCATTAGAGCGGCAGTAGTTCATTAGGGACGGCAGTAGTTCATTAGGGACGGCAGTAGTTCATTAGGGCGGCAGTAGCTCATTAGGGCGGCAGTAGTTCATAAGGGTGGCAGTAGTTCATTAGGGACGGCAGTAGTTCATTAGGGCGGCAGTAGCTCATTAGGGCGGCAGTAGTTCATAAGGGCGGCAGTAGTTCATTAGGACAGCAGTAGTTAATTTAGGGCGGTAGTTCATTAGGGCGGCAGTAGTTCATAAGGGCGGCAGTAGTTCATTAGGACAGCAGTAGTTCATTAGGGCGGTAGTTCATTAGGGCGGCAGTAGTTCATTAGCGTGGCAGTAGTTCATTAGGGCGGCAGTAGTTCATTTAGGGCGACAGTAGCTCATTTAGGGCGGCAGTAGCTCATTAGGGCGGCAGTAGTTCATTTAGGGCGGCAGTAGCTCATTAGGGCGGCAGTACTTCATTAGGGCGGCAGTACTTCATTAGGGCGGCAGTAGTTCATTAGGGCGGCAGTACTTCATTAGGGCGGCAGTAGCTCATTAGGGCGGCAGTAGTTCATAAGGGCGGCAGTAGTTCATTAGGACAGCAGTAGTTCATTAGGGCGGTAGTTCATTAGGGCGGCAGTAGTTCATTAGGGCGGCAGTACTTCATTAGGGCGGCAGTAGCTCATTAGGGCGGCAGTACTTCATTAGGGCGGCAGTAGCTCATTAGGGCGGCAGTAGTTCATTAGGGCGACAGTAGCTCATTAGGGCGGCAGTACTTCATTAGGGCGGCAGTAGTTCATTAGGGCGGCAGTAGTTCATTAGGGCGACAGTAGCTCATTAGGGCGGCAGTAGCTCATTAGGGCGGCAGTACTTCATTAGGGCGGCAGTAGTTCATTAGGGCGGCAGTAGCTCATTAGGGCGGCACTAACTCATTAGGGCGGCGGCAGTAGTTCATTAGGGCGGCAGTAGTTCATTAGGGCGGCAGTAGCTCATTAGGGCGGCGGCAGTAGTTCATTAGGGCGGCAGTAGTTCATTAGGGCGGCAGTACTTCATTAGGGCGGCAGTAGTTCATTAGGGCGGCAGTAGCTCATTAGGGCGGCACTAACTCATTAGGGCGGCGGCAGTAGTTCATTAGGGCGGCAGTAGTTCATTAGGGCGGCAGTAGGTCATTAGGGTGGTGGCAGTAGTTCATTAGGGCGGTGGCAGTAGTTCATTAGGGCGGTGGCAGTAGTTCATTAGGGCGGTGGCAGTAGTTCATTAGGGCGGTGGCAGTAGTTCATTAGGGCGGTGGCAGTAGTTCATTAGGGCGGTGGAAGTAGTTCATTAGGGCGGTGGCAGTAGTTCATTAGGGTGGTGGCAGTAGTTCATTAGGGCGGCAGTAGTTCATTAGGGCGGTGGCAGTAGTTCATTAGGGCGGTGGCAGTAGTTCATTAGGGCGGTGGCAGTAGTTCATTAGGGCAGTGGCAGTAGTTCATTAGGGCGGTGGCAGTAGTTCATTAGGGCGGTGGTAGTAGTTCATTAGGGCGGTGGCAGTAGTTCATTAGGGCGGTGGCAGTAGTTCATTAGGGCGGTGGCAGTAGTTCATTAGGGCGGTGGCAGTAGTTCATTAGGGCGGTGGCAGTAGTTCATTAGGGCGGTGGAAGTAGTTCATTAGGGCGGTGGCAGTAGTTCATTAGGGTGGTGGCAGTAGTTCATTAGGGCGGCAGTAGTTCATTAGGGCATTAGTGTCTGCAAACACTGGTGTGTGAATGGGTGACACATCAATGGTTCCTTGATGTAAAGCACTTTGCCTTGACAGTAGAAAAGCGCTTTATAAAGTGACCATTTTTCTTTATTTGCTTCATTAAAGTGCATTCGTCAGGTTCTTATGGGTTTTTCATGATTGCGTTGTTCCGTCGAATAGAACTTGTGGTAATTAAAATGTTTCTACATCAGTCAAGTAGCATTTTGGGAAGAAATGTACAAAATTCATGAGTTATCAGATATTTTCATTTGTCAGACCATAGCTATTGTGTAATTCATATGGATGTTGGCCCTTGTTTACAATATTGTTGCTAGGTAACAGTTGTGGATTTACCTCTACTTGTCACATCTGCTTCTCATTTCCCCATCCAGGAAGTAACATTATGAACCTTCCCAAAAATTGTCAACAAAAAAAACAGACAATAACTCCAATAAATTATGTTCATTATGTTTGAGTAAAATGTGTAGTCCAACTCTAATGATTCAATCTGTCTGTATCTAAGTGAATGTATTTTCCCTCGCGCTGCGTTCCATCCATCACATTTACTTTGGCGTGCACTTGTCGACATACAGTACCTGCTCCGTCCCACTCACTCTATACATGAAGCTACTTTCATATCAAACTCATGACCTTTTCCGTTGTAAGTGCCAGCGCTGCACCGTTATGGAGTCGACAGACACTTTCACCTTTTGGCCAAGACCAAACTACAATGTGGGAGTTGAAGACTTCTGCTTCCATGATTATGTTAGACATTTAGACAGTTAGATATTAGACGTACAGACAGGGAGGACAGCCAGCACAGGCCGTCCTGTTCTTCTCACTGGTCCAATTTCAGTACATGATCGTCCTTATTCTCTCGGAGGGCAAGCTTGTTTACGCTTGAACTTGGTGAAGATGGCGTTGATTCAGACGACAGCTATGTAGAAAACAGGTGTATGTTTACTTGTATTGCAGAAAAATGGAGCAACAAATGTGGTCAGTGTTTCTCCCCACAACTTTTAAACTCAATGTTATTCAACCACATACAGTAAAACTCTGTATCCCAAAATAATTTACTTTATCCCTGAACTAGATAACGTTCATGCACTTTACTTTATTATTTGATTCAAACAGCACAGAAGGCTATTTATGTAATGTGTCGTGTCAATACTGTTGTCAGATTTGGCTCTCTTTCTACTGTAAAATAAGATAATCCTTTATTGTCCACACATGGGGAAATTTCATTGATACAACGCAGTAGATACAGAGGAAAAGGACAGATATAAAATACATAATTACACAAGTTATGATTTAACAATTAATTATGCCCGATAAAATTTTGTTGAATTGTTGTTTAAACTCTCAGAAAAATCTGTCAGTTGTGTGTAAATGATCTCTTTGATGGAACGTCCCTTATTGATAACATCATTCGTTTCTACTTCCTGTAAATTCCCACTTTTATTTTTCTTCTTTCTTCACAACTTAACTGATGTAAAACTATGCAAAACATTTACCACAGGGACTATGCCACCAAACAAAGTAATAAATAGATAAACGTGGGAACTGGGTAATGCACTTACAGTAATATGCATTATTTATATTTCCAGTGCACACATAGTAACATGTGTGCACTGCCTTTGGGTGCATGTGGTGTCTGGAATACCTCTCAGAGTAAACAGACACTGGTTCGTACAAAAGGACGGATCATCTTGAGTTTTTTGGGGTTGCGCACACTACACTGCCCTCCAGACCTGTGTGGATCCTCTCCAGCTCACAGGGCGGTGGAAACCCCATGTCCACTTACACACGTGCACGATTGTCCACGTGAAGGGAGAACTTGGCAAGCATGGTCCAAGTGCAAAGTATTGTGTGCATTAAAAATATTTGTCTCAACACAAGAACACAAGTTTGTTTGATTTTTAATTTGTTTTTATTTGGTTTGTACGTATTTATTAATTTTGTTAATGTATTTTTTTAAACATGTTTTGCTTGTGTTTGTTTTGTGAAGCACTTTGGAGACTTTGTGTTGGTAAAATGTGCTATACAAATAAAGTTGGATTGGATTGGGAAAACAGGCTTTTTTTAATAGTATTTCAAACATTTTATATATATAGTTGTGACACAAGGTGATTTTACAATGTATTAGTCAATTAATGCTTGCCTTGATTGCCCTGACCGCACGCCACTGATAGAGATGTACCGGTATTTCTATTCATTGGATTTCAGTCACTTTCTTGGCTATCTTGTTTGCTAATGGCTGATAATTCAATTCAATTTATTTATGTAAGGCCCAAAATCACAGCAACAGTTGCCTCTGAGGGTGACAGTGAAAATCGGATTAAACGATGTCCATAGGGACGAGGGGCGATGTCCCAGGGTCCCCTGTCCTTAGACCCCCCTTCTCGACCAGGAAAAACTACAAAAACCTTCTTCAGAAAAAGTAGAAACCTGGAGGAGTTCCACAGTGAAGGAGGGATCTGACTCCCTCAGATGGACAGGCGGACGCGAGAGAGACAGTGGAACTGAGATTTAGGATACTTCATCTCAGTTCCAACAATTCTTTAACTCAAAAAAACGACTTTGAAACATCTTATTTAAATAGCAACCATTTGATCATAATTGTTATTTCATTATTTTCATTATTTTTTTCTGTTATTGTGTCACCCGTGTGTCTCTAGGAGATAAATAAAGTACTATGTACATTGGTGGCAAATCATTAATATCTCCATGCTAAACATGCTAAAAAACAACAACAAAAAACTGCCATTTCAGGGTCTCAAATTGTAAAGTTTTTAGTTTGGTAAATGTTGTTGAGTTCAAAGGACAGATACTTGCGGTCAAATATATTGAATTAAAAGTAAAATGTATCAACTGTATAACCTACTAAAGTAAAGTACTGATTCTTAAAAAATCTTCTTAATTACAGTACTTTTACTTTTGTATGTTGTTACTTTCCATCAAAATAAACAAAAACAAAAAACATAAACCTAATTTAGAATTTTTTCAAGTTTTGGGCGTAACTTCTATATGATATTGACCTCAGTACATTACAATAGGCTTCTAATTTAATGTCAACATTCTCTGTCCCACATAATATCCCCTGTAACGTCCTATACATCACACTCACTTTGAGTTTGGAGCCTGTGGACATCTGGATTTATTTAGTGAAAACCCCGGGACAGGATCACACCCTGCATCTCCATCTCTCGTCCTTGTTTGTTCTGTGCACGGTGTGGATGGACACCACCAATAACATGAGTGTAGCACGTTCCCTCACAAATGCACGTCCTAATGACTGCTCATAAAACGGCTCACCTGCTAAAATGTCTCTTAAATCGTCTTGTTAAGTCAG
Source organism: Eucyclogobius newberryi (assembly GCF_026437365.1). Taxonomy (NCBI): domain Eukaryota; kingdom Metazoa; phylum Chordata; class Actinopteri; order Gobiiformes; family Gobiidae; genus Eucyclogobius; species Eucyclogobius newberryi. Next base: position 14,798,319 of record NW_027316278.1, on the reverse strand, counting down.
GACCAGTACCTGTCTATAAACCCTGTGTTGCTTTTAAAGTGATAATGGGACACATCCTCAGATTCCTGGCCTCCTTTTTTCATCTACAGTGGCTAATGCATGCACAAGCTTCTATATTTAGTTTTGCATATTTGTACAATTCCCCTACATAGCTGATGGTAGTTTTTGTAGCATTTTAGAAGAGAAACAATACCATGACTTGGCTTTTTACACAATGTTAACCATGATTTGTGGAGTCATTTAGGCCAGTGTTTTCCAACCAGGAGTACCACAACCAAGCACTTGCATGTTTAGAATTAAGAAAAATATTAAAAATGAATTTACAGTCACAGGTGAGCCCTCTGACATTGTCTTTATTTATTCATTTTTATCCACCATCTGATAAAAGGAAACTATCAATGTCCAGGGCATTTAAAACATAAAAAGAAAGCTGTAACCCACTTGTTTCCAGTCAAATCCACCGTTCTGGAATGAATTAGAGTTAGTTTGCACTCCAAACCAACAAATGGAAAACATTTCCCAAAAATGCACAGCATTTAACTGGCCTTTTATCTGTATTCTGTCTGGACTTTTTTCTTTTTTTTACTCCCTAAATACATTTTTTTTGTCAAATTAGCTTCAGCTTTGAAAAAATATTTTTCAAAACCCAGCAAATGCCCAAACTAGTGTCAATCGGACCATCTCTCCAGACACAGATTTTACTCCTCCTTATATTAACAAAAGACAATCGAGGCAGGATTTAAAGTCTGAGCAGAGCTTGTTTCCACTTTGAATTGGGCCTCATTTTAGTCTGGCATTTTAGGGAAATAGGCCCTAAATTTAAGGGATTAACAATGTCTTTACTGGATAATTTTGCACATAAATATAATTAAAAAAAGAAAATGTGACAGTAATAATTGCAAACAGATGTATGTACCTAGTTTAGTATCACAAGTGTGCAATTTCAGGGGTACTTTGCTGTTTGAGTCCCAGTGTGTATTTTTATTTAAAAAACCTTGCATGATTCATCATTTTTCTCCCAGGATGCAGGGGTTGATGTATTATGGCAAGAGCTGTTCCTGGTGCATCCCTCATGTGTCCAGACTTTGGACTGACGCAAAAAATATTGACTATTTACCGGTACTTTTACGGTTTCCTCGTCTGACCTGCTGACTGTTTGAGATCTTGATTGGAGCTGATGTTTTGCAGTCTCGTCCCGTGACCTGCTTATTGCTTCCCTCTGGCGCCGCAGCTGTTGGCGTTGGATGTTAGCGCCTCATCCAGTGTGTCTGTAATCAGTGATTCACCTGCACTTCCTCTGGCTCCTCACTTCCTCTATGTGATCGCTCCGTGTAGGTAAACACCAGATAAGCCTTTGTTTGACGTGTAACACAGAGATATCAAAGTGGCTTTATTGACTTTCCCTTTTATCAGTGCATAACCTCAATCAATAGTGCTCAAATCTGAACGGACAAGGACATACTGCTGGTAGATTGTGTTAAAAACAATTATTGATTTCTATAGTGGTTGTTGTGGTCTTTACTGTTCTGCTGTAGAGGGACTTTTTGTTACACTTGAACTCGGGCTCAAAATGATTATATTATAACCTGACTTCATTGGTGGTTAAATTACTGTATAAACGTGCTAGGTATCTGTACTTTACTGTGCGGAGCTAAAAGTCTGCTGTAACGACGAACAACAACTTAAAAGTGATTAAAATTGTGTTTTCTACACACTCATTGATGACGTCAAACTCGACAAAATAGTCAACTGGCAATTTAATAGATAAGATAATAATGAGCTTCAGAGGTCCGGTATTTGAGCCCCCAAAAAGGAACAACGAAAATTTGGGGGAAAAAACAGCAACAGACTGTTCAAGTGAAAAACGATCAAACCATTGCCTAGTAAATACCGTCTTTTCCGGACTATAAGTTGCATATTTTTTCATAGTTCTGGCCAGGGTGCAACTTATACTTATATTTATACTTTTATACTCCGGAGCGACTTATATGTGATATTATTTGTCATTTTCACTCTTGCAACCGCATTTCATACTCCAGTACGACTTATATATTGTTTTTTTCTTCTCTATTATGCATTTTTTAGCTGGTGCGACTTATATGCCGGAAAATACGATAAATACATATTTTCAACTGTTACATCAGAGCATGGCGGGGTAGAGTTGAACGCAAAGCTACCCAGGGTGCACCGTGTTCAGAGCAACGTAGATCTGCTCCAATCGGATCTGTGCAGGTCTTGCTCTAGCCCTGATTACTGATTGACTGCAGGTGCTGGGCTTAGGTAGGTTTAAACAACTGGATTTCAGCGCAGAATCTGGCAACCCAAATGAGCAACTCATGTGAGGCTCATTCTGCTTTCTGATTGGAGAACCAAAACACCAAATTACAACGTAAACAAATCAGGACAAACAGAACAATAGTACTTTTACTTTTGTACTTTGTTGCTTTCCACCGCTGTATACAAAATGTCCTTTGTGTCCAAAAGTCAAGAGTTAACGTTATTTATCGATCAAACAGAGAGCTCTGAGAGTGGAGTTCACATCCATAGAGGGTTCAGCTGAGGGCCAGACACTGATAAGGCCTGTTTGTGTTTCTCGTCCATTCATCTCCGTTCACTCATTCATCAGTGCATTCATCTGTTCCCTTTGGCACAGAAGACATGACCTTTGACCCGGGCTGTGTGTGTCTGAGGAGTAAACAAGGCCCCTTATGTTTGCACTGTGTGTTTGCTCTGATGTCAAGAAAGAGTTGGCAGAGCAGCTCACTTCAGGTAACAACCAAACACACATGCTCTTAGTAAATTGAACTTGAAGGGTTAAGATTTGAGATTTTTTTTATTTAAAAAAATCATATTTTTATGTTTGGACAAACGGTGGCAGTTTTGTGTGGGATTTGATGACACAAATAAAGACCTTTTACGGCATTGTTTTGTGTGACATAGACAAGATTAATACCTCAATGTTTTTTTTAGTATTCCAATAACGATATTTAGATGATCTTACGGCAATCCAACACAAATGTCACATTATACCCTTATTTGAAAGTTTACAACATAACTTTTGTTTAAGCATTTTTTTTTTACTATAAATCATATACTCAATATTCAATTTCTACACATCTTCAAAACAACATCGATGATATTATCTGAATTGATTAAGGCCCGAAGTCACTGGGATAGGCTCCAGTCACCCGCGACCCCGAAAGGGAACAAGCGGTAGAAAATGGATGGATGGATGGATGGATATACCGTATTTTTTCATAGTTTACAGGAGTTTTGTTAATAAGAGTTTTTGTTTTTGTTCATAAGAGTGCTTCTATTAAGAGTGTTTTTTTAAACTTCCTATAAGTTATCTGTCCTTTCCCCCTGTATCTACCTGCGTTGTAACACCAAAATTTCCCCATGTGTGGACATTAAAGGCATATCTTATCTTATCTTAGTTTTGGCCGGGGTGCAACTTATATTTATACTTGAATACTCCGGAGTGACTTATATGTGATATTATTTGTTATTTTCACCCTTGCAACCGCATTTCATACTCCAGTGCAACTTGTATACATTTTTTTTTCTTCTCTATTATGCATTTTTTTGGCTGGTGCGACTTATAATCCGGAAAATACGGTATTGCCCACTTCTAAGCAGACATGTTATTCTTTTTTCCTTCTCTGTGTCATTAATAAAGAACAAATGAAATGAAGAGAATAGAATGGCTCACATTTAACAGTTAAACATTTAACACTTAACAGCACTTGAGAGCGGAGCTTGCATCCATTTTGGGGCAAAGTGGCGTTCATCTGTCTGTGGTGGAGCTCTGTGTCTCTGCTGTGATTTATGGTGCATCAGAACAGGCTTGTGCCCCATCACTCTGACAGCTCCTCTAATGCCCTCCATGCCGCTAGCTTACGTTTCCCATGGTGCTTTGTGTTTGCCTTCAGCCTGTGGGGATAAAATGACAAGTGTGGACCACCCATCTCCATTCTGGTCTCAGTGTTGTTCAAAGAATTCCCCTGGTTAAACAGTGAGGAGGGGATGAGTTGATGCTTGCAGACACTTTTCTTGATGCATTTCAAAAACGGGATTAGTACAACATAATTTACAAAAACGTGTTTGTGGAAAGAAAAGAGCGTAGGTATTTTATTTCTCGACAAAGTTTTCATACTAACAGCATTGGTCAGGTCATGCAAGTGATTTAACTAAGGATGTTACAGCGTATGCCATGTTAGTGCTACGATTAGTGTGAGAAGAAACACAACGATTTTACAATTATGTACGATTGTTGGCACTTTGATCAAACAGCAATACTAAATTTACTTTCTTGTTTTGACTTTCTGAATGACAAAGTAATGCTAATACTTTTATCACACAAACAGCCAGATAAAGTACTTTACCGGAAATTTTGCCTACGAATCTCACTATATATTTTTTGAATTAGTTCTTACGATTATATTGTGACCTGAATAATCACATATATCAATTAACCCAATAATCTTGACATGCCTGGATGTAACTTATCAAAAATACGTTTTAAGATAAAAGCAAATACACTGATACTTTTGTTTTAAACTGTAACTTATGACTTAACACACTAATTGTGACAGAAATTCACACTAGGAACATGATTGTATATGCTATAATAATAAACTTTATAATACTTGGACTGAGTATATACACAAAACCCTTATTAGCATTTAGGTACTATTATCTATTGGGCCATTAGGCTTGATAGTTGAACCAAACTGAGCTGTTTTATTTAACAACACAGCGCTCCATATCACAGGACGTCCCAGCTGTGTTGTGAAGTGCGCCTCTATCTGGGGGGAAATGTTTTGAGTGCTGATACGAGGTGTCTGCTGATCCGCGCTCACATCCTCCAGTCTAAACTGCACTTTGTGTTGTTTCTGCTCGGACAAAGACCCACATGTGTTTCCAACTTGTTGAGCATCCCAGCTGCGAGTGGGAGGGGCCACCTAGGCTAAGAGAAGTATGTGAGCCATTGGCAAACACAAAACACGACCGATATAACTGATCTGACGCGCCCTGATCCGTTTCACGGTCGTTCCTGTTCCTGTGAATGTTTGTGGTCACTCAGCACACTGCGGCGTCCTCCATTTTCCATTTTCAAATAGCTCTTGGAGAGAGTGGTAACCTTTGACCTTTGGAGAGATCTCTTGGCTGACAGTTCCTTCCGCCGTCAATGACTTCCCACCTGTCATATTAAGAGGAGTGCCATGTAAGGATCCATATCAAATACTTGGGCCGTATTTTTTTTTACAATTTTGGATTTAGCCGAAAGCTTACCACGGATAAGTTGCATTCACAAATTGCATTCAACTCTACGGGAGGTGTACGTTGTAATCTTACAATCCGTCTCACGAGAACCTGTCAATGCATTTTAAAGTTGAAGTGTTTATGATTCAGATCCGTGCAGTAAAAGCAGTCCAGTGACAAATGCTGACTGTTGTTTTTAGTTTTTGCAGGAGGGCCTGGGGCAGCAGTCTGGTGACACGCTCCTTCATGTTGCTCAACACAGCTGCAGTAAACAACCTGTGTTTAGTTGCCCGTGTCCCGACCTGTGAATCCTGCACGTGTTTATGGACCTGTCAAGTACACACTCTCATAGATTAGTTTAGTTGGTTGAGTTTATTCTTTATTCGTCAGGGACCATGTTTGTACAAAGTAACTCATCTTGCAAAAGAAAACACGATCTACACTTTCCATTTGCAGGTGCAGCAACAGTAGAAAATACACATTACAAATACAACTCACTACACCTCGTTATTAACATTACCTCAGTCAAATTCACAATTAAATGTCACAATTTCAAATGCATTGGATGAGTTCCTAAAATCACAGTTATAGATGCTATTGATCCGTAATTGTAAATAATTATGTACTAAGTTTTACCATTTAGCTTGACTGATGGTGACACAGTTGTTGATTATGATTGATATTCTTTTCAAGTTTCAAGTCAAATTATGAACATCTACAGAGAATTTCAGACTGGAAGTTCATAGCGCTGTCCGATGATTAAAAATGAAAAGGCCGATCTGTCAGCAGTGGAGCGGTAATACTGAAAATATATCAAAACTTGAAGAAATATTGTATTGTTTAACTTGTAGATTGTCATCCAGTTAGATTAGTTACTGAAGTGCAAATAAAAAGCATTGATCAGGTAAAAAGTTTCATGTTTTTGTTCAAATCAATCTCATAAAGGGGCAATGTGTAACTTTTCTGGCGGTGTTATCAACGGCTTGTCTCCATGGAAGTAAGTTTCATAGAGAGAATGTCTTTGCTGAATTGTGCACTGAACATTTTCATTGGGTTTTTCTCAGTTTAAAAATTTGCAATAAAAAAATCACCTTTTAAATATTCAATGTATAGAAGACATTTTTCACTGCAAATTTTACTCTCTGAATTTAAATATTGATTGAGGGCCTAAAATTGATACATTGGATATTCAAACATTTTATTTTTGTAACACGAAATTCAACAACTGAAATAAAAACAATTAAAATATGAATTTTTTGGGGTAAAACAAAAAACTGATTTAAAAATGTACCCGTATTTAAAATTCAAAATCAGATTAAACAAATTATCTTCCATAGTTTTTGCTTTGCCTGGCATTAAACTACCTCCATGGGGACAAGGAGATGATGCCACCAGGTCAAGTTACAGGTCAGATCTTTGGCAAGGCAAGCCTGATTCACTGTAATAATGTAAATAATGTAATGTTTCAAAGTATGTTTCTGCAAAAACACCTTGGATTAGTGCAGGATTCATAGTTTGAATGCACTCCGGGTAAAGCAAAACATCTCTATGGAGACAGCACCACCAGAAAAGTTACATAGTGTACCTTTAAATGTCCCTTACATGTAGAAGATGTTGCACAATCATTTTAGCTGTATTTAGCGGCACCAAATAACTGTAATTGTAAATAATTGAGCTCTTTCATTGCTTGTTTTGGGGTATCTGCCACTTCTCCCTTCAGGTAAATAATATTAATAATAATCTTCTGCAGCACACACCCAAAACATAAAAACACAGCTGAACAGTGTTGGGTGTTTTCACAAAACCACTCCAGCAGCTCCTGTCTTGACTTGTTATTGAGAAACAGAATAAAACCACAGTCAGCAGAATTATAAGATCTATCTTTGCTTTTGAACAAGAATGTATTTGTCTCAGTGATTAAGCTGATCTGTTGTACGGTGCAGTGCACATCTGGGAGTCATACAATTATATTTTTAACTCCTCTTGTGTCTTTGAATTTTTTGTATTCCCTTTTGTCCACCCTCTGATAAAAGGGACCTTTTAAGCTTCTGGCAGTCGACACATAAAAGGAACGTATAACCTTCTTATTTTCAAATCAACCACTCGGAGAAGAATCAAGGTCCTTTTTTTAGACCAAAACCACAAAACCCACACAAATAATTAAAAACACCTGGATTTATGTGCTTAATTTCAAGCCCAGAAATCAAATTTTGACTGAAATTGGCTTTAACTTTGAAATGGGTAAAAAAAATATCTAGGCGAGAGACCACAGTTAATCCTAAGAGTAATAATCATGATTTTATGAGCAAATGTAAGTAATTTAGATTTTAATTAGTTTATTCACCACATTTGACTTCATTATTATAATTATTTAGACAATGGGAATGTTAAGGATTTCATTGTTTGTTTTGGTTATGGTGTCAATAATTGGAATAATCATATATTGTGGTGTTAATAATCATAATAATAATAATACCCCTAGTCTAACACCCCTAGTCCAGATATAACTTGAAATCTTATCTTGGTGAAATCCAGACTGGGCATGTGTGTGGCTACAATGGTCTTTATCCCTGAATAACATCTAAGCTGGAGCTTGAGAGGGAGTTACCGCCGTCCAGCCTGACCCGGGCCGACCTGAGTCTATGAGCCTGTGGTCCATGACACACAGGACGGGGCAAAGGGAGACAGGAGCATGAGCTGAGGCACTTCTCACCTTAACAGTCACACCTCAGTTCATGTTAGCACTACAGATGGCTCTCTAAGTGCAATAGAGTGTGTTAAATGAGCCAAAATGTGAATTAACCAAGAGATAACCAACAAGATTTAATCACAACCAAAAACAGGGCTAAGTAGTACATTTTCATACCACAATAGTATGTCATTTTGAACACGAAACAATAGTTGTTTTTCCATTTTTACTTTGATTATGAGTTCAAAAGTGATTAGATTACTGTAGGATAGAAAAAGGAATTCTGGAACGAATGTATAAAAAGCATCAAAGCTTCCCACTTATTAAACTTCCTGTTAACATAATTTTAAATACACAGCAATAGTTTTGATGCATACAGTTCTCCATAAATTGTGTTTGTTTTGGTTCACAGATCACTAAAAGATGATGGCTGGGGAAAAAAGTTATCAAAAGCTACAATGGCAAATAACTATAATTTAACTGCTAAATTTAAAATGTAATGTGTTTGATTACTGCGTTTTTTCAAAATGTAATCTGATTTAAATAATCAATTACTTTGTTACTAGTTAATCCCCAACACGGAATAGGACTGAATAAGAGCTAAAGTGTTCAAATCAGAACAAAGCAAAGTTGAATTATTTCAGGTTATTTTATCAGGTTGGACTATATGTTTAAAATCTTATATGATCTTAATCACTTCAGAAATAAACAGCAGGAATAAAAGTCAAACTATTGAAATGTTTAGGGCTCCAGAGCCTTTGTACAGCAGCGCTTCCTTTGCCACAGTGTGAGAACCACTGCCCTACAGAGGAAGAATGTTAGAATAAGATTTGTGCATGTGTTAGTAATAAAGGCCCTTAAATGTGGCAAGAGCAAGTGTGCCATTGGAGTGGATCGGCGTTTTTCTCTTTCCTGCTTCATGAGCCAAACGGTCCATTTTCCCCGATCCTTTTTCACAGCCCGCTTTCATCCCTCACAAAAAAGTCCAAATACCGCAAAGAAAATGGGACGGGGCGGAGACGAGAGCGCAGACCAAGTTTTATGTTTGGGAAGATTAGGAATGACTTTTTAAATGCCACACTATAGGGGCCGCACACTGGAAGAGTTGGCTCTAATGAGTTTAATGTGCACGTTTTGGCGTGAGATGTTTGAGTGTGGTGGTTAGTCGAGTGATGAGGAGGAGAGGTGATTTATGGCTGCACTGGGAGTCGGGCTTGTTTTGTGTTGTGGTCTTCTCATAATGACTGGAATTTCAGTATATATATATATATATATATATATATATATATACAGTATATATTCTATATAGTATAATGCACTTGCAGTAAGTGTTAAGTTGTACCATGTTAGACTTATTTTGAAGCTGTAAACTCTTGTCTCTCAATGTTTTCTTGAAATGAAAACAAAAAAACTTGCATGAGAGAATGTAAAATTGTAAAATTCACTCATTATTGCATATTTGATGAATTCATGGTTTGAGTCAGATCATACTGTTGTTGTGCCTCTGGGCAAGACATTTACCGTATATTCCCTTTTTCGAAATATCTTTGTGTCTAGTTCACTGTGGCAACTTAGAATTAGGGGGCAAGGCTTTGTTAACTAACTATTGTTAATATATCAACAGTGATATATTCGAGGGTGCACGGTGGCAAAGGCGGTTAGCGCTCTTGCCTTCCAAGAAGGAGATCATGGGTTCGATTCTCGGACCAGACCTTCATCACATGATCTCTCTGGGTGGAGTCTGCATGTTCTCCCCGTGTTACCGTGGGTTCTCTCCGGGTTCTCCGGCTTCCTCCCACCATCCAAAGACATGTATGTGTTAGGCAAAAATTGGTGAATGAATGTGAGAGTGAACTGTCTGTGAGAGTGAACTGTCTGTAATGTCTATGTCTCTGTGTCAGCCCTGCGACAAGTTGGCCACTGTCCAGGGTGTACCCCGCCTAAGGCCCGAAGTCTCTGGGATAGGCTCCAGTCACCCGCGACCCCAAAAAGGGAACAAGCGGTAGAAAATGGATGGATGGATGGATAGCCTGTTAATCTGCCTAACAGTGTTAGGCAGATTACTTTGCGAAACCTATTTTTCTGATTACGTCATGTAAAAGTACTCTGATTACTTAATTAAAAAAAAAAGAAAAGTAATTAGATGATTGATTACTATAAATTTGAGAAAAACAGGAACTAACTTAAACTTGCTGTTATTTAAAATAATTTCAAATAAACAATGTTCTCCATAAACTTTTTTTTTAAAACTTGGGTTAGGGTTAGGGTTTAACTATGATAAAAAGTCATTGAGATAAAAAAAATCTCTTTTACAACAGCATCCTTGTAAAAGCACAAAAAGTACTACAACAACAACACACAACGTCACATACACAATCAGAATAAAGTGACTTAAATACAGCATTTGCAGGAATAAGAGCTGTATTTGTTTTGGTTCACAGATATGTTCTCTAAAGATGATACCCTCCCCCATTGTCTCTGTGGACCAATAGCGTGGCAGTACATGCATGTCTGACAACCATCAGGCTTAATCCGTCTTCCCGTTTGCTATTAAAACATAACATGCTAATTGCAGCACTTGCAGGTGGGGCTCCTAATTACTTACTTTTTATTGTTTACAAATGCTTTTCAGAGACCTCCCAGGTGGTTTTCTGAGTAGTACATGCATTTTACTACTGAATGAGTGGGCCAAAAGGCACCACTGAAGTTAGTGACCTGCCAAGTTTATGGGAAATAACAGGACTATGAAAAGCGGTTTACTATTTTCTGTTTCATGTCAGGGAGCCATCAAATTATCTCTTTTTAAGGAGGTATTTTGAGGGTTCTGTTACCTCACACAAATTGATTTAGCTTCAGGTTAAGTTTTTCATGTGTTTTTAAAACACAATCCTGCATTTTGTCTGTTTCAGCAGTTTTTCATCTGTTTTTCCTCAGTTTGTTTGAGTCAAGTCTATGATTACCTTAACTCAATCACCCTAAATCACTATTTTCCCCGAGAGGCATTAGTGCAACATGGGCTGACAGGCGTATAGGGCCTTAATGAGCTCTGCTATAACTGTCTGTCTGCTTGTACAACCAGGACTTCATGTGCGTTTACTGTGAAATCCTTGCAGGCATGTTTTGCTGTTAGGAAAAAAAAAGGGAAGTGCAGCATTTATCTCCAGAGGTGGTCCAACCTCAGAACTGCGAAACTTGACATGTTTTAAACCTTTTAAAAGCAACATTAGATAACACTATTCCACTGCTAATCCAAGACGTTTTAGGAGATATTTAGGTTTTAGCCGATTTCCCACACTTGTCAGAGCAGGAAAAGCGCAGAGTCAACAGGACACATTCCTGCCCCTGCCTCGCTCAGCTCCAGGAGGCCATAAACCATGATGAAGAGTTACCTCTGATGCTGTTGAGAGATAGATTTGAAAAGAAGATTCTGCCACATGACCTTAGGGTTGGTTGGAGATTGCTGAGAAATGCAAGTTGTACATTGTCATTTATCCTGAAGCCAAATGATAGAGTGCGAAGTGATGAGGACCAGCCTGGTCCAGGGCCTGGCTGTGCTGTTCCCACATACACAACAACATATGTTCTGTCTTATGTTCACTGAGATGCTCTGGAAATGTGGCTTACCACAAACAATTAAAAGTAGTTAATAGAAGGCCATGTTTATTGCTGATACAAAACTAATCGACAACTTGTATATTTGGTATGCAGGTTTGGTATCTTGTTTGGGAGTAATGTTTTTATGCTTGACGAGCGTCTGTTTGTGAGATATTTTAGGATGTATTTCTGTATTACAATTTGTATAAATAAATATAGCATACAAGACTGAACAAACCACACAAACTCAGTTATTTTTTGCTCAAAATCACAACAGCAATTGCCTCGAAGGGTGAAAGTGAAATAGAGAAGCAGATTAAACAATGTTCACCGGAAATTAGCAAATTAATAAATGTCCCAGCATCCCCTGTCCTTAGACCCTGCTCCACAAGGGAAAAACTACAAAACTCCGTCAAAATAAGCAGAAACCTCAGGGCGAACCACAGTGAAGGAGAGATCCTACTTCGACAGACGGACCGGCTGCAGATGGTCTAGGACTGTCGCGCTTCCATTTGCAGATATCCAGGCAGATGAAGAGCTGATCATCTAGAGCAGAGCGCGTTCCTCCAGACAGTTGAAGAGCATCCGGAGCAACAGGTTGGATCAAACCTCAGCAGAATGAATACTTTGTTACACTGTTAATCTGAGTTTGGAGGTTCACTCTGAATGACAGAACAGATATGGCTCTGATAACTAACGCAACACGATTCGCTGAAGAAGGCTCCAGAGGCTCTTTCTATCAAAAATATACTATTTATTATATGATTCAGCTGACTGTGCTGAGGGTGTGATTTTATTAAAAGTCACTAAACTTCCTCTCCTTGAACTGACACCTTAACGCCCTCAGAGGCAACTGTTGATGTGATTTTGGGCCTTACAAAAATAAATTGATTTGATTTGATTTGAACGTGGTGGAGGGGTTTGAGTGCCCGAATTATCCCGGGAGCTGAGCCGAAAGGCAAAGCTCTCTGTTTACCGGTCGGTCTACGTTCCTACCCTCACCTATGGTCATGAGCTTTGGGTAGTGACCGAAAGAACAAGATCGTGGATACAAGCGGCCGAAATGAGTTTTCTCCGCCTTGTGGCTGGGCGCTCCCTTAGAGATAAGGTGAGGAGCTCGGCCACACGGGGGGAGCTCGGAGTAGAGCCGCTGCTCCTCCACGTCGAGAGGAGCCAGCTGAGGTGGCTCGGGCATCTGTTCCGGATGCCTCCTGGGCGCCTCCCTCGGGAGGTGTTTCAGGCGTGTCCCACCGGGAAGAGGCCCCGGGGAAGACCCAGGACGGAGGAGGAGTTAGAGGAAGTGTCTGGGGAGAGGGAAGTCTGGGAGTCCCTGCTCAGACTGCTGCCCCCGCGACCCGGCCCCGGATAAAGCGGCATAAAATGGATGGATGGATGGTCACTAAACTTCAGGGCGACCAATGTCACATGGGTTGATAATTGCATATTTTTAAAATGTATTTCAATGTAATTTTTATAATGTAACGCATTATTTTGTCAGAACAACTTCAGTGTGTGACTCTTAAATATTTATTTTGGCTGACTCCCTTCCCAGACTGTGACTCAGCTGCAGTGTCCCAGCGCCTCTTCTGTCACAGCGCCCCACCCTCTGCACGGCAAATATGACGCACACGAGCCTAAGTCCCCCTAAGGCACAATTTAACAACAAATACCTCTGACTATGTCAATACACGGTGACGTTTACATTTACATTCATTCATTTATTGATTTCAGGCTGTGGAGCATGGGCCCCTCGTCTTTTGCACTGACGTCTATTGACAGCAGGTGGCTCTGTTTAATGCACACACATAAAACATGCAGGAAGCATTAAAACACAGAGGCAGGATTTGCAGTTACTCCCACTCACCCTGCTCTCAATTCAGCCTGTGTGCACCACCACCCAGGGCCTGGGCAGTTTACCTGTTCAGGCCATTTGACACGCTTGCCCGCCACCCTGGAATAATAAATACCCAGTTTGGTCTTCACTCTGTGTCTCTTTCAGCTTGAATTTGAATAAACATCAGTGGTTTCGGGAGAGCTGACGAGTGGCAAACTGTCAAAGAGAAGTGTGCACACATATATTACTGTGGCTTGTTTAGGCTTTCACCAGTTTACGCTTTTAGACAGGTCACATCAGTCACTGTGTTTACATGAGGAGCAAACTTTGCCTTAGCGTGTATTCAACTCTCTCGGTAGGATAACATCACCTGTGTCCAAGTTTACTCACAGGAAACACAAGACAAACCCTGTCTGGCCAGAGGTGATTGTGCTCAATGTTGCTTTACCACACTCTTTCTTTGTTCACCCCTTGTGGTGTAAGAGTTTATGTGGTAAAGTTGCTTCAGCAACTATCACTTACACATTTTGAGGCAAAAATAAACACCGTATCAATCAAATGCAGAAGAGATAAATATCTCACAAATAGTGATACATTTTATTATCAGTATGACAAAGACACAGTTTGAAAACACTTTGACCCCAGCTTTGACAGAGGATATAATTACTCAGTAATGCAGCCGGCCTCCAGAGCCTTGCTTTTTGGATAAGCCATATGGATGTCACACTATAAGACATGAGGAATTTAAAATCACAAGCCAGCTCACAGTCACTCTGTGTGATGCTTCAAAAGACCTTTGGCGGCTACAGATCTCATTGAGAGACCTACGAAACACACAGGTTAAGGTACACTTTATTGTCCATATAGGGCATTTTACCTATCCGTCAATCTGTGGGGCAATTATTCAGGAGGAGTGAGTCCCCATCGGCAAATCTTGAGGTATGTTTGGTCAGGATCACCTTAGCTGGAGGACTTTTTACGTTGGGTTGTCGGTTTTGAGCTGCAACGTAAGATTTTTCCCACAATAATGCAGTGGAGACCCGTCTTTAGCGTGGCTTCCACCATGATAAACAGTCATAGAGCACTCAGCATTGAATTGCACAAACACTAATAGCTCATCTATTCATAGCAGTTATGGTGGTGCCACAGACAGCAGCAAGCTATGAAATCCACTGTCGCCAAGTTAAATGTAGGTAGACAACACGCCTCTTAAGGGCAAGGTGTAAAAAGGCATTCACATGGAAGCACTTCTACACAAAACGCATAGTTCTTGAAAAGTGAAAAAGCAGCCTGTAATTTTCTAGCCACCATCCTTGTCGTTGTCTGGACAGGGCTACATAAGTCATAATTTCATTTTTGATTGGTGTAAAAATACCACTGGCAGAACAGTAACAACAAGAGAGTGAGGAGCGTTCAGTAATTGTCTGGAGAGCTGGAGATATCTACTGCATCACGGCAACCATCCAGTATCTCTCAGCAATCAATGACAACTGAAACAATTTTTTTACCTTGTTATCAGGGCCGGCCCAGCCTATAAGCGAACTAAGCAGCCGCGTAGGGCCCCGAGGCGTTAGTAGGGCCCCCAATCTGGCAACCCGTCTTATGAGAAGTGCAAGCGCAGCGTGCGCCACTAGTGTAGTAGCGCTGCTGGCGCGGCAGCGCACACAGCGGTAACATATAACGCACAAACCGCTTTTATTTGTAATGACAATCTGGCAACCAAGACACCAAACCTGCACTGATTGGTCAACTTCATTGTGCGCGAGGAGATCGAGAGCAAAACATAAACACAACAGAACGTGGTGCCTG
Source organism: Eucyclogobius newberryi (assembly GCF_026437365.1). Taxonomy (NCBI): domain Eukaryota; kingdom Metazoa; phylum Chordata; class Actinopteri; order Gobiiformes; family Gobiidae; genus Eucyclogobius; species Eucyclogobius newberryi. Next base: position 14,783,128 of record NW_027316278.1, on the reverse strand, counting down.
CGTGGTCCTCATGTCCAGAGGAATATATCCCCCCCGATGCCGAAAAACGAAAGAAGAAACTTCTTGACGATGTAAAGAAACTGCAAACTCAACAACACTCTCCAGGTAGTGAACTTCTCTTACAAAGAGACGGTTAATGCTGCTGTTTGAAACAACACGATTCTGTCACGTTAGTTCGCTCAGGCTGGAGGCGACGAGAGCTCTGCCCCGCGCATAATAATGTGTGTCTGAATGAAAGATAATAAGATTCACATTTACACCAGCCCGGTAGTGTTAGTTGCAGGTGAGGCCGGGGAGGGGCGTCTATGGCCCGGGTCACTAAGAGGCGGAGATCCGGTCCGGACGAGTGCCGTCTCGTCCAGAACCTCTGACCCCTGTCCCGGGCCCCTGTGCAGCCTCAGTCAGAGATGAGCGGTTTGAGTTTGCGTCCCTCTCTCTCATCACCATGTGTGAGATCAATCGTGACTCGTGATGTCTGTTTTACTTTGACTTCTTAAAGTGCAATAAGAGGAATGTAAAGGTCCAGTGTGTGGTGTTCTGATCAGAACAAACATTTATATTGTAATTCACTTTTAATAGAGCAATAAAACATTTCAATTTATTTAAAAAGCATTATTAGACTATTTGTTATAAATTATAATAAATTGATAGTGAAAAATAACCAGACATATTATAATTACGTCTGTTATAGAATAATACTATATATTTTTATACAAAAGTGGCAAAGTTGCAGAAACACAGTCTCTTCACTATAGCTAGATTTGGACCTTCACTTCTAGTTCTGTTCATTCTCTGGGAATAACATGTTTGCACTGTTTTATCAGTGTTAATTGTTAATCAAGCAATGCTTATGCTATTTTTTTTTAATTTAATATAACTTGGTTTGTCACTTTGGCAAGAAGGAACAGTTGGGAACTGTAAAAGATAAATTAGTAAGGATAACTATTACTTTTACATTTTCAGTTAAAATGAATCAATTTGACCATAATTATTTTTCATAGCCAATATTGTATTGAGTAATTAAGTACAATAATGTATTAATAACTGGCTTTAGTCATTTTCTCCTGGCACAGTTTCATCACATCATCATTTTATAGCATTACAACCTCAGACCCAAAAAAGGTCTGAAAATTTCTGGGGGAGGGCCCCCAGACCCCCCCCCCCCCCCCCCCGTTCATTAATTTAAACTAATGTGCTAATGTGGCTGTAGACCCTTAACGCCCCCAAATACGCCCAAAAACATATCTGGGATGTGTGTTATTTGTACAGGGAGTAGAGGTGATGTAAGCGGAATACCAAGTTGCATTGTGGGATTTAAGTTAGCAATATTTGAGCTTGTGAGGTGTTGAGAATAAACTAACTGGCAAACAGATGCCCTGGAGTTTTGGTGCGCTTTGTTTGCGTTGAAGAAAGTTCCCATATGTGAATTGTTTACTGACAATGGCAATAAAACTGATTCTGATGACGTGGTGAGGGGCCCCCAAAAATGTTTTCGCTTAGGGCCCCCTGAAGGCTTGGGCCGGCCCTGCTTGTTATATACTGTATATCGGTTTAGAGCTGCTGTAGGATTCTCTAATTGCACAGCGGGATGACAATCTAACGTACTTTTTTCCTTTTTTGAATGTTGTGTACTCTGGTAATTCAAATCACTGCACACTGAGGAAGATGGTTTACCCCAGAAAGGAAAAGCCAAAGATTAGTTTTCCCACACTGTGATAAGTCCTTCCCCATGCACAGCCCTTCACCTCGGACGATGGAGGTGTCACTTTTCCCCCCCAATGGTTCGCAGCTTTTTTCCACAACATTAACTTGCACCATTACCCCCCACAAACTACAACTGGGCTTTCTGTGCAATATAACAGCACATTGATTGATTGGTGTGTTTATTTTCCATTGGGCCTGACAGGAATCCCAGACTTCAGCTCTCAAATACCTTGCAGATGGACGGCTGCCCTTTGAAGGCCCACTGCGATTAACCTTAGCAGGAGAATAACAGAGCTCTACAAGGGGCAGTGCTGCTGGGACGGCGGCTTTGATGTGGGTTTTCTGCGTTTGCTCGCGGCGCGCTGGGAGGCAGGGAGGGGAGCTGAACCAGGACGACTTGAGAGAGGTCACAGGGGGCCACAGAGCACCCACGGGGGCTACCAACCTGGAGGAGAAAGGATTTGGTACTAAACAGTGCTGGTTTTGCATAAAGTAATGGGCTTGAATTCACTTGAAATATATAAAACTAAACAATTCTACATTCCAGAGTGTGTGACTTAAGTCAAACTTAATGTAATGTCATTTGAGAAACTTGAATTAATCACAGAATATCACAAGGTTCAAAAAAAATCAAGATGATTTTGTCAAAGTAAAATTACTCAGTGATATGCTACTCATGTTGGATTTTTGTGAAAAAATGAAATAGAAAAGGATTAAACAACATAGCCATTCCAATACAGAAGCAGAACTAACCTAGGACAAGACTAGATACTAATCAGAACCACAACTAACCCAAAATCAAAACCAGGTATAAACCAGCACCAAACCAGCTCTAAATCATTTAAATAAGGACTTAGCCAGCACTAAACCAGGTTTTGGTTTAAGACATAAGCTACCAATTGAAATGTAGTACGTCATCACCAAAACAACAACAACAAAAACATTAAAATACATTGTGTTCTTCATGTTTTTAGTACAAAATAGCAATCAAATGTGTTTTTTATCTTCATTTGAAGTTTACCAACTGCATGTTCTATATTTCCAAATACTCAAAGTGCACTTGTTTAAGATGTATTTGTGTGAATTACAAATAAAGACTGAAGCGTGTATTCCAGGCATTTCCGTGGCAGCAGGGTGTGGATTCACCTGAAGTGTTTGTCCAACGTGTCGAGACACAGATCTTTTATGTTTAGATTCAGCAGATCGGCTGCCAACAATGGAGCTATTTTTGAGTTATGAAAAGCTGCTTTTGTGTCAATAATCTTGCTGTCCTATAAAGTGGTGGTGCCAGTTTTACAGCCAGAAGTAAATTATCAAGACTTGCCCCTGGGGTTGTCTGGCTGGTGTGGTTTAACTGTTTGCACAAAGCCAATATTTAATGACAAGGTCTGTATCAAATTCAAATAAACATGATCTCAGATTTTGACAGAAACAACCACGGTTCCAGGACAGCAACCCCTGCCTGGCGTTCAGGGTTTGTGGGCTGTCAGTAGTGGTGACAAACTGGCTCCCGTTGGATCCGTACTGCAAAGCAGTGGCGGCAAGATCATTGAAGAAAAACATGACTAAACAGACACTGACAATTTTGGCAGACTAGTTTTTCTTGTGAGTGCCATAACCGAGCTCTGATGCCACCACACCTAAACTAACAAATAAACTCAAAGTAATACAAACTTGTTAATCAATCAGTTAATCAGTTAACCAACAAATCAATAAGATAACCAATCAACCAAAGAGGAGAGGGACCCGTTCAGTCATTTCTAAGATAAGTCGGTGTAATCCCTCATTCGTCCAGGCGTGTTCCATAGTAGAAAAAGCTTCAGTTGTAGTCATCTGGACTCAGTTAGAAAAAAATAGACGTTTTGACTCTCATCCAAGAGTCATTGTCAATAAAAGAATTTAGATCGAGAACTCCGATATTAATACTGTTCTGTGGTAAGACCCGCCCATTGGGCGGAGCCTTCCTGAAGTAGAAAAAGTTGTTTGTTTCAACAGAAACTCCCCCCTTGTATCTACCGAGCTAGCCTATTCAGAATCTTAATGGGCTATTAGAATCCTCTTTGTCTTTGTGAGACCCTGGCTCAACCACCCTGAGTACCTGATTAGCATCTAAATGTCCTGGTCCTGGTCCTCTACCTTTCCAGGGGTTCAGTAACCCATTATAGATAACAGGAAGATTAAATCTTAGCCCTCCATTCCTGTTTAAAGAAGGTCTTTCTTTTTTAACAAAAATAGCTTCCTTGACTCCTCTTTCAAACCATCTTTTCTCCCTGCTTAAAACCTTCACCTCACCGTCTTCAAACGAGTGATTAGAGGCTTCAAGATGGAGATGCACGGCACTCTGAGGTCCTGAACTTGTATTTCTTCTGTGCTGATAAAGCCTCTTGTGTAGAGGCTGTTTCGTCTCACCTATGAAACGTTCTTTACAGCTTTCTTCACTGCATTGAATCGAGTAAACTACATTGCTCTGTTTTTGAGTCTGCAACTTGTCCTTAGGGTGAACCAGTTTTTGTCTTAAAGTGTTTCCTGGTTTAAAATAAACAGGGACTTCGTGTTGTCTAAAAATTCTCTGCAGTTTTTCCGACAGGCCAGAGACATAAGGGATAGAAACACCCTTCCTTCTCTGTTCAGTTTCCCTTTTGTCCTGCTTCTTGGTTCTCTTCACTCTGTTGAGAGCCCAAGCGGGGTAACCACAGGCTGAGAGGGCATTTCGGACATGTTTTGTTGTTTTTGTAGTTTCTGTTGAAACAAACAACTCTTTCTACTTCAGGAAGGCTCCGCCCAATGGGCGGGACTTACCACAGAACAGTATAAATATCGGAGTTCTCGATCTAAATTCTTTTATTGACAATGACTCTTGGATGAGAGTCGAAACGTCTATTTTTTTCTAACTGAGTCCAGATGACTACAACTGAAGCTTTTTCTACTATTTCTAAGATAAGATAAGATATGATATGATCTGATCTTATCTTATCTTAGAAATGACTGAACGGATGTGCGAGTTGATTATTGGTTATTTGCTAGGTTGGTTGGTTATTTTATTGATTTGCTGGTTAACTGATTAACTGATAAACAAGTTTGTATTACTTTGAGTTTATTTGTTAGTCTGGGTGTGGTGGCACACCTAAAGATGAATGTGCAGGATCACAAAGACATTGTCACAATTAAGAAGCTCATTAAAACTGTAAGCATGTAGGCTAACGTTTATTTGCATAACCACGCAATAACATGTAAACTGCTAACTACGCAAAACAAACAGGCAAGATGGCAGTAGCAACGAATGTGTCACGTCACTTTGGACCCATGAATAAGCAATTATTACAATAACTTTCACAGGTCCTACGTTCATCTCAAGCTTTGTCCGTTTATAGGTTGAGTTTGGCTCCAGGAGTCACCTTCCAGACCTGGACCACCCTCATCATGTTCTTGGCCATAAGACTACAGGTGTTTTTTACATGAGGAACCCTGTGTGATCCTTACATAATGCTGAGGACGTGTTGGAGGGCACATTGTACCACCAGTGTCATTAACATCAAAGCCATTGTCCCATGCAGACTCTAGATAGGGGTCTGTGTGTGTGCCTTTCCATAAACCAGGCTGACCCCCGCACCCTAGGCCTTTCTGCTCGCACCCTTGTCCCTTGGGGGATTTGGTTTCAGTGCAGCTATGTGCTGCAGTCCCCTCATACACGCAGGGCCAAGAGTGCAGAGAGTGAGCGGCAAAGAATGGTGAACTTGTGGAAGTGGCTGAAGCAAAAAAGATTTTAAGAAACAAGTTTTAAAAAAATATTTGTTTACAAAGTACTACTGAAATAAAAACCAAAGCCTGAGCTGAAGGAGATACACTTGAATATGGCAGTTGCTGGTGCTGAGTTTGCAGGTACAGCTGTTAACCTGAGCCAGAGAAGACCACCCACTCAGCCTTTGGTCTGTCAGGACAGAGTCGCTCAGCTTGATTCATGTTGTCACCACTGCCACATACAAACATCATATGACCAGTTTCAACACCTCAGCTAGTTTTAGAAAGCTCTTAACTAAGGACTTGGAGCTTCAAGCTGTGGAAAAGTCTCAAAGGAGTCTATGAATGTGACCGGCATGAAGCATACTGTGCAGTGAACAAAATGAATAAACTAGGAACTAGATGTCAAGGTGCAACATATAGCAATGTATTAAAAGTATAAACTAGGCTATATAATATATATATATAATCTACGTCTCTCGGCCGGCCTGGGAATGCCTCGGGATGAGGAAGTGTGGGGAGGAGAAAGTCTGGGAGTAAGAAGATGGATGGATAATATATAAGTTCCGGACCAAATCAAGATCTGGAGGATGGGTGTACAGGCTGGTGCCATCTGCTCCTGACAGTAAGGATGGGTCAAATTCTGAGGACAAATTTCCCTACAGGGACAAAGTACCCACTTACACTTAACTTTAACATTAGTTGTGTGTGAAAGGGTAATTGGTTCCTTGATGTGTGCCTTGAATTTGGAAAAGTACAGTAAATAGTGACCATTTACTTTACGTATCTGGCGATATCAACTGAATTGACAAAACATTAGATGTTCTGGTCCGGCATTGGCATTAAATAGTCTTATTTATTGGCCTCATCTGAATATTGGTTGAACCAATATTTTGGAACTGATATTTTTTTTCTTGATCAAAGCCAGTGCTCAACACAGTGTCTGTATTGGTGCATCCCTAAATACATATCTCTTTGCCCTGTTTCCCAACCCTCTCTCAATACTCTGATCTTTCTCAGGGGCCTCTCGGTGTAAGATTGCTCATTTAGCTGCTGTAAACCAACCCCCGGCTTTCAGATCCGCCACTGATAATCAAACAAAAAGCACATTTCCATGGCACAGTCACTAAATCCTTCTCTCAGTAGCACCGGCCTGTGCCTCTCTGAACTGACCCAACTGCCACAAAAGGTTTCACACACTGTCCCAGCTCATAGTGCACTTGGCTTCTCTACCCTGCTCTCTCTTTTTCCCCTCGGTCCCTCTCTTTGCTGGGGGCCTGATGGAAGCTCACACACAGAGGATTCTCAGTAACCCAACACTAGGCTTCAGAGCCTGGTCAGGTCCAGAAACACAGTTATAAAAAGAGAAGAACAGAAGAAAGAGTGCTGCCTTATGTGAATGTGAAGAGTGTGTGGACAGCCCATCCACTGCTTGCAATTGATTTGCTGTGGTGACCCCAGATTCAAAAATAAATAAATAAATAAATAAATAAATATATATACATATATATATACATATATAATGTATATAGGTATATATATATATATATATATATATATATATATATAATGTATATAGGTATATGTATATGTTTAATATATATGTATTTTATATATATATATATATATATATATATATATATATATATATATATATATATATATATATATATATATATATATATATATATATATATATATATATATATATATATATATATATACATACAATATATGTAAACATGTATTTATTTTATTTATTTTTTCAGCATCTCCCTTTTTAATCTGACGTCACCACAGCAAATCAATTGCAAGTTGAAATTACTTTGTTTTTATGAAATACATTTTTTTACAGTATAGGACTGCAACTTAGATGAAAATGCCTTTCTGACTCAGGTCCAGATTGAGACGAGGGGCTGGGCGGTGGGTGCGATGGGCAGCTCTTGTCGATCTCTCATGTGGATAGAGTGTCGAGGTGTTGAAACGGCCCATTGAGCCAGAATGTCAGCTACATATGGCAGATAGAAGCACAAAAATCTGTCCACAGCTCACTGCCTGTGCTCCGGGTACAAACAATGCGTATGTCTCCAGAGAGAGCAGCAGAGGAAGAAATTTGTCTTTATTCAACATGAACTGTGTACACGGAGACAAATAAACCCCATTGTGAGGCGCTCAGTGGAAAGTGCTGCTCTGAAATGTCATCTGAGTAACAGAAAATTCATGGAAAGTCCTCACAAAGCCAACATTGTTCCTCCTGTCTATTAAATGGACACAGAAACATTGTTAAAGAGACTGAGGCAAACATATTGTGGGAATGTAATGAAATTGCAAGATAGGGTTTAAAACTGAGAGTCATCATGAATATTTGTTGTCAGGTTGAAAGTCCAAAAACGTTTGTTTTTTCATTTGCCATTTGATATATATTTAGGTTTATTTCCCCAATGTTTTTTTTCCTGCTTTTTCAGACATGGCACAAAAATGTGTCTGCTTGTCAATAGGGATGTAACGATATGGAGAGCTGCAGTTCACGATAGATAGCGAGCAAAGTAACTATTTTAATTTGTACCAAAATGGCTCTGCAAAACTGCCGAATCCTACATGTGTCACCATTTAAGAAAATAAAATTCCTGAACAAATGACTGTGGAGCTATGGCAGTGCAAGGCGGACCGGGGTGATGGTCAGAGAATACCAAAATTGTGGGACCCGTTAGTGATGAATGCATACATTTGTTATGTCCTTGGATTAGAAGACAGAGATACCTTGACTATGTATGTGGTGTGTGATACTGCAGGTCTGAGGGACCTTAGTGGCACATATAACACTATATAAAACACTTATAACCATATAGTGTGAGAACTGAATGAGCATCTATGTAAGACTAATGTGTACTTATTATTAGTCTAAACTTTTTTGTTACATTATAAAAGAAAACAGTAGGAGGTTTAATGTTTGCACATTAAATGTAATATTTCAGGTTGTGCAAGAGGGGGAAGTGCCAGAGTAAAAGAAACACAAATATCCCAGATCTGTTTAGCATTAACTTGTGAGTCTGTTTCATATTTAGTGGAGATCAGAGATGAGTGACAGGTCCCACACTACAGTCTGTGGTGCAGTGAAAGATAGACATCTCATATTGGAGCACGCAGCGCTGTGTTTGTGCCAGTGGAAAAGCTTCAGTCTAATGATGTCCACACAGAGGTGTGCTGGACATGCTCGGCTGATGATGGAGCGGCCACTAAAGCCCCAGCTAATTACAAACCACTACAGTCTTACTGCAACTTGGAGCCAGAATTGCCCCTAGAGGACTCCGAACTGTTTAGTGGGAAAATTAACTCAGACGTAAGTGAAATGTTTGGTGTGTAACAGCTGAAAATAGAAACGTGCAGTGATTTAGAACTATGACTGATGCAGTCCTGAAATGTTGAAATTGTATTACATTCATAAAGAAGAATGGTATATTTGTTATGGTCCCAAGAGTTTGAGATGTTCAGATGTATTACAACCCAGTTATATTTAAAGTTTACGAATAACAATTGATGTTAAAAAAAAAAGATTAGCCAGAAATTAGGCAAGCTGTGATATTTTACAAAGACAGAACTATGCTTACAATGGAAAAGAAACAAATAATTGAATCTGAAGTTGAAGTTAAACAATCCCATGTTGCCCCTTCAAACTACACTGACATGTCCATTGTTGTTCCATCCCTCCAGAGCCATCCTCGTGTTGCAGCATGATAATGATACAAGGATCTGTACACAATTCCTGGAAGCTGAAAACCAGTTCAACCCATCCCAAATCTCAGTTCTCGCATGGTCAGAACACTCACCAGACATGTCACCCACTGAGCACGTTTGATGATTATATCCAGCAACTATCTGGACGTTTGGTGGTCACTGACTGGCTTGCCCCCAATTGACTTGTCTCTATAGATCAGACCTGTCTCCATGGAGATAAATAAGTTTAATGCCATATTGTGACACATTCCAGGCAAAGCTACATAGTGCACCTTTAATAGACCTTGGTTTATCTTTTGGTGTAAAATATTATATCTAGTATCACAACAATGCAGTTTAAAATGGCAGAAGTAACAGTATCCGCTCTTGTGCAGCTCAGTATGCAGACAATGCTTGGCCCTTGTTTGACAGTTCTGGCCTGAGAACATTGTGCACTAATGTGTCTAGACACCAGTGAGGAGAGGATTTCAGTCACATGTGTCAGCTATATACAGCCTGGAGATCCGAGCGGAGGCCAAGGCACGATACAGGCTCTTCTATACCTTTTTGTCCTGGAACTTTTGCCGGTCTGAGTGCGTGTTGCCAGCGTGAGTTGCTATACTTAACCATAGCATTTATTACCACACCCTGTCACTGCAGCCAGGACCAAAGAAACAAGGCGTGACAAGCAATGTAACAAATATAAATAGTAGATTGGCTGAGGAATATAAAACCCACACAAAATTGTAAGACGGGTTTCATCTAAAATTAACAGGACAAACTGGCACCATCCTGAATATTTGTAGTAAAAGAAAACAGGAAGCAGCTTGTTGTGGCGGGCGTGTGGTTAACATGGCGTGGTTTTGTTTGCTGAAAATTAGCATGTTCACCTGAGTTGGCCCAGCCAAAAAAACTCTATAATGTCTACAGTCTGCAGCGGAAGGGTATTTATAAAGGCCCTATATTTTTGTTTGTTTGTGTGTGTGTGTGAGAGTGAATGGGAATGTGTTTACAGTTCTTGCCACTCTCGCCAACACTGTGCACTCAGAGGAACCTCAGAACACCCTGAACCTCTCCCATGGTGCCAAGAGTTATAGTCTCTGCTTAGATTGTTCAACAGAATGACATTAAAGTTATCTGTCCGGCTGCATCTTCTGACTCCTCGACATGCAGCAGCAACGTGACCTTATACTTGACATGCAAAACATCTCAGCGGGCCTCACGGTAACACACATAAAAATAATCCTCTCTGAATGTTAAGCACTGTAAAGAGCTCTTTTCTTTTTTACTATCGAGCTGGCGCGGCAAACACCTAACATCGCACATCCCTTCAAAATTACAAAACAACCCTTCCTCAAAAAGAACAGGAACACCTCTGACGCCGCCTTCATACTTGGCGGATTTGTCCAAAACAATTGGCTTTAAACAGCATACTTCTGTTGTTGAACGGTCTTACACTCGACATAACCAACTGTCACTGTCATGTCTCCAACCATCTCACCCACACACTGCCCGACCTGATGTTGATTGCTGAAAAGTCCGTCCTCTCGATCCAAAGCCACCGTACCCACCAAATACCACTCCTCGTCATTACTAGATTTGCTCAGCAGTCGCTTTTTCTCGTATCCGCTCGTCACGCCCAACCGACCGCAGCGCTGATTTGCGCTTATTTTTTTTAAATTACAGCTGTTTTTATGGCTTAAATCACCTTAAAAAAAAACACGTTTTCTCACCTTTTCCACCGATCTGACCAGTAACTTAGCCTGGTGGTGTCATTTGCTTGTCTCTATGGAGAAATATAAGTTAAATCAATACAATACTGAGGAAATACAGCTATAATACCTTAATACTGCTGCACCACTGTCTGACTGATGCCGAGACGTGGATTTCTTGACGACAGCCATAAAGTCAACACGGTCCCTTCCTCCTTGAACAAGCACTTCATTGGATTTAAAAAATAACTATGGATCCTCAGGTTTCTCTAACAACAGTGCCTCGTCCGGGGCTGCGTCCGGTGGTCAGTTCTCCTCCACTACCTTGGCCTGAACCAATGTTATTTTCCTGCAATGGGAAAGTTAGAAATTGTTTGCCATAAAAAGAAGGATAGAAAGAAAATCGCAGCTGTCCAAACACAGGCCAGAGCAGGTCTGGGGCAGATGGGTGTGAGGATGAAAAACGTTGCTATCCTACACTCTCCCTGGTCAGAGAAGTGGTCCCGCTGACAGCACATGCTAATTTCATCTACTCCTAATGAGGAATAAAGACTTCCTCTCAGTGGCCTGGGAACTGCACTGTCTAAGGAGTTCTCAACAAAACAGAAGAAGGGGTTTTCAATTGTAAAGCCAATTGTTTTGTAAATAGTAACATGATTTCAGCATACCAAAATTATCCATGTGGAAAACATGATATGAAGACGGGCTTATGGCGATTGAACCTGTGAATACATTTTGCATCCTTTCACTATATCCTGCACGGCCAATCAAGACATTACATCGCCAACTTGCATCTGCTACTGCATATGAATGAGTTGTAGCTGCAATGAATGAATGCTTTTCAAATGAATGTTATGGTGGTGTAATGGTCTTCCAGGAAATGCTTTTATTGTGCACGTGTGTCCCGTAGGAGGAATCTACGGCAGAACTCACCTATAAATAAAAATAAGGTGGTTTCTAAGAACATATTTTTGGGTCAGGTCCATTATTTTTAATACGGTGCATATTTGGAAATCCAACTTTGCATTATGGACTAATAAACAGGATGTGTATGTGTTCATTGTGATGAGTCCAGGTGCAGACTAAATGTCTGGAGAAAAACAAGTCAAGGTTAGTGTCGGTATTCTTTTCCTCTCACTGATTGCCAGAATAACTGTGACCACCACAGAGCACATTTTCCTTTAATCATTCCCATGCATGGCGCAGGCAAAGAGAAAATTGCTGTCATAAGTGGTACACAGACTTACGCTGTTCCCTCCACACTAAAGTAAACACACCCTGCTTGTGTTTACCTCTGGCTTTTCCAGTTGCCAAATAAATACAGCAAACTGCTCTTAATCAGAACATGGTGAAAGTGCAAAATGACAAATACAAATACTTGAAAGTGTGTGAGTCTTGTCTGAAGATGAAAGTCTAGACTCTAGACCAACCAAGCTTAAAAACACGTTGAGTACACAACGATATTTCTCATATTTAAATAGCACATACAAAATGTCACAATTTAGGCAAACTTTCAATATGTCATATTATTTCAGTATAATTTATAATGTACGGAAACTATTGACAGTTTGACATTGTGTCCTTCTCTTCTGCCTATTTTAAATAGTAACCTTCATTTGGTTAAATATTTTAAAAAGCACTGTACAATTTGATGCATAGATATTTTCACTAACATTAAGTTGAAAGATTTAGTAGAACAGTGGCTGGGAAGGGGAAACTCAGTCATCTGTCTCCGTGACACTAATCAGGAAAATCTGGTCGATGTGGAGGAGACCAAACCACAAACGTCTGTCTGCAAGTCTCCAGAAATACCATGGTCAGGTAACAGTAGGGCCAAGTGACCTAAATAAAGCCCCTGCAAGTATCAGAGTCTCAAAACAAATGGAAAGCCAAAAGCATAGCTTAAGCACTGGTGTGAGTGTGTTTGGGTGCACACACAGCTGTCATGACACTCTGCAACGTTCAAGAGAAGAATGCTTTTATGCAGCCGCCTCGGAAATGCAATGGAAATATTATTCTTTTCAAAACATGTCCCTAATATATTTGGAAGTCACCGGTTTCCTATGACACAGTGTTAATGAAAAACATAAGATAATTAATCTGCACAGATGTGATTTAAGGTATTATTTGATACAGTGGAGCAGAGTGTTAAGTGATTGCCAATCAAACTGAAGAATCTGTGGTTGGAACTTCACCTCAACTGTAAAGGTTTTGTTTTTTTAATCTGGGGAATTTGCTTCACCCACTAGTGCAAAATCCATTTAGTGTTAAATCCTGCCTTGACACATATGACCTGTTTGCTCTGGGGCCTTTTAGTAATGGCAGCCCTGAATTTATAAAGCGAATCACTTGAAATCACAGGAATAAATTGCATGAGGGGAAATCTTTTGGGCCCAGAGGCTTTGCTGGAATAAAAACAGGCTCGTAAGATGAAGGAGGTGGTAAAATGGCCCATAATACATCCAAATAATGAAAGATACTTATCTGAATAGGGCATAATACACATCATATGAAATGTACTTTTATTGGCAACATTTATTTGAAGGCAAGGCAAGTTTATTTGTAGAGCACATTTCATACACAAGGCAAGTCAAAGTGCTTCACACAACAGGAAAAAATGCATTAAAATCACCAAGAAATTACAGAAACAGAAATACAATAAAATTAACAAAATAAAAATAAAAAACACCTAGCCAAATCCAAATTTATCTGACCACATTGGCAGGTATTCCAGACACTCCTTCCCATATTTATTTGACATTCCAGCATGACAGGCGTCTCCGGGATGGATACATCACTTTTAGATTGATTTGTTCCCATATCTGCGCGCTTTCTGCAAACTGCACACGTCTGTGCTGAGCGTATGTATCTTTTTAGACGACTCTCTCGTCGACGCCTCTACCTGATGTGTGGCGCTTTGTATCTTTACCGACGGACCAAGTCTCGTCTGCCCCTCCCTAGATTTAGCTTTAGCTAAACTAATTGTCTCAGACAAAACTCGACCAAAGCTTTAGTGTTAAAACCCGGCTATTGGTCAGTGGGTCGGTGCGCCAGGCTCTTCCTGGGCTTTACAGTAGGCTTAGGTATAAAAATACATTATAAACAATAAATAATAAAGGTCAAAGATCCTGAGAAGAGCAACAGAAAAATCAAAATCAAAAGTAGTAATATTATTACAGTAGTATTAGAAACACTAAATACTTGGACAATAAATAAACAATAATTGTTTATTTTTTCAATTGTACAATTGAACAACATAAATGTACATGTTACATGTACTTCTACACCAATGTCTGTCTCATTCCTGTTCCATGATGTCCTGTCCTGGAAGCCATTTTTAATTTTTTTTTACCCAAAAAATCAGGTGGAAAATTCCTTGGGTTTAATATCATTTACAATCTCGATGGGAACATGCCCTATCTGAATGTGTTCACATTTTACTGCACTCTCCCTCTTCTCTAATGAGAGTGAACATTGGCCCGGGCAGCTCACATCCACCACTGGCTTCATGCTGTTGCCCATTTATACAACCACTAACCAGGGGAATTAACTTAACTGCATTTGCCATTGACTTTTGACATCGTTTACAAAGAGCTTATAGACGTTTCCATGTTCCCCTTTACATACGTCTGTCTTGGGCACGAGTCACAGCCACGGCCCACGCCACCAAAGTCACGTCCATGTGCTTCTTATTAGGCTAAATGAAGGGAAAGTTGTCCATTTAACACTAATTAAGGGATTACGTTAATTATCCAGCCGTTTCTTGAGTGCGCTCACGCTGTACAGAGAACATGGTGATGCCGTTCATGGCTTTTTTTCTTGCTTTTTTTTATTTAAATCTTTACCTAAAACATTTTTATATTTGAAAATGCCATTACTTCTGCCAAAGGAAGTCATGTGACCACTGGCATCTGAATGTTTGTTTGGAAAAAGGATTAAGTTTGAGCCACTGGGTCCCATAACATAAAACATTATGGGACAGGATTCAATTGAAATGTTTTCTTCAACATTACTGTACATCATTTGGAGAGTTTAGATCCATATGCTTCTTCACATTAAAAACAAGGGAACTAATGCAAATGATGTGAGCATAATGTGAAATATTTGAAAGTAGTTATGACTTACTTAATCACTGCTGCTGGAGGCACATTAGCTGCTCTGTTGCTCTTTAAGAAAATGAACACTTTCTTTTTACTGCCCTGAAGTAGCAGGAGTGAAGGCTTTTACTGCGTCCCCGTCTACTCACTAACTCACACATGTGCTTCACTACTTTCTGAAACTAAAAGAGTTATTGTGAACTGAATCATATCTTTGGGGACAAAAACCTCCCTCGGCCTCCCGTCACTCACACACAGCTCTGGTCCGGTTCCCGTGCTCCTGGCCCTGACTTTATTCTGCACCTCGCTGATGCTGATTCTCAGGTCAGCACAATAAACATGGCAGCAGTGGAGAACCTCAAAGAGGCCACACTTCCTGTGTTTGGGCTCTGCTCTGCTCAGAAACCAGAGAGCACATATGACCTTTTAAAAGAGGCTGGATCAATGTACAATGTAGTTTTAATCTGTAATCTGCAATAACATTTGCAGACTTTGTCTTGAATAGTTCATTATTGAGAGCAGTACATTTGGCAGCTGATAGATCTTGATGTGCTGAGGTGAGTTGGATTCACAATGATTCATAGGTCTAGTTATCAGGCTTCGCAGGGCTGAATACAACTCAACCATACTGTGCATACTGCATACTTCATGCCTCTTCTGTCTCTTTGGACTTCTAAACATCTGGCTGCGAGAATATTCAGGATTCCACCACAGCAAAGGGGAAAAGCCCAAAAGGTTACAGCCGCTTCAGCATCTGAGCCGGGCTTGTTTCACGTCTATAGGTGAGTGAGCCCAGAGCAGAGCGGCACCCTGCCCCAGTGCAGGCAGAGGGAGCAGGCAGAGGGAGCGGGCTGAGGGAGCGGGCTGAGGGAGCGGGCAGAGGGAGCGGGCTGAGGGAGCGGGCAGAGGGAGCGGGCTGAGGGAGCGGGCTGAGGGAGCGGGCTGAGGGAGCGGGCTGAGGGAGCGGGCAGAGGGAGCGGGCTGAGGGAGCGGGCAGAGGGAGCGGGCTGAGGGAGCGGGCTGAGGGAGCGGGCTGAGGGAGAGGGGGCTGAGGGAGAGGGGGCTGAGGGAGCGGGCTGAGGGAGCGGGCAGAGGGAGAGCGGGCTGAGGGAGCGGGCTGAGGGAGCGGGCAGAGGGAGCGGGCTGAGGGAGAGGGGGCTGAGGGAGCGGGCTGATGGAGCGGGCAGAGGGAGCGGGCTGAGGGAGCGGGCAGAGGGAGCGGGCAGAGGGAGCGGGCAGAGGGAGAGCGGGCTGAGGGAGCGGGCAGAGGGAGAGCGGGCTGAGGGAGCGGGTGGAGGGAGCGGGCAGAGGGAGTGGGCAGAGGGAGCGGGCAGAGGGAGCGGGCTGAGGGAGCGGGCAGAGGGAGCGGGCTGAGGGAGCGGGCTGAGGGAGAGCGGGCAGAGGGAGAGAGCGGGCTGAGGGAGCGGGCTGAGGGAGCGGGCAGAGGGAGCGGGCAGAGGGAGAGCGGGCTGAGGGAGCGGGCTGAGGGAGCGGGCTGTGGGAGCGGGCAGAGGGAGCGGGCAGAGGGAGAGCGGGCTGAGGGAGCGGGCTGAGGGAGCGGGCAGAGGGAGCGGGCAGAGGGAGAGCGGGCTGAGGGAGCGGGCTGAGGGAGCGGGCTGAGGGAGCGGGCAGAGGGAGCGGGCTGAGGGAGAGGGGGCTGAGGGAGCGGGCTGAGGGAGCGGGCAGAGGGAGAGCGGGCTGAGGTAGCGGGCAGAGGGAGCGGGCTGAGGGAGCGGGCAGAGGGAGCGGGCTGAGGGAGCGGGCAGAGGGAGCGGGCTGAGGGAGCGGGCAGAGGGAGAGGGCTGAGGGAGCGGGCTGAGGGAGAGGGGGCTGAGGGAGCGGGCTGAGGGAGCGGGCAGAGGGAGCGGGCAGAGGGAGAGCGGGCTGAGGGAGCGGGCTGAGGTAGCGGGCAGAGGGAGCGGGCTGAGGGAGCGGGCAGAGGGAGCGGGCTGAGGGAGCGGGCAGAGGGAGCGGGCTGAGGGAGAGGGGGCTGAGGGAGCGGGCTGATGGAGCGGGCAGAGGGAGCGGGCTGAGGGAGCGGGCAGAGGGAGCGGGCAAAGGGAGAGCGGGCTGAGGGAGCGGGCAGAGGGAGAGCGGGCTGAGGGAGCGGGTGGAGGGAGCGGGCAGAGGGAGTGGGCAGAGGGAGCGGGCAGAGGGAGCGGGCTGAGGGAGCGGGCAGAGGGAGCGGGCTGAGGGAGCGGGTGGAGGGAGCGGGCAGAGGGAGTGGGCAGAGGGAGCGGGCTGAGGGAGCGGGCAGAGGGAGCGGGCAGAGGGAGAGCGGGCTGAGGGAGCGGGCTGTGGGAGCGGGCAGAGGGAGCGGGCAGAGGGAGAGCGGGCTGAGGGAGCGGGCTGAGGGAGCGGGCAGAGGGAGCGGGCAGAGGGAGCGGGCAGAGGGAGAGCGGGCTGAGGGAGCGGGCTGAGGGAGCGGGCTGAGGGAGCGGGCAGAGGGAGCGGGCTGAGGGAGAGGGGGCTGAGGGAGCGGGCTGAGGGAGCGGGCAGAGGGAGAGCGGGCTGAGGGAGCGGGCAGAGGGAGCGGGCTGAGGGAGCGGGCAGAGGGAGCGGGCTGAGGGAGCGGGCAGAGGGAGCGGGCTGAGGGAGCGGGCAGAGGGAGCGGGCTGAGGGAGCGGGCAGAGGGAGAGGGGGCTGAGGGAGCGGGCTGAGGGAGCGGGCAGAGGGAGAGGGGGCTGAGGGAGCGGGCTGAGGGAGCGGGCTGAGGGAGCGGGCTGAGGGAGCGGGCTGAGGGAGAGGGGGCTGAGGGAGCGGGCAGAGGGAGCGGGCAGAGGGAGAGCGGGCTGAGGGAGCGGGCTGAGGGAGCGGGCTGAGGGAGAGGGGGCTGAGGGAGAGGGGGCTGAGGGAGCGGGCTGAGGGAGCGGGCAGAGGGAGCGGGCTGAGGGAGCGGGCAGAGGGAGCGGGCTGAGGGAGAGCGGGCTGAGGGAGCAGGCTGTGGGAGCGGGCAGAGGGAGAGGGCAGAGGGAGAGAGCGGGCTGAGGGAGCGGGCTGAGGGAGCGGGCAGAGGGAGCGGGCAGAGGGAGAGCGGGCTGAGGGAGCGGGCAGAGGGAGCGGGCTGAGGGAGCGGGCAGAGGGAGAGGGCTGAGGGAGCGGGCTGAGGGAGAGGGGGCTGAGGGAGCGGGCTGAGGGAGCGGGCAGAGGGAGCGGGCAGAGGGAGAGCGGGCTGAGGG
>NW_027316278.1:14729984-14759984 GCF_026437365.1 Eucyclogobius newberryi | reverse complement strand
ATTACATTCTAATATAATACAACACAAATGAGTATGTCATGAGTGATTACAGCTCAGCCTTAACGGTCCCAGAGCAGAGCAAGCACAGCGCCAATGTGCTTTACGCCCCACATTTCTCTTCTATCTCTTTTATGGCCCGTATTGGTTTCTTGTCAAACCTGTCTCATTAGCCTCAGCTTTAGGACGGGGTCTATAAATAGCCCCAGAGCCCCTGACTGGCCCTGTCAGTGGTCCCAGGGCGTCTTCACAAATATGGGGCACGAGACGCTAATGTCGACCACATGTGGAGAGAGGGTTTACAGGAAAAGCAGGCAAATGTGTTTCATCTTTAACTGAGAATGACTCTGGTCCTACTGTGCTTCTCTCTGTGCTGCTTTGATGTGTGCACGGCCTCCGCAAGACCCAATTAGACAAGAGGCTAATGAGGCTGAGAGTGTTGTTTGGGCTGCATGTGTAAGGATAGGAACTGTTAGGTCTTCAGGCTCTTACTCTATAGGGCTGATAATGCATAAGGGCTCGGATGAACTTAAAGCCCAAGTTCAACTAATTATAATTAATGACAAAAGTAGATGTAAATGCGGTCCCAGTGCAATTCCCCATGTGAGTTTGAATCCCCATCACACTGTACTGTTTAGCCCAAGTAAACTGAAAAGACAGTTGGAACCAGGGCACTGAGCAGGAGCATCTATACAGCCTGTGGTGGAAAATACAAAAGTACAAAATTTACTCACATAAAAGTTACAGTGGATACGTTTACGAGCAGGTATCTGTACTTTCTTCTCCACTATATTTTTGGAACTGGACTGAAAATTAAAATCATTTATTTGGCCTGCTGAGGTGGAAAATGGTGGTGACCAAACATTTTTACACTTAAAGTGCATTTTTAAGTGTGCACTTCAATACTTTTACCTCAATGATGTTTCACTTGTTTTCTCCTGTATCTGTACTTTTACTTAATTCACCAAAATAAATACTTCTCCTGCACTGGGGGTCAAGGTGAAGCTGCAAACTAGATCAGATTTTCAAAGAGTAACAAGCGACAGCTCAAAACCAGCGACCCCAGCCCCCCCAATAAGAGCACTAATGAGATGCACATATATTCATTATGTTTTTAAATAAATAACTACTTTAAAACATTAACAAACTGTATTTCAGTCATCAGTTGGTCTACTAATGTGAAACAGAACCGAAACAAGCTTTTTTATGACATGAAAGTGCCAGCAAAAAGGGAAAAAAATACCCACAACTTTCAAAATTTGCTAGCGACTTTCCAAAAATAGAAGCACACATTCGCTATAAAGAAGCAGATATATGGCTCCACAGTGCCATTAGATGTATTTCTCAGAGTAGCTCTATTCAGACACCTGCATATATCAACAAAAATATAATTCTATCTGCTACATAACAAGTCAATTAAGCTATTCATTCTCCTGAGAACCGCAGTAATCGCAATGTGTTTCTCCATGAGTGTTGGTGCGCTCGCCTCGTGACACATTGGCCCCTGACTGAGCCGTGACTCAGATGCCACTGGGGGAGGCGTCTCCTGTTGCCAACTGCACATGTTTTCGAAGTCAAAATTCGCAAATGTCTTTTTGAACGAGCCCGTCACTTGTCAATGTGAAACAGATCCGCAGGAAGGAAGTGGCACTCCTCTCTCGACAACTGTGGACCAACAAGTGTCGGGCCTCGTGGAGCAGAGTGAATATGTGTGAGAACAAGCCAGTGTCAATGTGTTGAATCTTTGCACCAGAGCAGTGGTGCTCAAACTGGGGAATGTCTCATGCTTCTTCTTCTTCTGGGGTTTTTTACTGTGATAAAAACATAGAAAATGGCTGTAGGTTAAAGGTACATACTAATAATGTGTAAATAAAAAATGTTATGCGGTTGTATTTTGTGAAAGATGCACGTGCAATTTTTCAAATTGATGATACAATTATGGCTTAAGTTAATTAAAATTGGTTTTGAGTGATCATTTTTAATTAAGTTCCACTAAATTGATTTTAAATTTGACATTTAACGCAGAACTTAATTCCCGGTACATAAATATGATTGATTTCACCAAAAGTGCCCAAATTGTGTGGAAATTGCTGCAATTTTGTTATTTATTTTAATGAATGTTATTATGGACCTGAATACTTTTGATTAGCATTCTCCTATACATAATGTTTGGCTCTCGTTAACTTTAGTCAAATTATATATATTTTGCATTTTCTCCCTTCAGATCACTGGAAACACTGCAGCACTTTCACAAATATAGAGCCACAAAAAGCCGACGGTTTAGTAAAACTTAAACAGATAGTGATAGAAAGTACACTAGAGTCGTCGTGCAGATATTTCAAAACAACATCTGAGGTGAAATTTGACAATCTGAAGTCAGACATGTCATCGAAAGCAGCAGGATTTGGTCCCTTCCTCTTTGTCCTGGCTCTCCAGGCCCTGACCACTTCCTGCTGCCTTTGAACTGTGGTGTTGCTCTCGGCCACTTCCAGACAGGACACCACCCCACATCCTGTAGGAGACAGGAAGGACCTTGCTCTGCAGCCTGAAGCACATCCATTACTCCGCACACACATGTACAGCCAGCGGAGTGGAAAAGTGCAAGTTAAATACAGAGAGAGCAAGTATTTGAACAAGAAAAAAAGTCCTAAATGATGTCTTTAATTCATGTTGAGCTGGAGGTGCACCCAAAACCCTGCAGGATATCAACAGCTGACACCAATTTGCTTCAGCCCTTCTTTACACGGACGCGCCCTGCTGCAGTGAACACAGGCCAAACCTCTCCTGATGCACAGTTAGTGGCGGTTTTAGGTTTGCTGCACTGATAAACCGCATGCGCATCAGGAATTTGGGTTGGCCGTATTTTCAGCTCTCTAAAAACTGGGACAAATTCACAGTCAAGGTCCGTTTGAACTGTCAGGCAAAAGTAACGGTCAGCTGTGCTCCGGTGGTGGCCCAACAAAACGGCAAAAAAGAAATAGAAAAGGCAGACTTGAAGAAGAGAAAACTTGAACTTGAAATGCCTTTGGATGAGCTGAGAAGAAGATTGATCTCACTGTCAAAATGAAAAAAAATAGTGTCGCTCTAGATTTTTGGACTCAAGAGTAAAAAAAAAAAAGGCACCATTGTAATTGTGACTGTAACTAATGTTTTATTGTGTCATTGCTCGACTATCATTAGCTAATTATACTTATTAAAACCTCTTTGTGCTATTTTTCTGACATCCTCCTGCAGTTCAGTCTAATAAGGTGCTATGTGCTTCCGAGTGTTTTTAAAGCGGGTTATATTTCCTAATCCTGATGTGTATTTAGCTTTTACAACTTAATTTGATATACCAGCCTCTACTACTGGCTAATGGAGCTACTGCCTCTTGTAAAAGCCGCCTATTTAGCAGCTAACCGTGAGATCTGGGCCAAAGGGAAAGAGCTCTCACCCACCAAACCTGCCCTTGTTTTCGGCCTGGCATTTGGGTTTGACAGAATATTACTTTTCACTGCCATAAAAACACTGCACGCCCTGAATGCCTGGCGCCATTCCAGAGTGCGGAGAGACAGAAACATTTGTGGTCAACAGCTCCGCGCCACAGCCAAAATGTCTGCTCTGAGTCCGGCCAAGCACCGCTCAAACTGTGCTCAGGTGTGGGAAAGCGTTGTTGCCAAGGGGCCTTCAGAACCTGTGGTCATTTTGATTCACACAAACACATTTACACACCGACCCCAGTGTTAGACTGTCGGGCTGAACTAACCTGCGGCAGACTGTAATGGCACCGGATCGATTGGCCCTCCGTGTCTTTTGTGTAGAGCCATGCAAAAGGGAACATCTGAGGCCCCTGAGGTAGTTAAAAATTTCATATGATCAAAGTATAAGGGACAATCACGACACGTCAAAATGCGCTGTTGTCACTTGCTCACAAATAAAGGACTTTTAAATCTGTATATCAAAGTGCCTCAGGTTTTAAATGACAAAATGTAAGATTCATGTCAGCAAATTGTTAAATTGAATGAATAAAAATGAAGGTTTTGTGATTTCTGTCATGTCTTTAATGATTGTAATGCATTATTTTCCTGTTGTGTGAAGCACTTTGAATTGCCTTGGATTGTGCTCTACGAATAAAACTTGCCCTGAAATAAACAACAATAATTAAACATTATACTGATGATACTTGCATAAAAGCAACTGTCCAAAGTTGTCACTACTACTACTACTACTACTACTACTACTACTACTACTACTACTACTACTACTAAACTAATAAAATAAAACAATAAACTTTTTTGTTTTTTACTGCTGCAAACTGTGCAAGCTAAGTGTCAAGAAGATGCTGGATTTGTGGCTTTGAGACTCAACAGTTTCCATTCAGACAAGAAATACTTACAGAGAGATGTAGACACAATAAAAGTTATCTTATAGACAAAACAAAATGAAAGTACTGCTGAGAATTTACATGTTTTGACTGACAGATATAATTCCCAAATCTAACTTTGTACTATAAAGTTAAATATCTCTTATTTCCGGGTCACGCAGTGCATACTTCTATCATTACTACTACTATCACTACTATCCTTTTTTCTTTTTTTAAAGTAATATAAAGAGAGTATTTTTTCCACAAAGTGCAATTAGATAACATTCATGAGAAAAGTCACTTGTCAGTTAATTAAGCCTATTCTACGATATACTCAGTGCCTGGCTCTTTATCTGTTTGTTTGCAGTAACAGGAGACATCTAGTGGTCTGAGCCCTGGTAACATATCGGCCTCACAAGTTTTGGCTGGTGAAAATCTCCTCGAAAACCGTTTAATTGTACTTGATTGCAGCTCTCTCGTTTGTCCTGCTCTGGTCGAGAGGGACTCCTATCGGGGCGAGTTGAGGGCTGAGCTTCAAAGCAGGCGGTCTGTCTAAACCTCCCAAAACATTTGCACACTGCCAATCAAAACCCACATCTCAGACATACTGGCTGTGCTGACACTTCTGACTACTGTTGTTTTTCAAAAGGCTGATGGACAGAGCCGTGGCTGTGAGTGGAGGGAGCTTCCAGATAGTGTGACGAGTGGGAGACAGCGTGTGGGCTACTTGGGGACACATGGCCTGCTGACACTGTTTTAATATGTTTGAACTGGCTCAGGAGTTAGAGTTGGCTGCCCTCGCCGCTCAACTTTAATTACACTCCTTCTGCAAGTGTGTTTTTCCGCCACGACCCCTCGCCTTTAAGATGCTGTTGTTCCATCATGTTTGTCACGGCTACTTTAACTTTCCTCTGGTACTTTTTCTTTTGACAACTTAGACAATGTTGAGGGAGTTTTTGTTGTCGTGGATAATCGTCCGTTTTGTTATTTTGTTTTTGCGATTTGCATGCGAGTGAGTTGTTGAATTGTCCCTGTTAAATCAAATAAGTTACCGGTTGGTCTTTCAATAGACTAGTCGGATTAAAAAACACAAGACTGTAAACCAATACCTGATGTAACCTGTTTATTATGTTATTATACCTGTTTATTATTATATGTGTTGTGTTATGTGTTGTATTGTACATGTGTATTTCTGTTTGTCCTGTAACAGATATAGAAGTTGTGAACATTTCTTGCTGTACTGGAAACAAACTTTGTGGCCATTAATAGATGATTGGCATTGGGATTGTTTTAAATATTTCTTCAGCTGTAGTTTCCTTAATAAAAAGTTACAGAGAAAGGCACTAATGTATGTATATCTCTACCTTATATGCATTTAAGAATAAGTCATTAACACAGCTGAGGCTTAAACATTTTACAAACTAAAAGGTAAAAAGCCTTGAACCCTGTGTTTGACGTGTGGGCCTGAAAATGCAGGGGCCCCTTGTTAGCTATAAACTCACAGCTGAAGCGTCGGCCTGAACGCTGGGTTTATAGGGATGACTGTTTCCCATGACAGAGGGCTTCTTGTGTCGGTTGCTGAGACGAGGGGCTGAGGGGGCTGAGAGGGGCTGAGGAGGGGTGTGGCGGTGCTCACCATGCGCCCGACTCTGAAGTGGGTCACTGCCGTCACTGCAGAGGCTGAACACATGCAGCACGTGCACCTGAACAAACATACAGGGGAGTGAAAACAGAGAAGTGAAACGTCACCAACTAAACCTCTAATTAAACTGGAATAAAGGAATCATAGTTCTAGTTGAAAGGCAATTAAGGCCAAGACAAGACTGTTCAATATTTCCCAGATGTCACAGTAGGTCCAAGTTGAAGGACGTCCCACATTGACCTTTACGTTCTCTTTTGAGTTTAGTGATATGAGTATGCACAGCCGATGTCTCCAGTGTATTCAGCGACATATTCTGCATTTCTGTTTTTTCGCCATTGTTCCATTTCATTCTGCAGCTCTCGTGCTGACAATGGGAAAGATGTCTGTTCCCCTTCTATATGCATCCACTGGTTCTCTTAAAACACCTCTTTATTCTTCAGTAAAAACAAAAACTCAACACTGTCTGCTCCTGAGAAAGACAGTACCAAAGACTACACTGAAAATACACATTCCAATCCAAGAGACTCCTGAAATAAAAGTTATCAAGAGTTGATCCACAGGAGAGTTTAATATTTAATGTAGGTCTGCACCTGACTAAACAGACCACTGTGGATTTTGGACTTCACCTTTAATTGAAATTTACCACAGACCGTGCACATGTGATGTGAAGAGATCACACACACAAGACTCCATATTGTTGAAGTATTTGCATGTTGTTTATCGAAATACTTGCTACATCGACACTCAATGGCAGCCACAGGCCATCATTTCCACAGTAATAGTAGGTTTACCTGAGTAATGATGTGTCTCCTCCTGTACAGCCCGGACCAGCCCGGACTAACCTCGATGAACTCTGCTGCTGCATCAAACAGACACAAAACATTTTGTACTGAGCCTTCAACACCAGCACAGAAAACCGTTCATCTTGAAGGTGGTAAGCCAACTTTTTCTTGTGATTGAGATAAAAGCTGGAGCCAATCCTTTTTCTAGTAAATTTAGAAGTCCCCCCATATATAGTCACACAATGAGACTATTGTGTGCTGTCTAAAACTAAAACTACAGTATTTTGGAAGTAAGAGCAGAAAGCAGTGCTACAATTGGCTGAGCTTGGCGGTCCGCCCCAGCTTCACTTCTCAACTTAAAAAAAGCAGTTCATCCATGCAAGACGCCCGTAAATGTATGCATGTGAATATTAACAATGTGCCAAAGGGTTTGTAAGCAATAGGGACTATTTAGAAAGATTTAGATGCATGTACGTCCTCCTTTTGTGATTGGACAATCAGGCAGCTTTAACTAAAAGCGGTCGTTTTTACAGCAAGAGTGAAATTTGGTTTCATTCAAATTGATTTAGTCAAGGAAAAGTAAATTGCAAAAATGCTTTAACAGATACAGTCAATGAATAACACAATATGTATGTTTATTTTGTTGATTTGTGGTCTTCAGTGTGTACAGTATGTTGATAATTCCTCTGCTGTTCCCAGAAACTACCATGCAGCAACTGATGAGGCTTGCAGAGGGACAGAATGGCAGTTTGCGCACTTGAGAATGGTTTGGGAGCTGGCTGGAACAGATTGTGGACTGTGCAAGGTAAATGCTGGAGAAGAATGAACAAATTCAACTGTCCTATTCAATTAGGCGTTTTTCAAACCACGGATTGTGATTCCTCTCACTGCGGCTCCCCACAGTTATTGGACACGATTGCAACAACATGTGAACATTCTTCAGTGGCATTAGAAAATATTTGGAGAGGGAGTGAGTGGTGAAGAAACCCAAGACATAAACAAAGAGAGCAAGAGTGAGAAAGGGAGAGAGGAGGAAAGAGAGAGGGGACAACCTGCCAACAGGGGCTGAGACTGTGAGGAATGTGAGCAAAATAAATACAGCCCCTCTCCACAGTCTGCCTCACCTGCTCACTGACCAACCTTAAGCTCTGAGAAGCACTGTTACCAAGGCGTTTCACACAAACAATTATCATTAGGTTGGAAATTTGTTCGCCATCAACATTACAGTTAACAACCCACTCTAGAATTATGTTTATTCTGTGTATTTAAGGTTTTAGAGGTGGGAAAAAGACTAACACAAAACCAAGTATAAGCAAAATAATGTTATGAGGGGAAAAATATAGGTAACCACTCCAAAATCTGACTACTCAAAAACTGGCACATGAGTTTTGCTTATGGTCTCAGAAAGAACAGTTCCAGCTCTGACATTGCAAGCTGTGCATACTTTCCACCGTGCAAGGTTAAAAATATTACTCTTACATAACATTGAAGCCTTTGTCTAACACGTTCACGATGATTTTGCGTAACTGGGTCTACGTTGAATGCTTCAGGGTATGTATGCAAAGTAAAATATTGATATTAAACTCACAACACTGACAGCATTTGATTTATTAACAGCTCCATTTTAGCAGGAGCAGAAATAAAGGAGTCACATGAGATTTATGAGTGAGATTATTACTAAAACGCCTCGGGAAATAAAGTGATATTCACAGGCGCTATAAATTTGACTTACTCCAAATTATAGTTACTGAATGAAACACAAAGTTAAAATGTGATATGTTTTCTTAAGCTGTATATTTGTGTAGAGACTGTGGGCACTGGGGAAGATGAGAAAAAGGCTTCATTCTGCACATTCTGCACTCTGGGCCTGCCACAGTTTGAAGCTCTGGTGCCTGTGCCTGAATGAAAATACAGAATGGAAGGAATTCCTGAAATGAAACTCAATCTCTGTCACTTACAGCAGTGAATGCAGTGGAGGAATCCTCATCCAGTTGGAAAGATCTTTAGCCATCAGAAAGATTGTGGTCACACATGGGCATGAAAGTGGCTTCAAAATGCAATCAGAATAATCACAACAAAGGGTTTCCAAAAAGCTGTAGTGGATGGAACATTATATAAGTGATATTTACATACTTTAACATTATTCACTGTCTGTTTTGCTCACTTCATTTTTGGAATTAATTAGAATAACACACATCTCTCAATACACTACAGTAGTATGTAAAAATGTCCACATTTTGGACAATTACAGCCTTGTTTCCATTTGTTTGCAATGAAGCGGTGCAGCTTTCCTCTTCTTGAAGATGATGCAGTATTGGGACTGAGGATGAAAATTAGTCCGGCACATTTACATGCTGTACAAACACATGAAACCTGATGTGCACTGTCCCATTTTACATGAAATAAACATAATCCAGAGCTTTGCTGTACTGACCAATCTGACCGCCCTTGGGTTTTGGGTTTCCCTCCAAGCAGCTGGTCCAAGATGCTCTGTGGTCTTCTTCTTTGAAAGAGGATAGTCCAGCGAGGCCCAGCCGTTCTTTCAGAGGAGGTTCGATTTAGAGCCAGGACAAACTGTCGCAGCTGAGCAGAGCAACAAGTGAACGCTTCTGTTAATGTAAAGAGGTGCTGCTGACAGCACGAGAGCAGCTGCGGGAACAATCTAATCATATTATGATTACAAATTCATACATCATCATTTTGTGCATCCACAGCCGCTCCCACCACAAAACTATGTCCTATTCTACTTTTGTACATGTAAGTGTCTGGCCCAAGGACACACTGCCAATTAGCAATGACAAACATGAGCAAACCCAACTGAGCTGTCCATAACTACCTCCTTATAACTAACCACTACTAAGTACTAAGGTTAGTCCAGCTGGGCAAGTAAAAATCCTGAAAACTGGCAGAAAATGCTCACAAAAAGCCCCAAACTCTTCAGATGTACATATTTAGGAAAGGAAAATGAAAGGGGGAACAATGCATATTAATAAACAAATTAATGGAGAAAATGAAATAAGACAGATTATTGCTTTGGCTGGTTTTATTCTCACCCACAGAGAATAAAACTCACTATTTACACAGACGTACGGCTGGACAGAAACAGGCAAATGAGGACAGTATCATGTTAGCTGGAGAGTGACAATTAGAAGACAATTCATCTGTATTGCACATGCCTAATGCACTGATTTGTATTGCACTGTTTTATTTATTTCTGCACAAACCCCTACTTCATTTTAACCAGGAGCTTAGATCAAAATAATATTGCAACATAAGCTCACACATTATTTAAATGTTTCTTAAAGGTTTGGAAACTTGAGCTTTCCCTCACTGAGAGTGGAATATTATTACATATCTGTGCTTAATTTGTGAGAAGAATTTGCCATGGCCACATGTGATTATTCACCAAGCAGAAAATGTTCCCAAACAGCCACATGGGGCCATGTCAGAGCTTCAGGATCACTAACCTGCAGTTCACCCCCTAAAAACGCTTTCCTTTCTACTTTACTCATCTTTTTTGGATGTATGCATTCAAATATTTAATAATTTCATATTCCAATAAATTAGCTTTTGAGTTGCTCAACTTCAGATGCTCAATGTACCCCTGCCTCCCCTTCTCACTTAAAGTCTAACAGCCCTATTCTATTTTTGTTTTCTATTTTTGTCTTTTTATAGCTTGAGCCTAAATCGTTCCAGTTTCAGTTGGCTCAATCATCACATTTAACCTGCTTTTTATAGGCCTTGAGTATAGACTGTACACAAGGCTGTTTGTGTATTTTTGCTTGACAATTCCTGTCCAAAAATCTAAATATTTCTTTGTTTTAAATTATTTATCGCTATGGAAATGGTCCTAATTTCCCTCTTAGTTGGACTTTCATTTTAAATTAAATGTGCCGTATTTTTGTTTCTTTTGTGTTTGGTGTTATGTTTATGAAAAAGGAAATGGTCTTAATTTCTCATCATTATGAAACACCTGGAATGTGTAGTTTGGCACACTTCAGGCCCCATGCAGACCAGTGCTACACACACACACACACACACACACACATGGAAGCCATGGATGTACTATTATAGTTCCACGGTTGAAGCACTTCTTCATCTTGTCACAAGATGGCGGCATTGTTGAAAATTTAATCATTCTGTTGCTATGGTGATGACGCTGTTCCTCACGGTTATTCCAAACTAGATCGGCTGCTTCACAAATTTGCAGTCACACTGTAAGTTGGATATTTTTGGGGTATTTTCTGTAAATGTAGATTCAAGCTGACTGTTACTTGTGTTTTTTAAGAAGTAAACGTTTAATAATCAATCAATAAAGCGTCCTGTATCCGGCTTCCCATAATGCACCGCTTTATTTTGTCTCGTATCTCAGGGAGATGATCGGGGACTGACACAGCCCTGCGCTCCTTTCGCCTGCCTAAGTGAACCCCTCTCTGCATCGGCCCCCCACAGAGATGCCAGACAGGAAAAGAGGCCCTTAGCCGCCCGGGCCCTTTGCTTTATGCAACATTGAATCAGCACCTTGAAGAAATTCGACGATTCTATTTTTAGCCCAAAGGTAAGCAGCCGAGGTAGCGTTAATGAACTGTTGCAGCCTCTATAGCTATGCATGCTAACTGCGAGCTAGCTCTCACAGACAGACCCTGTGGTACATTGTCACGAACGACATAAAAGCACTATACTGTGGTATTTAACCCGCTATTTGAATAGGGTGTGGGACTGTGTACAACTGTGTGGGGCTGTGTACAACTGTGGGACTGTAGGCTTTCATTACTTTCATTGATGTGAGCAGTCATTGGATCGTGGTTTGTTTGTTTGTTTGTTTATTTATTTGTTTGTTTGCCACTGTTTCACTTCCATGTCAACATTCTTAAGGGCACGTTATCTCATTACGATAGAATTTGGTAACTATATTACACACAGACTATTGAGCTGCTTGAATAGGAGTGTGCTGTTAGATGTTATTTGAGTTTGCTGAGGTTTGTACGTGTTGTTTTGGGCTGGACAGCTCCTCCCTAGTGTTTAACTCTAGTGCAAGGACAGAGTATGACCGCAGCATACAGGCCACGAGAGTCCCCCAGCAGCAGGCCTGTGCGTGCTGTGCAAAGCTTAGATCGGGCTCCTAACAGCTGTAGAAGAATGAAAGGGTCATCATCTGAGCCGGATGCCCTTGAACAAGTTTATAACGTCATTTAAAGTAATGAGCTGCGAGCCACGAGCCGCGGTGTCTTTCGGGTGCTGTCCGCAATGCAGGTGCTGAAATCTGAAGTGCGGGAAGAATCGAGCATCTCCCACACACAAACAAACCATACAAACCATACTACCATGTCCATTGCATTTGTTACGTGTGAAAGTTTTCATGAGGTGCTTTGATGGAGTGTAATGTTGCATATGATTATGCCTATGCCTTTTATCATTAATAATAACACATATACTCTCCTGATCACAACAGACATGAGCAGTGCTTACAGTTGTTGTGGAGGTAATCGACTTGCTATTGGCTTGTGTTGTGCTGCAGCTCATTGAATATTTATGGCCACTTTATGAGGAAATGTTGAGAGTTTGTTGAGAAAGAGGAGACAATAATTGTCTTGAAGTATAAATAATTATTTTTTGCTTATTATTTGAAATGATCTGAACAGAATACTGATTCAAACTCGTTTGTATTCACAACGTATTGACAACACTCATCATGACATGATGTCATTGAGGCTGAGGTCACAACTTTGAAAATGGAAAAGCATCTAGAGCTATTCCAGGACTGGGCTGGGATGAGAGCATAGTTTGCAGTGCAGGGTTTATCGGAATGACTCCACATTAGTCATGCATTATAGATTATCCCTTCAGTTATGACATACTCCATTGGAATAGGGGACATTGTCTAATACATTTGCATATAGTCAGGCGGAAGGGGAAGTTGTCTACTGAAGTATTGTGGCATACATTATTGATGTTAGTGAGCTGATGATGTAAGAGTGAGGCGCTCTGATGTTTTATTGACGCACACGTCCATATGGAGCAGAAGATGTTTTCTGGGTAGAATTTAGTGCTCTCTCTCGGCTCTGAGCTGTTGCAGTTTGTGCCATTGTTGAAAAAACACAATGTTTATTTCCTTCTTTTTGTGACTTTAGAGGCAGAGACCTAAATCAGTCCAATTTATGCCACACCCAGTAACTTTGTGTCCAGCCATATGACCTCAAATCAATAATAGGCCTTAACATTGTTATTGTCTTACCCAGACGCTCTTCAAAGCATAATGTTAGCGTTCTCCATTAAACAATAACACAGGCCGTAGGGCACATGGTCCTTCACAATTCGATATAATACACAATACATGGCAAATCAGTATTGTTTCAAATAAATGTTTCGTTTTGTTTTTTTAACTTTCTCTACACATTTAGTAGACAACAGTGAGAAGGAGCATCCGCACTTCCAAATCTAACGAGTCTTCTTTTTTCTGTGAACGTTGGTGTGTCCATTGTCTCCATCCCCAGTGTCTTTAAGTTGCTTGGCTGCGATTTGGTGAAGCACAATCAACTATGGCGTCTGCAAATGTTAGCCTGGAAAATCAGCTTCAGAGTGCACAGAAAAACCTGCTCTTCCTCCAGCAGGACCACGCCAGCACTTTAAAGGGCTTGCACGCCGAGATCCAGAGGCTCCAACAACAGTGCACAGGTAACTTCTCTTGTACAGTATGCTAGTATATTGTCAACCATGTGCTTTTTGGTTTAAATGTCTCAGTGAAAGTTAGAATCTGTAGAACTATGGGCAATGTTATAATTATTATTTCAAACTCTTGCTTACATTTTGATGAGGTTTATGAGTATAATAATTCCTGGAAGAATTGAATAAAATTGCCCTGCCTCACACCATATTCTTCCACCCAATGATGTTTTGTTGAAAGGCAGAGGAAAGGTTAATATGCTTTCTACTCTGTTGTTGCTTAACTGCAAAATGTGTATTGATTATTCCAACAGTAACGATACACTTAGCTGTAATTTGAACCACGTAAAGAGGCTCAGGGCACAAGAAAAGTGGAGTTTCAGCTCTGTATCCTTGCCTAACCTGCTCTTAAATCCACTGCTGAACTCTGTAATCTTGTTAAATCCATAGTTCTCAGAACGGGAAAGTGACAAACTCCTTTTAGTGTTGATCGTTCTGTCTGTATCCTGTGAACTCTGACCTGCTGTGTCCTCAAAGCCTCCTCTCTGTCCACAGACCTGACATATGAGCTCACTGTGAGGAGCTGCGATCCTTCAGGTAACTCCACCTCATCACGCTGCACTGGCCAGAACTACAGCAGCATGTTTTAGTGCCTCACCTGTAAATGAACAAAACTATGGACATTCAGTCAATATTTGCTTTTATACGTGCTCTGTGCAGTGACACTTACATTTACATATTTTTATTTGGGTTTGTTTTCTTCTCGAGGATGACAAGAGTAATACAGTGCAGTACAATTAAAAGAAGAAGAAAATCATAAACCATCACGTATGAAAAAAACACATTAAAAAAAGGATCAGTATCATTACAGAAGCTCACTTTACATGATGTTCTGCATTCTGGCCTCTGAGTGGAGAGGAATGTCACAGCAGCATTGTGGCGTTCCCACCCCTCACCCAGCCCTGCCTCCCACACGTTTCTATGGTCAGGCGCTACACACACCGCTACATTGGACCAATCCAGTTACTGTCCAGTCAGAGTCATTGGCCTCTTGTAATTTATTTACTGCGTTTGAGTGACCGCAGGGATCTGTTTTACTGAGCAGGAAGCACGCTGAATATAAAGCGGGTCAGGGCATTCTTGTATTGCTGGTGTTGGCTGGTTTAGAAGTGAGCAGAACCCTTAATGTCCCCATTTAGCTGCACTATCATGTTAGGGTGAGACGTTGCAGAGACTGGAGTGCAGGAAATGAGATTATCTGTCACAGAGCTAATGCACAACCTGCTTAGGCTGGCAGGGTTCAGCTGTTCTCGCTATGGTCTAAAATGCTCCTTTCCTGGGCTCCACCCCTTAGTATACGGAGCAATAGTGATGTTTCTTTTTATAGGCCTGTACTCTGAGATTGTATGGATACAGTGTGAGGGCGTGGTGTAGGCAAAAGCCATAAGCGAAATGTGAGACAGGAGCTTTTTCCCCAACCACAAATGGCTCCCAATAGGATCATAGTGTCTCTCTCTGAAAGACTGTCCCGCCTCATGTCTGCATCTGATTCACTAATGATTATTCTAGTCTTGGTCCAGGCTTCTGGGTGTGTTTAAATTGCACATTTGTCTCTTATCTCAGCCGAGGTTGAACTTTCCCAAGTATTTTGCTAATGGTGCATTTAAGACATACTCAGTTGTTATTCTTTAGAGTTTGTTACTTAAAATAACACTATTGGAATCACTATACCTTGTAAACCTAAACAATGTCTCCAATTAGCAATAGTCACAAGGCAATGAAGGCATACACACAAAATGCTTTATCGTAAATCCATTTACGGCCTCTTAAAAGTAACGTAAACTCAATAATATAGTTTGATTATTTAAATGTTCAGGTCCCTTACTACATTCATCTTGTATTGGCCCTTAACATAAAATGTCGTTTTATGTTTCTTATTCATGTTTGTATAGGGTTAACATCAAATTTAAATAACGTGGTTTAATTAAATCTATATTTTCTTTTAGCAGACAATGGTGAGGCCCGGTGCAAGGAGCTGCAGAAACGGTGTGAAGAGCTGGAGGCCGAGCTGAAGAAGAAGGAGGAGGAGAACACAGAGCTGCTGAGGGACTTGGAGCAAAAGAACGCCATGATCTCTGTGCTGGAGAACACCATCAAAGAGCGAGAGAAGAAGTATCTGGAGGAGCTGAAGATGAAAAGTCATAAACTGGCCGTTCTGTCGGGAGAGTTGGAGCAGCGGGCCAGCACCATCGCGTACCTCACCTCGCAGCTCCACGCCACAAAGAAAAAACTCCTGGCCGGCAGTTCCTCTGAGGCCAGTCCCAACGTCAGCCCCGTCACCTCCTACAAACCCAGCCCTCCCCTGGCCAAAGACAGGCAGCCCGAAACCCCCCGACGCCGCATGAAGAAGAGCCTGTCCCAGCCGCTGCACCCGGAGCTCACAGAGGTGTACCGGGCCGGACAGGAGGGGCGGAGGATGGTGCTGCGCGAGCCCCTCGACGCCATGCCCGACCCCACCCCCTTCCTTCAGGCCGGCAGGGACTCTCCTGAGCCACAGGTGATGCGCGAACGTCCCGCGGTCATCCCTCCCATTGCACCTTCAGCCGGTGCCACGGCCAGTCCTCGTCACAGCCCTGCGCGGGACCGGCAGTACAGGGCGCACGTCGGAGTGGCACACCGGATCCCCCACGGTGCCCCTCCTACCCTCGCCCCACCACAAGCCGAGCTGGAGACTCTGGCTGTGGACCAGGTCAACGAGGACAAGGTGGTCCGTAAACGCTCAGGAGTGGACCGGACAGTTTAAACCCTTATGCACACATCTACTGTATACACTCAAGTGTAGGAGCAGAAAGAAGCCTGACCCACTGTGTAGCCTGCTTTTTACGCAACACGCAATATTTAGAACAAAAAGAAAAATCACATTTAGATTTTTGACATTAAAAGACTACTACAAAGCATGCCAAATGTTGCTGAACCACTGAGATCCTGTATCATACACTTTCTTGCTTCTGCTTTTCACAATTTAGTTCAATGTCGTGCATAAACCAATTTTCAGCCAAAAATCAGCATCAGTGCCTCCTCAGTCGGCTCAACTGTAGACAAGCTGTGTAATGTAGTCAACGCTTAGTACTCTTCACAATATCGCTGTCTGTTTTTTATAAACATATCAAAATACAGAAGATACTTCTAATATTGCTAACTTCTTAGGGTAGATTTAAAGCAAATAATCTTTTCTTGACCTGTCTGACCTTAATGTTTGTGAAAACTGTATGTTATATAGATACGAGCCGCATATTGTGCAACGGAGTGTGTTGTTTTGAATCTCTGATGCAGTATGACCGGGAGAGGAGTGGAGACGCATGTGTGAGAGGCCCGAGAGAAAGTACATGGTTGGGCTGTAAATGATGGTATTTGTGATACCAGGGCATTTTTTAAAAACACTGTAATTTTGTGATATTAATATAATGGTACTTTATAAAGCCTGTGCATTTTTAATGATTTTTTTAATTTATTGTCTAAAGGGAAATGACCTGGCACTAAACAAACATCAACATAATTATAACTTAATATGCTTTTCACAGTCATTGTTCTTTGATGATCAAGTCTATACAATAAAGCAATGCCTTTGATTTGCCTTCTTGTCTTATTGTATATTCTTAGTACAACTTTTAAGTAGTTCAACCTATAGCCACTAGGTGTCCACTAGCGTAGCACTTAGAACTCAACCAACAATGATTAAAACCCAGAAGAAGACAAACCACGCGAACGATTAAAATATGATTTATTTAGACATTTGGATAGGCAGGCATTCCCCTCCAGAAGTGAGGGCCAGTGGCACGCAATAGTCAGTTAAAATATTTGGCATATGATGTGCTTTTCTTGTCCATTTACAGTTAGAAGGCCACCCAATATGCACTACTCCTGGCAAATACATGTGCAAAAACAGCAAACACCATGAAATACGACCACTTAGAAGACAAACTAAAACATTCTCATGAAGGCACCAAAAGCATGTTTAAATAGCTATATGTAGTTTGTGTAAATATCTGTTTAAAATGCAGTTTGGTGTACCTTCTTTATAAAAGCCTGATTATTTTCCTGATCTTGTTTTTATTACTCAACATTTAGACCCTGCAGTAAACATTCCTACTCGCTCAGATACTTATTTTGCTAGAAGGGACCTTGACCATTTGCTACTGTGCAAGCTCAAGTCTTTGGGCAGATGAAGTTTTCTTTTGTTGCAAACCTAAACAAAGGAAACAAAGTTAGATGTACCTTGCATTGTAATTGTTTCTAAGAGTCATCTGGATGTGGGCAGACCTGATTCAGTGAGGGTCAGATTATTGAGCTCCTCTTCCAGCTGCTCGTCTGTGATGGTCATGGGTCTTTGAGGCACAACAGGCAGAGAGTCGAGCAGGTCTGATCCCGGTGTGTCCCGGGGCAGTCGCTCTGAGGGGACTTCAGGTAAACCTGGGACAGCATCAGGCTGAGGCTCGTCTAGCAAAGACTTAAGCTCCTCCTCCAGGGCATCCATATCTTCATCTAAAACAAAATGCAATTACATTTACTTCTTGTTAAAGCATTTTATAGAGATGTCATAAGCTACATGTGCACGAGGACAAACCTGCACCGGACACACCACTAGAGAGAGCCTGGTTCACTTGGTCTTGAGTGTCACAAAGCTAATTAGAAGATGGAAAATATTTGTTATTATCAAAATAAAAGTAAATTGAAGTGCTAAAAATAAACAGCCACCTCCTGGATTTGATCCACCAGATTCTCAGCTCGCTCCACAGTTACATCCTTCAGAGAAAGTCTCAGAGCAGACAAGCCAGCCTGATACGCTTGTACGACCTGCTCAACACAGACATTATTGCACACAGCAGCTCAAGACTGTATATGTGTCTTTTTCTCACCATTTTATCAGTCTGTGACTGAGCTATTCTGTCCAGGATTCCTCTGATCGTCTCTAGTTTGGCAAATAAACTGTCAGCCTTTTTCTCAACACTCTTACGACCTCTTAGACATCTTAGGGCCTGTTTAACACACAGAAACGTACAGTTGTAGAATGTTATATACATAACATTCAATACTGTATGCAATATAACACTATTGTTAGACTTCATCACATAGTAATTCAATTCAATTTAACCTGAGATTTCTTTCCCTCCCGAAGTAGAAGCCTTGCTTCATCTTTGCATCTGCAAGAAAATTCAATGGAAGATCATTATGAAATTATTTAAGACAAAATCCAATTTAAAATCATACTTCTCAGCCTCAATGCCCAATTTTTCCACCCGCTCTCCGAGAAGCTTCTCACTGCGCTGGAGCTGGTAAATGCCAATGTCTATGTCATTGACCGGAGAGACTCGAGCCTGTCCAGACTGACTAAATTTAACAATCTGCATGAACACAGTCATACTAAATAGAATGAGTATGTTTTAGAGACAATAAACATATTTAGAACACAAACACTTGCACATTGCACCTTCTCGCCTTCGTGGATTGAGACCATCACTTGTTTGTCCCTCTGCAGCTGCAGTAGAGCCATGCAGAGGGTGCTCTCATCCGCACATACACCAGCTGAGAGGCTGCACAGCTCTTGAAACGAGAGGATTGAAGAGTTTGAAAGCTCACTGCTGCGATATGCTTTAAGTACTTCAGACGCTTTCTCCTAGTAAAAAGATGGTTAAACAATTATTAGAAATAATATCCAGAGAAGACGAAAGATGTCTTGACCTCACCTTAACTAGTTCAATGAGAACAAATGACTCCCCTAAAGGCACACGGCTGCTTCCCAGAAGAGTAGATAAGGTCCATTTGAGCGGCTTTACTAACAACAGCCCCACACCCCATGACAACCAGCTGCTGTCCACATTGGCAGCAAACTCTGACTCTCTTTGAAGCTTCCCACTCCTAAAAAATAAGAACAAGTTAGACAGTGATGATCAACTGAATTGGCAATGACAAGGGTTCAACAAGTTCAACTTCTATTTCTGAATGTTCCTTTTCAGTAAAGAAGAATCCCATCAAACTCTAGAGCCTAACTTCAAGTGCTTCACACATAAATGAAATGTTTGATCTTTTACATTTCTGCTTGGCAGCTGATAGTCATTCACTGTAAATGTTCGAACATCAACTTTAGAGTTAACTATCTGGCCTTGTCCCTTCAAGGCACTCTTAATTGAGTGTGAAATGCACCAAAATATAACAGTCACTCATACCTGGCCATGGACTGGAGCACTATAGGCAGACCCAGGGGACCTCTGCCTTTCCTCCTGAAGCTTTTGTTGAGTTCTTGCAGGTTGACACAGACGGAGCCCTCGTCTCTGCAGCTCTGAGTGATCAAACATGTCCAGAAGTCCATCTTACTGTCCCAGTCCGTGGTGTTTACTTCTCTGTTCTCCTTAAACTCAGAGAAAAGAAAATTCATCCGCTCGTCGTCATCCCACTCAGCTGGCAGGGACATTTTGGTGGATGTAGTCATTTTAAACTATTAAAAAATCAGTTTTGGTTTTGTTATGACAGCAACAGCGACTGTAGTTAGCTAACGTTAGCTTAGCCTTTCGAGCCGTGGCTTGTAGGAAATTACCCTTCACCTGAATAGTTTTCAACTAAATGTTAGGTTAGCACAGGCTGCTGACAAACCCAAACATTGTAAATGTTATCATGATATGACACGCGTTTTGTACTGCTCATTGCACAACACGGAAAAAACTTATCTATAAAATATCCATGATGTTTAGCAACGTTTGTGGCAGAATACAGTTCCGACGGATGGGGCGGTGCTAACGGTATCAAACGTGCGACTAAAGAGCATGCACCGCCCCAGACAAAAGGGCGGGCAAACCGAACGCACCAAAACAGAAGGTTTCCACGTATCCTGCGATGCAGAACCATGGATTTATTATATTATAGATGCAGAACCATGGATTTATTATATTATAGATGCAGAACCATGGATTTATTATATTATAGATGCAGAACCATGGATTTATTATATTATAGATGCAGAACCATGGATTTATTATATTATAGATGCAGAACCATGGATTTATTATATTATAGATGCAGAACCATGGATTTATTATATTATAGATGCAGAACCATGGATCTATTATATTATAGATGCAGAACCATGGATTTATTATATTATAGATGCAGAACCATGGATTTATTATATTATAGATGCAGAACCATGGATTTATTATATTATAGATGCAGAACCATGGATTTATTATATTATAGATGCAGAACCATGGATTTATTATATTATAGATGCAGAACCATGGATCTATTATATTATAGAATCAGAACCATGGATCTATTATATTATAGATGCAGAACCATGGATTTATTATATTATAGATGCAGAACCATGGATTTATTATATTATTGATGCAGAACCATGGATTTATTATATTATTGATGCAGAACCATGGATTTATTATAGATGCAGAACCATGGATCTATTATATTATAGATGCAGAACCATGGATTTATTATATTATAGATGCAGAACCATGGATCTATTATATTATTGATACAGAACCATGGATTTATTATATTATTGATGCAGAACCATGGATTAATTATAGATGCAGAACCATGGATCTATTATATTATAGATGCAGAACCATGGATTTATTATATTATAGATGCAGAACCATGGATTTATTATGTTATAGATGCAGAACCATGGATCTATTATATTATAGATGCAGAACCATGGATTTATTATATTATAGATGCAGAACCATGGATCTATTATATTATAGATGCAGAACCATGGATCTATTATATTATTGATACAGAACCATGGATCTATTATATTATAGATGCAGAACCATGGATCTATTATATTATTGATGCAGAACCATGGATTTATTATATTATAGCTGCAGAACCATGGAACTATTATATTATTGATACAGAACCATGGATTTATTATATTATAGATGCAGAACCATGGATCTATTATATTATTGATGCAGAACCATGAATCTATTATATTATAGATGCAGAACCATGGATTTATTATATTATAGCTGCAGAACCATGGATCTATTATATTATAGATGCAGAACCATGGATCTATTATATTATAGATGCAGAACCATGGATTTATTATATTATAGCTGCAGAACCATGGATCTATTATATTATAGATGCAGAACCATGGATTTATTATATTATAGATGCAGAACCATGGATCTATTATATTACTGATGCAGAACATGTTGTTTTCAGGGTCTAGAATGGGATTATGTCATACTCTCACGTGGGGGGCAAGAGCCAAATTTATCTATTGATAACGTTGTATTTTGCCATGAAATATCTACGTTCATTCAGAAATCTTTAATCTGATGGTTTCTATTAGTGGCTAGACAGACATTGCGTAACTGCTGGATTTCAGATATGATCGACATTCTTTTGGCCAATATCAATACAGATGCATATTTATGCTGTAATGGGCAAGACATGCTTATTTGTAGAGCACAATTAATACACAAAGCAATTCAAAGTGCTTCACACAACACTTTGAAGCCTATACTTTTATTTATTTTTAATTTCCCTGTGTGCCAAAAATACATGACAACTATGTACAACCAAATATACTTGGCACTTTGTCCATTTAGTGAGTCTTTTATGTTAGTATGTATTTTTAGTAGATTATCTTATAACTCAAAGGATCAAAAAACGAGACCAATATTTGAGTCAACATTTCATTTGAGCTCTTTATCTGGATATATTTTATTAAAATATTCATGCAAACTTACGGCAATAATGCTGAACTTACATTTGGACAATCACAGAGAGCTTTAAACACATCCATCATTGCATTATTTTAGGCCACCTCTCTCACATAAGGACAATCAACATACACAAAAGCAAAAAGTACACAGAAATAGCACTTTGCTGGTCTATTTTTTCTGTGTATGAAGATCCTAGTCAATGTCATAACAGTCATATTCACATCTCTGATTCATTATTGCACACCAAATATCCTCAATTGTTTTCAAAAGTATTGACCCTTGAAAAGTTTGTAAAAAGGCATTAAAATTTCCTGCATGGTAGAAACTGGAGGGCACAAGTGAAGTAGATCATAAGGATATTAGCCTCAGAATAAAAATCAGGGTGGATTTGTCAAATGAAAGCCACTCAGCTATGTACAAGTAATATCAGAGTATAGTTAGAAAACATGTACAAAGGCATTATGTTTCATGTTTGTTATTAGAATACGCAATTATCATATTTGGTGAGGGCAAAATCTAGATTTTATTTTATTTTATTGGGAAATAAAATTAAATTGTATCTACCTTAAATTCCACTTTTTGTGAAGCTAAAATAGAATTTGGATTTGATGTCATCTAATTGAAAATGTATTTTCGATTTGCCTCCAGTTTCCTCCAGTAGGGAATTTTGGAACCTCTGATGACATAACATTTCAAGCGGTCTTATTTTACTATATTCATGGATATAAGGTATAGGTACATGTCATCCAGCATCATGCACTTGGTTCCACAGTTCCCTGTGGAGTATGCACATTAGGGAAAGGATTAGTCGATGCCCATGCACGACATTGTTCACATTAGTCAGGTTAATAGCACATATGCTGCTGCAATTGGCACTTATAGTAGGCTACATGTTAAATACATGTATATGGTATTTTGTTGTTACGTGAGACGGTGCATATTAATCCAAAACATTACCATATTACCATTTTGGCGCTAATTTATTTGGCACATGTTCAAGGTAACTTTTTGTCTGTCTGTAATATATGTAACATCTGTAACATCGGTAACATCGGTAACATCGGTAACA
The DNA here is from genome assembly GCF_026437365.1 of Eucyclogobius newberryi. Classification (NCBI taxonomy): domain Eukaryota; kingdom Metazoa; phylum Chordata; class Actinopteri; order Gobiiformes; family Gobiidae; genus Eucyclogobius; species Eucyclogobius newberryi. The sequence continues at coordinate 14,736,733 of NW_027316278.1, read as the reverse complement.
TCGGTAACATGCCTACTTGGCACTGAGATCCACCAATAGGTGCTGATAGGCCAAGGTATTGCCTTTGAAACTGGCTGCCAGCAAAATGTCCTTGTTGTCCACAGATATCAAGCTAAAAGCCCGCGGTGCTCTCATGTTAAGCTCTTGGAAGGGCTGGAAGCGCTGAGTAAGGTCGTCCCACAAATACACCCTGGAGAAGGAGAAATCACTGCCTAGGATGAGGTACTGTCTTGGGCCTACAGTGAACGGATACACCACCATTGAGCCACGGGAGGGTAAAGTCTGAATCTCCACAAAACGCTGGCCTTCCCAACGCATGATTTTAGAGTCACCAATAAAGCGAGTGAGGCAAAGATACAAGGCTCTCCTCACCCAAAAGTGCTTCACCATCTGTACATCAGCCATTTCTGTGATTTGGGAGTGGAAAGTGAACTGCTTTTGGCTACGGTTCCACTGGTAGACTATTGGGGGCTGTGAGGCACTAGACAGGATTAGGTGAGGCTTCCCCCCAGCGTCAATGAACTCCACGTGCGTGTCCCGGTGCCAGGGGTGAAGCGACTGGTGGGAGTAGAAGCCGTTGCTGTTCCATCGGTAAATACTGGTGGAGCCGGCTTTGGAGCTGTCTGCGACCACAAAGTACCACTCTCCGTCCAGTAAGAAAGTCTCCACGAAGTTGGGTTTGCGCACTCGAGTTGTGTCAATATCCTGGATTTTGATAAAACGTTGAGGGCCCTCTTCCCATCTGGGTCAATGATGTCAGCAAAAAGACAGTACTGTTAGGCTGAGAATATCAAACTTGAACAAAACCATGAACTACACTGGTAATGTCTGGTATGCCTGATGTAAATGTTACTGTAAAATGACGAGTGCAAATCTTACTTGTAAATGTGAGATCCACCAAACAACTGAGCCACCACCATGTGCAGAGTGTTGTTTATCACCACCGGTTTGCAGTACACGGCAGAGCGAGCTGTAAAAATGTCACATAAACGTCACAAACTGCAGATTTTGCTCACTCTGTATGAATCTTACAGGTGATGTTGTGGAACCTCCTGAAGACCATCTCCACGTGATCCCACACATAGACCGCGCAGTATCCTGAATCAGGCTGCGCGAACGTCACAAACTGATCGTCGTTGAAGTCATAGGACTCCACTGACACCGAGTGGAAGCGGAAGGTTTCATACACTGCAAAATCTACAGGGAGGAGATACAAAAACATACAAAAAGGGTGCAATTTTTGACGGAATCAGCGTTTGTCCAGTGTAGGATGAATATGAAAACTGTATCAAGTATATTTCTACAACAGATAGTGACGTTTTAAGCCAGTATTTTATTATTTTAGTCCTTTTCCATGGCTCATAAATGCTTGCCTTTGGTATAGACTTCATTTAATTTCTTTTCATCCTTGTATTAGACCTGTGTATCTCTGGTTGAAGCCCTGTGAACACATTGTCCTTATTGTTTTTGCTTTTTGAGATTATTTTGAATCATTCTATAGATTAGACATGTTAGCTTTAGTTAAAAAATACAACTTGGCAAACAATATATCAGCCATTGGACTGAACTTACCAGCGCTGATGCAGTTGAAGTCTCGAGGGGCTAGATCATGCACTCTGCGCCCCTGAAACTCAAAAGGGCTGGCGCAGTAAACGGCAGGAACTGTGGTGTTGGTTTTCTCTATCCAGTCCACGAGCCACTTGATTTTACAGTCACAAAGGAAAGAGTTCCCTCGCAAGTCTCTGATAATAAAAAACAACAACAACATGACGACAAATTTGACATGGATAAATTGCGAACCGTTCAATTGGCAGACTTACAAATCAGTCAGAATGTCGAGGTTTTTGAAGAGGTCTCTGGGCAGCGTCTGTAGGTTGTTGTTTGAAAGAGAACTGGAAATACAGGGGAAAAAACAGGACACAATTGTGATGTTGTCATGGTAATTAGACCAAATGAAAGTGGAACATAGTGTTGCTAACTGATCAAATACTCACAGATGTGTCAGTGACTTTAGTCCTCTGAAGGTGTGCTTGGAAAGAGCCTGGATGTCATTGTTCTCGATAAATCTGTGAAAACATCAGATGTCATAACTCATCAGAAACAGTGGTGTAGTTTGAGTTTCAACCAGGTCGATGGTAAAACGATCATATTGTCCAATCCAGGAAGGGCATCTGGAATACAAAAGTGGCTGTGGTGGCAAATGGTGACTCCCAATGAAAAAGATGAATAAATACACAAATCAATGTTTACATATTATTGTTACAGAAGAAATATTCTGGCATGACATGATCTGAGCTGAACCGGAAGATACAAATAAAAAGATCACAAAATTGCCATATGTATATATTTAGGGCTGATTGATTAACATGTCAATTGTTTCTCTTGATTGATAATTGATTAGTTGTTTAGATTGTGTGACTATGAGAATTAGAAACAACAAAATGAAGCCAAAGAGATGCCACTTGAGTACAAGTGTATTTTTTAAAAACACACACAAAAAACGACTCTTTTCTTGCATTGTTTTGGTTGTAATTTCTGCTTTGTCTGAGTCATAAAACCCTCTCTCAAAACATGGCATTCACATATAGTCTATGTATAGTTCAGAAAACAATGACTTATTTCAATCATCAATTAGTTGCAATAAATGGACTAACTTGCCTCAGCTCTAATTAAAACATAGTGTAAATAAACAGCTCATTCTCTACAGACTTTGGCGCATTATTTGCTTCTTTTAAGGACAAACTCAGATGTGACGGCGCAGACAGTTTGTCAGCATCATTTGATCCTGGTTTTGTCCGCACTCCAGATCAGGAAAATAAAGGAGCAGCGTTTCTGAAGCCGTTTGAGAAGATGGAGTCATTAGCATTCACAGCGGGTCGAGCCGGTTATGGCATCGATGCAGATGTCTGATGGGCTGCAGCCAAAGCCCCACAGAGACCTGGGGGGGGGCACATCAGCGAACTACTTTATGGGCCTCATCAATTCACACACGGCACACTCAGCTTTATCACAGCACGCAGAGCCAGCGGGGTAATGCAAGTTTACTTCTTTATTTCTGCTTTTCTTTGCCAGACAACGGCTAATAATACAAGTTTGCACCTTTGTCAAATCAGAATTTTTTTTACGATAATTATGTCTGGGACGAAACGCTTTCGATACAATGTGCTGCGGTTTCAATAAATTGCGGTACACGATGTTTTGTGATTCACTATTAAAGAGCATTGCAATAGTTTCCTCATAATAAATGAAAACAAATTCAAACATGTATGGCCCAATCTTATTAGGAACTACAATAATTTGCCCTGAATGAACACACAAGTGAAGTAACTGTACACTTGTTTATTTATTTATTAATCTTTATTTAACCAGGTAAGAACCCATTGAGATCGAGACGTCTTTTACAAGAGTGACATGGGACCTGGGGAATTATCAGTCTAATTTGTAAAAGAGCAAATGTCTTAAAGACTGGGGTTGTAGGTCATACTTACCTTTTTTTAATCAATCAGCACCAAAGATACATTAACAACACTGATACCAACACCAGCTTTGCCTGTAACTTAAAGTCAGCAAACGCATATGTACACGTAAAATAAAACCACATGGAAGTCAATTCTACAATATTTAATCATGGTGATAGTACTCTTTATTGTCCTGCAGATTTCATCACTATAACTGTGAAAGCAGTGAAAACCTGCAGTTTTATCATATACAAGATGTCCATAAAGTATTGTGATATGGTTTCTAGGTTTCTAATACGATACAACAAACCATGTGACAGCATTTTGTCCCAGCCCTAATAATAATAATAATAATAATAATAATAATAATAATAATAATAATAATAATGCAACTTAGGGAATAGGTTCATCATACAAAGCATGTTAAAGCGTTCTGGGGGTATCAGTATAAGGTATTTTATAAAAAAAATGCACTTGATTTTTTTAATTTTTCAAATATAGAGAGAAAAGACAAAAAAACAAACAGACATCCACCAAAAACAGAGCAAAAAAAGAGCAATCAAGACATACAGATCACAAAGAAAACGTCCCACTTAGTCCACAGTCTGTCAAATTTGTCTATTTTCAAATTCAGTCTAAAAGTGATCCTTTCCATTTTACGAATGTCCAAAGTAATGTCTGTCCCAGTATAAAGTATTTTAATACAAAACTAGTTGAGTTAGAATAAAAAAGACATGTTAGCAGTTAGTTCAAGTTGACTTGCTTGGTTCAACGTGGCTTGAGCAGTCCCAATTTCATTCAAAGGTCAAATGTGATCAGAGATAATGTGTTGGTGATACTCACAAGTACTGAAGGTGAGAGAGCCCTGCAAAGGCATCATCGTTTACCATGGTGAACGTGTTTGAGTTGAGTAGCCTGCCACAATAACAAAGAAAAATAACATTATTGCACGTAGAGTATTGCATCATCACTTGTTTACGATTGTGGAAAACAACAGATGCAGTTCATAATATAATTTTACAAACAATTGACAGCAGCAGAAAACAGACAAGGTTGGAGGAGACAATGGTCGCTTTGTGTTTTGGAGCAGAGCTGAGCGGTGTTTGGTGACAATGAGCACAGAGGCTGTTATTACTGCTCTGTCACCACTGTTTTCAGAAACCATTCATTCAAGTAGCATTCAAGAGCATCAAGTGTGGTCATTGTCGCTGTAACGAAACCCCGTCCAGCACAAGGCACCATGATAATAAATCACCCGTTTTATAGATAGTTCAGTTCTTATACTTACAAAAACTGCAGAAGTTTAAGATGTGAGAATGCTCCCTCTGGAATTGTGGTGAAAGCTGCATTTACCATCGTCCTGTCAAAATAAAAGCATGTCATATGATGAACATAGCTAATTGAACGAAGAAAACAGGGATGTCAAGATTATTAGGCTAATTGTGATTATTTAGGTCACAATACAATCATAAAGACTAAAAAAATGATAATCATGACATTTTAGAAGACAATTTAAAGAAAGGGGATAATGTGTTAACTAAATTATGTCTTTTTAAGTTCAATTAAAAGAAATGTGACGATTTTAGAAGCAAAATTAAGTCCTTTTTGCTCAGGCTTTGCTTAAAAAAGTAAACATGAATGTAAAGTGCTTTTTCATTTGGCCGTCAAATGATCATTCAGAAGGTTTGATTTCATAAAGCAGCGGTAATGTGTTTAGAAATCAAGCAGGAAAGAACATTTAGGATTTTATTGTCACTTTGGTCGTGATGTTAATAATCCCAAATAATCGTGGAATAGCTGTTTATTCTCTCAATAGTCGTTAGGCTAAAATGAGAAATGGTGACATCCCTTGAAGAGACTTTAAAAAAGACAAATCACAATTTCATATCTCCAGCCACGTTGCCTGATTTCCCTTGTACAGTCTAAAGTTCAAACATCTAATCAAAACTAAGCCATAACTTCCACTGTTCTTCTTTATGGCCGTCATAAATATGTTCCGGTGTGGATCTTTATTTACCTTGTCCAATTAGACTAATAATCATTTCACGAGCCACCACATTGAGTGACAGGGCCTTTGTGAGCTCTGAACACATAAATCTCTCACTTTCATTATGCATGCTCCATTTAGTGTTCTTCTGTGGCTCTGGAAGATTGGCTCTCTCAGAAGGGAGAGCTGCACCAGAGGATGGATCTATTGTTAGAATGACTCCCTGGAGAGACACATTTTACCACCACTGCGTTCCCTAAGATATTTCTATTATAGTCGTCACCAAAGCAATGAAAGTTATTAAACACTAAGTAATTCTAATGGAATTAACCAGTTCAAATTAGACAGAGTTTCACAAAGTGTTTTAAGAAATGTGAGCCATATTAGAAAAACTTTTTGCAGCTCTCGTTGTAGCGTGATGAATTAGGTTTTAATCCCACATATTTCACATTTACACATTGAAACTGTTGAAGTATAGACCTATTATTTACTCATATATTCAAATGCTTGATTATGTTGCAGTCTACCCAAACAAACACGATTAAAATGCATTGTTATCTTGAAGTCTGGTATTACAACAGTCTCTTTTGCATCCTTAGAGTCTTGCCATTAGACATATCCATATTTTAGGCACGCATTAGACATATCCATCTCTTATGCATGCACTCAATCTCGTTTAGACTTTAGCCGTTGCAGATAAACTCACAGAGAGATGATGCCAGGCGGGAAGCTCTTGGGGATTGTTTTGGTGTCCACGCAGAACGCGCTGTCTTTGGTGCAGGAGCAGGTCGCGGGGCAGCGGGGGATCTTGGCTTTCTTCGAGCTCACCTCCTCCAGGTAAAGCACAAAGAGCACAACTAAAAGCCCCGCCATCCATCTCGGACCGCGCCTCGGCATCCTTGAAGTTCTTCCTCAAGTTGACAGCCGGCTTGGTTTAAGGAAGGAGTGATGGAGAGACGGAGGAGAGAAGGAGGAGAGAGGGAGGAGGTGGTGCTGATGATGGGAGTGCGGGCGATGCAGCTGTTTCGATGGTGGCGCGTCTTTAGAGAGCGGCTGGAGCTGAGGATGGCACACTGCGGGAATGACGAGCTCGAGGACCCGCGCGCTGCCTCGCTCACAATCAATAATTCACCATCTCAGCCACGCAAAGGCAGGGGAGAGGGGCCCAAACACCCCTGCACGCTGTACATCACTTTTACAGGCTGCAGCCTCTTGCATATGAGTGACACTCTACTGTGGCTCACTCAATATTATTCTCAAAACTATTCTAAGCATTAGGTAGTAAGACATGAATAAACTTAGTA
>NW_027316278.1:14687484-14724984 GCF_026437365.1 Eucyclogobius newberryi | reverse complement strand
GTGCCATGCTGAGGGATTTGGAGACGGGATCGCAGGATCTTTTATTAGGCAGCCTTAAGGTTTTCTCTTACAAAAACAGCTGCTTGTGGCTTTGTAAACATATAAAAGAGAGTAAAAAAAGAGTTCAGTTGTTTTTTGCTTTGATTGTGGCTTGGACCATGTTTGTTTGACTCATAGAGAAAAAGCTGTTGCGGCCAAATGAAAAAAGGTTATGGAATACTTTATTAATCCTTTGTGAGGGAAAATCATTGCCAGCGTTTGACCCATCCATCAGCCTGTCAGGAGCTGAGATCTATCCAGATCTTGGTCAGGACCATAACGGAGGAGTTTACCTATTGTGCATGTTTTAGTTTGATGGGGGAAATCAAAGCCCGGAAGAAACCCACCCAGACACAAGGAGAAACATGCAAACTCTGCACAGAAAGGTCGGCCTGGCAGTCGAAATCGTGACCTTCTCCTGGGAAGCTTACGTGCCAGCACCTGTAGTCAAGGAGGAAAACACTTCTCAAAATCCTTTCAAAAGAGATCAATATCAATCGTATGTATGCGTTTAGGGCTGGACGATATGACAAAATGTGGGATTGGATTGGCTGTAGCTGTCTCTCTATTAAAATGGGTTTTATTGCACATCCCTTATTCTAAATATAATGTAATAGAATAACATTTAATAAAGTGACTTGATATTTACTGAGATACATATGAATTCAGTTAATAATGGGTTGCCACTATTGTAAAAAGGACACAGCAGATACAGTGTGCCATGTCTGGTCTGTTCGGGGTAAACAGAGGTGTGGGTGGCACTGACTGGTGCTGTGGATGAAACTGTAATCAAATCTGTGAGAGCTGCTCCTCCACGATGCGCTATAATCCAATAGTGTCCCACGGGCACTTCAAAGCTCCAGGTCCTGTCTGTGGGTCTTCAGGAGCAGATCTGTGCTCTGTGTTTGGCTGATGTACGGTTGATGAGAGACAGGAGTACGAAGAGTATTTTTATCAAATCAAAGCAGTGACTTGGCAAGAAGATGTATGTTTATTATATATTGGACATAGTGTTTAGGGCTCAATATTTATTGTGTTTACCTTTTTGTGTGCACTTTTTGGCACTAACTGACTACAACTGTGTCATTCTGCAATTCATTAAAAAAAAAATATTTTTAATAACATTTTGAATATTTTGTTTGTGATTATCATACTTTAGTGTTGCTTTAGGCCTAGTTGTGTAGTTTGACTTGTGTGTTTGTTGTTGAATAAATGTTCTTCCAGGGATAATAAGAAATATTACCCGGTTAAAAAAACAGAGTAATTTCAGAGGAAGCTGCTCCAGTACATCAGCATTGTTACTAGTGCGATTAGTACGCAATACTATTAATCTATATCTAGATAACAAAACCATTTTACTGCCTCGATTCAAGCCAAGTCGTCATTTGGAGATTCCTGAAGATCTTTAGCATTTAATACCTCCAACAATTATGAACAATTACTGCACTGTTTAAGCAGTTAGACTATTTTTCTCTTTCTTCTACTTTTATGTAAACAGTGCTCATTCATTTTATGAGTATGATGGAGATATACAAGTAAACATGATCAAAGGTAAAACATTTCTAAATTGGACAATTATGGGGTCGACATAATGTCCAAGTACTTAATCATGCGGCAATTTGGAGCTTGTTCTAGTCTGGGAAGCTCATATTTTCCCAGCTGTTTCAGGAGTTCCCCCCCCAAATGATTATGGCCGATTAAGTTTCTTTTTTATTGATTATGGAGATGTAATCTTCTGAAAAGCATGGCCAGACAAACAACCCGTAAGTTGAACCACATGAGTCAGAGGACGATTAATGGAAGCTCTGGAGTTTTGGATCCAAGTTCAGTTCCAATTTTCATAAGAAGTTGTCCAGCCTAATTCAGACTTCAAAAGACTCTTTGCCGTTTGCATAAATATGGTTATATGTAAGTTGGGAGGGCATGGTTCTTTGGGAGTGGCCATTTGCATCGCTATTGTAGACTTTTGCAAATGAGTTTTACCCGCAGAGGCTGCTCTTAATCTATAGTGTTTCAGAATGTGACCATAAAAGATTATCATAAGTGCCTGTGCGTTCTCATTTGGGTTCAGAATATAGATCCAAGAAGACACAGGGTTACACAGCAATTACCTCGCAGGGCTTTCCAAAACGGTTGATTTTACCAGCAGAAAGTCAAAAACCAATAAATGAAACAATCATTGATCAATAATAGAGATGTTGATTAACCAACCTTCACCGTGCAGAATTGAACACGTTTAACACATCTTAACAGTGACAGAAATATATTGTTTTGCGAATGACTCATTGTTACTGTAAAAGAGGCTTCATTTAAATTACTTTCAGCCTGGTTTAAAAAAGGTTTAAATTATTACTGCTACATGACAAAAGAAAGATATATTACACTTTCTAGAAAATACAAAACACTTCAAGTTAACAGCACTTTTTCAAATATAGGCTAATAAATCTAACTAATCTTACTTTCTATAATGCTTTGAATACATCACAGTGCCCTGAATGAGCACGTTCATACATGTCTTTAGGTGTATTTGCACAACACAGTCACATCAAAGCGGCCGGTCTGCATGCCGTCGTAGCACTGACTGAAAGAACATGGTTGTTAATTAACAGTTAAAACAATGCTACATCCTAGGGCCAAACTCTGTCACAGTAGCTGCTGACAGGACGCCCATTCTGTTTCAATGAGCGGGGCAGGCCACACCTCAGCGGGCCACACGTGTAATGGACAGGACGGTGTGGACTCGTATGCACGCTGTCCCTCTGTCAGCACAAAGCACACTGCCCCATTCATATGCGCATTCCTGTCTCTCCACTCCAACAGCCCAGCAGGTTCCTCCTCTGTCCCCTCTGCTTGGGACGGGGCTCTGACGCACTCACAAAAGGGGTCTTCAATCTGTCCCCCTCCAGACAACAGGCAGCAGCATAAAGACCCGGAAAGCCTCAGCGACGTGTTCGAGAATGGGCCGGGGGTGGTGTGCAGGGGGAGAACCAGGGGACATAGTGCAAAAAGAGGGCAATGTGATGGATGGATGGGAGCTATACACATATGTGTCATGTATAACAATGCACCCTCGGCTTATTCCGGTTTGAGCCGAGACTGAGGTACGGGTGGACACGATATCCAATTTGAGATAATATTGTGAATGTTGTTTTGAAGATATGCAAGATTTTAGGGTGTATAGCTTATAGTAACAAATGTTACAAAACAAGCTAATAAGAAAAATAAAAGTTACGTCATAAACTTTCAAATAATTCAATTACATTCAAATTATTTTTGTAACGCCCATAATCACAACAGCAGTTGCTTCGTGGGCGTTTCAGATCGAGAATCAAACAATAAAACAATCAGATTCAGTATTCACAGGAATTTATCAAATGGATAACTGTGTCTGTGGAAAGAAGTAGAAACCTCTGGGAGAACCTCAGTGAAGGAGAGATCCTCCTCCCACAGGCGCACAGGCTGCAGATGGTCCAGGACTGACACGCTCCTATTTGTAGAGACTGTGGAGCCAGAACTACTCAGGAGGAGAGAGAGGGTGGTTCATCTAACAAGAGAGGCAGGCAGATGAGAAGCATCCTGAGCTACAGGTCTGGGTCATTTGGGGCATTTAAGGGGCATTTAAGGGGCAGTCGTCACTGGAGCAGCATCAGCAGTGTCTGAAACAGAACCACTCCTCGAGGGGAAGAAGGAGAAAAACATGTGAACAGCCATGAGCAGACACAGACACAGATGAAGTAAAATACAGAATATTGTTGAAGGGAAAAGTAGTCAAAAGCAGAGGATAGTGCTCAAGCTGCCATAGGTCCTCAGCATAGTTGCTGCTAGGGCAGCGTAGCTGGGAAACTGTAGGTTTTCTGTTCCAAACTGGCCAGACCATAAGCGATTTCAAAGAGGAACGTTTTAAGCCTGTTCTTAAATGAAGAAACGGCCTCTTTAACGTGGACAGGAGCTGATTCTATAACACAAGAGCTTGGGAGCTAAACGCTCTACCTCCTACTGTTCTTTTAGAGACTCTTGGAACCACCAGAAGTACAGCATGTTCTGTTTGGATGATCTGTTACTATAGCATAAAAAAGATTATAAGGTGATATTTCTTTTTGAATAATTTTATAGATATTTCGCATTTTTCTGATAATTAAACCACAACTAGCTTTTAACTAATTTCAGTTGGACTGACATAATATTGTCTCAATATTTTATCAGGATACTCAAAACATGTAGAGTTACACATTTTTCAATATTGCCCAGCCTTAGACTGAGGTATTATGGATGAGCTGTTCCTAGTAAACTTGTTCCTGAATGAAATATTGGTTTAATTATAAGACAAATGAAAGGGTATGAAATATAACCTTATACTCTTTTTTGAAAGTTTGCTTGCAACATTTAGAAGCATTTTAAACTATGAATGATATGCTCAATATTAAAACTTTGGATATCTTCAATATCTTTTCACCATATAATAAATGTCGATACATTGCCCACTTCTGAGTACTTAACAATAACAGTAGGAAATCTCCTAACTATGCGTCATCTACAATTTATAACATACTTGTAATTCAGGGCTGTACATTTTCTTTTTCAATACACATTTTAGATATTTTTTACAATACTTTAAATTGTAACTTATCATGTACATAAGCCATGTACTATGTAGTTATGACATCATTAAAGTTTAGTTTCAAAGCCAGGCTGCAATAAAAATATGTGCTCCTGATTGGCCAATTTCTCCCTCTTTCTCTAACCCAGACAGTTCACAAACACAAAGGCCACATGTCAGGGAACAGACTGAGCGTGTGGGGTCCGGGGTTGCCAGATTTTAAGCAGCAAGCAACCAAGCCTTTGAAAAACCGCCCAAAACAAGCGACCACAACCCCACTTATATAATCACTGTGTTAAATGGTGCGTGTCGCATGAGATGCAGATAATTTAAATAGGATTTTTAACATTGATAACTGCTTTAAAACAATAATTACAAGATTCATGTATTTGTCATTCCAACATGCGAAAACAACATGACAGAACTAAATTTGTTCCTCAAGGTCCAGTGATGCTTTAAAACAAGATAAGACACGCTAAACACAAATATAAAATACTACCTAAATTATGCGCATTAAATATTAACGTTAGACAAGAGGAAAAGTTATGGATTTGCACTGTTCAGGGTCCAACAGCCTCATAAAAGGAGCTGCACTTCAGACGACAGGTTAAAGCTTTATTTATTTAATCGATTAACTCTTAACTGTATTTCAGTCATTACTGGGCGCATTGTCGTGAAACAGACCCGGAAAAAGCATAACAATCATCTCTTTAATTTTGTGAACGTGCCCAAAAAACAGCAACCAACGACTTTCAACATTTGCAAGCGACTTCCCCCCCCAAAAAAAAGAAGCTATAAAGGAGTGGGCTTGGCAACTCTGCTGGGGCCTAAAGTGCAACACCAGGGCAATGCTGATGGATGGATGAGGGCTCTCCCACGCCCTGATTGGTGGATATTTGTAGTTTGCCCGGGGACAATGGAATGCAAACATGAAAAGCGAGCACCATAACACAGCACTTTAGGGTGATGAAGAAGCTGCTAGGGAAATGACCATGCAAAGCGCTCCCCGACGCACATTGTTCACTCTGGGGATTGCATGACTCTCTATTTGCTCATATGTTGATGTGCGGCTCAGCGCTGCCTTCGGTTTTCTTTTGCATATGATTTTAACAGTGTCCGGCGCATTTCCTTAGCATGAAAGCCGGGTGAGCAGTGGCGCCCCACCTTGTCTTAAACGGACCGTGAGATGCAGGGCTTTGCCAGCTGCGTCGGCGCGCAAACAAATCCGACAAAGTCACCTTGAGCAACGTACCGGGAAATTGTAAGTTTTCAGTGTTATATCGTTGCCTCGAACTGACACGTGGCATTTCACATTTCCAGGGGAAAAGTGGCGTTTGCGCTCCTGCGTCATCGCCAGTGGAGGTTCCATTACTCTACTATTCCTGCTCAGAGTGGACAAAATGCATATTGTTAGAAACCACATGAATATACTGTGCACTGCTGGTACAAAACCTGGATTCAACCAAGCAAATACAGGTACAAGCCTCCGATTATTTAAGCCCAACTGATGCGGCGAGTGGCTTCTCATTTCTGAAACGACCATGTGGAAAGACGAATCCCGTGGTCATGGAGAAGATGTCCGTGTGTTTGAGAAGAAGTCAAATTGTTGGCATCAAGTAGAGAAGGAGAAGCAGAAACTTAATGTACTACAGATCTGAACCCCAGTTAGAGTGTTTGGGACGAGCTGGAGAAGGCTTTGTGCAGTGGTCACTCTCTCACATCATCAATACAAGATCTGGGTGAGAAATAATGCAACACTGGATGAAAATAGATCTTTTAATATCAGATTAGCAATTATGCCACAATAAATTCCTTCCGTAATCAAAGCTAAAGGCGGTCCTACAAACTTTTTAACTACTAGTTTGCTCTAAAAATCTCTTAATTCACCAATTCATCATTGAAGAAACTCACATGATATTGAGTTCTATTGAGTTCTTCTTAATTAGTCATGCCACCAGGAATTTTGGATGTTTGGTTTTGATTTAGCGGCTTAAAAAACAGTTGCACCTTTAGCTTGATCAGTGAAGAATAGGTCTAACTTCCTGGTAACTAGGGCTGCAGTCGACTGAATACATTCTTGGTCGCCTAAAAACGAAAAGGAGGCTCTAAAAACCTCAAAAGCTCTAACTTATTAAGTATCTCTAATATTTGACCATGTATCTGACCCGAACTGCACTGACAAGATCACAACATTAAAGGAGATCACAAATATCGCTAAAGAAACTACTCGTACACGATTATTTATCTGTAGAAAAAAAAAAAATGCAGATTAAGCCCACAATTCACTTTAAATCTCCAGAGAACTCACAACACGCCTTCTCCTTTCTGCTGCGGTGAATGTAAATCCTGGTGAAATCCCCCAAAAATGATGAGTTTAAAAATACAAGATCCCATCGACCGATTAATCGCCCTACTGGCCACACCCCTCTGTTTCCTCGACCACAGCGGCATTTACACATCTCTCATTGGGCAAATATTAACCGGCTGCACACATGCGCCTACAACACCCTTTGTTTACTGCCCTTCCTTTTTCTTTTTCTTTTTTTTACAAGCTGCTTTTTGAATCTGTCTCTTTTCAAATACAAAGGCAAAGACTTTCGTGGCGTCTGTAAATCTTTCTCATAACTCCCACTCTATCGACACCGTTTGCAGGCGCCGCTCGGTCTTCGAAGCCCGTGTGATGAACATGTGTTGCGATGCCTGCAGTCGTAAAATGTGGTGCTTGGTTAACTCTCACTATGGTAAAGGCGCTGGGCTGTTTTCTGGTATGTAGCGGTCGATATCACATCTGGGACAGCGCCTGTGCTCCTCTTTCAAGACAGACCGTTTGATATTGTGACCGATTTACTGTAAATTGATTCAACCAAGCAGTGATAAGCAGTGTGTACTTGCTTTGGTATGATCTGAGGGAGAATCGGCTCGAGTGCTGATTATATAATAGTGTTTTTTGAATGGTGATGAATTTAGTCGTTGAGTTTATTTGTCGGTCGATGGCGTTTTAGTCGACCAAAATGTGCATTAGTCGATGAATTGTTGTCAAAGTGTTTGTATGGGACCAAACAAGGACTAGAACCGGACCAAACCAAAAGTCAGGATTAAAATGAATCCAATTTAGCTCCAAATAACGACAAGCTTGAATGTACACAGTTAAATAGTCGTTTTTTGTAAACTCTATGAGATTGTTGTGTTGTAAGTGCAGTTTGGGTCAGATACATGTACAGATCATTGAGATACTGAAAGGTTTTGAGACCTTTTGCACCACTTTAGTCGACTGATCGATCGACAGGGCATCGACTGCAGCCCTGGTATAACGTCACTGTCACATGTGATTGGCAGTGAATAATGCAATGTAAAGCACTTTTGATACCTTTAAAGACTCAGAGTAAATCTAGATTATTGTGAGTAATAAAGTGCACTTATACCCAACGTCAATGCCACAGGTGTGATGAAAGAAGGGCAGATGCCTCGTGCTGGACCACAAATGAGTTTCTTTGTGTCATTGCAGTCTTTAATCTCACTGTGACGCTGCGATTCATTAGTCTGATCATCAGTCATGTTTCATTTGTGACAGAAATCAAAGCCCACATGAACTCCTCACATGTGAGAAATGTGTTTGATCCACAGAGCTCTCTAAGGTTGGTCCAGCACATACATTTGAATGTCTGAGTCACTTTGAAATGCTGCCAGTACATGATGTTTATGCCAGGACAATAAAGCTGCTTTATAGCTGCTTAGAGCGCACAAGTTGATGAAAAGTGGAGTCTTCTTGTTGAAAGGATTGACCTAATTTACAAAGTGCTCAAGGAAAACACATTTTCTTGATCAAATACACAATTTTTACACAAGTTATGCAGTTATATTTGATATAGTCCACACTTCACATATGTTAGATAGTGTTTTTAAGATGCAGATCCCGACATTTAAGATGTATATTCTGCCTCATAATTTCACTTGCTTTGTTGTAGTCCAATCCATCATTAATTTTAAATGGACATTTTGACTTGAGCAGACTTGAATCCAAAGTTTGTGGTGCTGCTGGAGTTACTGTGGACAGAAGGCGATGATCCTGATCTACATCTGTCCCACTGTCACCTGAAGTTTACACAGTGAGACCATCAAAATAAAACATTTCATTTACTGTCCACCTGAGGAGATAAACTTTACTTACTTTACCCGATTCTCCTATTCTAAGTTTTTGACTGAAAACAAACCACATTCACCCAATTTACAAAGTCCTCATTTAGGCTTTCATTTCAGTTGGGTTTGAGTTTAATAAACTTAGCACATGTGCCGAGATATTTCGAATACACCTTGATTTAATTACTCTTGTTTGTGAGTTGTGACCACACACAGTGTTTCATAGCAGATTTGTGTCTGTTAACAATTACTCATTAAATTCCAAGTTAATGTTTTTGAACGTATTCTGCATTTCCCTGCGGCAGAACTCACACACGATCATTGTTTGTGGCATATTAATTCAGAACACCCCTCCACACAGTTACTCTTTTAAAGGAATGCATTTTCATATGTTATGTTGCTGGTTGTAAAGCGGCCTGCCCTGGAGACCGTACTTGTCCTGCTGTAACACACGTGCGTCAGACTGTATCCAGTTGAGCTTTACTCTGGAGGGGCACGCCGGAAGTGTGTGGGCTCCTCGCGCTGGCTTCACTATTGTCCCGAGGATGCGCATTTCCCCTGCTTTTTAGGGGGAGGTTTGGAGTTGCCTGGACTCGCGCTGTTTAACTGCATTTACACGCGAGAACTGACCACGGCACGGATTAGAAATGCTCTTTATTTTCTGTAAACCTTTAAACCCGTGTGTTGCTTTGTTTTGTGCTTTTGTTTGAGTACAGAAGTTTATTTTTCCCCCAACCAGGACTTTGGCGAGATGGGATAAAAGGACGACGCACGCACTGTTCGGACTTGTTTGATCGCAACAAACACGAAAAAACACTTCTCACAAAAAGAAAACGGAAGAAATACTTGGTGGCACTTTTCAAACAGTTTTCGCACAGTTTCCACACGGTTACGGACGGTGGACGCTGCTTTTCCTCGCGCAAGTTTGGTACAAAAGTTGCACAAATCCGCTCGCTAAATGCTGGTTGTTTTGGGGGGATTAACGTGGGCACTGTGACCCGGCCAATTGAGTCAGTCGTGGATTAAAACAAAAGTTGATGGAAAGTTATTTTTCAGCCTAAATCTCAGTTTCGGAGGCGCCTTTTATCATCGGCAGCATCGAGTGTTTGTTCCTCCTCAGCCGCCAAAGGTGAGTCCATTTTACGCACGCTGCAAACTCACTTATTGCATGAAGAAGTGGCCATTCCAATCAATAGTTTTTCATTTACTGCCAATTATGTGATGTATTGCCTGTGTATGTCGTCTAAACGTGTTTTATTCTGGCTTTCTTTTGTGGGATGTGTAGTATTTTGGTCGAACTGTCGCTTCTATTGACTCTTGCGTGTCCAATCCTGCATTATTACCACATTAAAACAAAGCAAATCACGGATATACACGTACCAAGAGGAAAAGCTGAGGCAACATTCCTGTTCTTTTAGTTTTGCTGGATTATTATGCAAGAATAATTGACATTAGTTTGATTTTTTGGCTATTTTGTTGATGGTTCTGTTCTATTTTGTCTATTCTAGTTGGAATAACACGCACCAGCCAGAGTTCTGTTGCATGAGGCAATGTAATGTTATGTAAAAGCTCAGCATGTTATGAGCTGGAGGAGGATTGTCCCTGGGGAGTTCACCATTGAGGTTAAAAGTCTTCATATCCACGTGAAGCCAGCTATAGACATGGCATTTCACTTAGTTTTGCCCTTTGGCAGTGAGAGGACATCCACTTCTGATCCATGTCATAAAACTGTGTAAAACTGAGGATGGCTTGCTCTCTGCTTTTCTTATTACTCACCCAGACAGTTTATAGCTGCTTTTTGTGCCTGTGTACAATTACTTGGACTCATTAAATTCTCCCATTTAATGTTTTTTGGATGCTTTGCAAACATTCCCACTCTGTTTCTGCATTAGCACACACACACACACACACACACACACACACTACTTTTGTATGTAGACAGAAAGGGATCAGGGTGTCAACCAAATGGTAAAGTGTCAGCTCACTTGACATTAATTGTTTTTGCACTAAGGTGTGAGCTGGAGACACCTGATCCCTCTGGAGAAACCTCTAAACTGTGGAAAAGGGAAAGAGCAGAGGTGTTTGTTTTTGTGAAAATAGTAGCCTCGGGGGGCCTGCAGAGCAAACTAGTGAAGGGTTGTACTTTCAGGTGGCTGATACTGGAGTATATATTCAGGTATTATGTCAGTGTCAAACTGAAAATGTGTTGGCTGAGGTTTAATTATCAGACAGATGTGAAATGTCTGTAAAATGAATCAGAAAAGTGCAGAAATATCATCTTAATACTCTTTTTTTGATGTCTACAATGCAACTTCTTCGTGTTTGATTTGAATCTATTCGGTTTGTGGCATTTGTTTTTACTAGAAACAATATAACCAATATTCAGATGTAGCATATCTTCAAATAACATTCACAATCTTATCTAAATGTTGATGTTATGCAACATCACCTCAGGTAACTTTGTGAACGACTTGTGCTTTTAAGACTAGTTTTATCCAAAGTCCCAGTAAAGCTTTTACGTCTTTGTAGAGTTGGCCAGTATATCAATATGTAGATAATATTAACATTTTGCAAAACAACATTCACAATATTGAGTTAATCGTAAAACTTGGCCAGTACATCAATATTTAGATAATCTTGTGAAATTCACAATATTATCTAAATATTGATGTACTGGCCAAGTTTTACGTTTAACTCTATTAACATTTTGCAAAACAAGATTCACAGTGATTCATTTTACAGACATTTCACATTTGTCTGACAATTAAACCACAACTAACACATTTGAAGACACATTTTAACACATTTCTACTGCATTGACATAATACCATCTGAATATCATTATCTGGATATTCATTTTTGTCAATATCTCCCTGCCCCATCTGAGTCCGTGCGAGTACGGTGACATTGTTGTGGAGTAACACTACTTTCCCTCGAGTACAGTTAGTCGAGTCTAGCTGTGTATATGGCTCGTTCACTTCCTCTGATTGTACAAAATGTCTGAATGCTTGCGTCTCTGTGTAAAACCTGGGCTCGGTCTGCACTCTGGACGGACTTGGGAAAGCGCTGCAGACTGGAGTTGTGGAATGTTACGCATGAATGGCAGTGAACAGTAATTATTGTGCTGGCCATGTTATGGGTTAGTCCTGTAACCTTTGTGTGGTTATAATGAGGGAGACTCAAAAGTGTCTGGTACATCTGTCCAGCTAACGAGGGCTGCGCAGCTTCACAAAACCAAACCATGTCATAATTGTGCGTAGTATTGTGACTCGCAGGCTTAACGGTAGGATTTTGTTGCTCGAAGTCTGGTCAAATGGGTTTCCAAGAGAACCGGGTCCAAACCAGGATCGAACGAACCGTGGCGGCATTTTATAATCCAGATCAAACAGGTTTTCAGTTTAGTTTGGAGTATGGATGATGAGATTAATCCATTATTATGGTGGCAATGTAATCGTAAGAACTAAAACGTAATAATCGAGACCATTTTTGAAGCCAAAATATAGTCCAGAAAGTGACTCTCGGTGTAATTTTTTAACTTTTTGTCAATATTTCGTCATTCTCAAAGTTTGATTTTGTAAAGCTGATGTATCACAATTTTCTTGGGGCATGTAGAGGTGATAGAAAATTGTGGGAGATCGAACAATGAATGTTATTGCGAGAAATATCCAAAATGATGATAATGAGTGTTTGTCTATATCTTATTTTCTGGACTATAAGTCGCACCAGCCAAAAAAAGGTATGAAATGCGGTTGCAAGTGTGAAAATAACAAATACTATCACATATGAGTTGCTCTGGAGTATAAGTATAAGTCGCACCTCGGCCAAAACGGATGCGACTTATAGTCCAGAAAATACGGTACTTAAAATGGTTACAATTTGCTCAAAAATAGACAGAAACGTCTCATTTTGCACATTCAATAGTCGCTGAATCACGATATGTTGATTTGACCAAAATGACAGACTGTCGCAGGAATGAGATCATGATTACATTTGAATTCACATATTAACCAGCCCAAGTTGTTGGGTGAAATTCTCAGTAATCGTTAAATCGTGTGGTTGTTTTCTTGCTAACGCTTAAATTGGATATTGTGAGGATCCCTAGTCTTTTTGTTGGTTACTCAACAGTACAATAAAGTGGGGGAAATGATATTAGTGAACGTTTAGTCAGTCAGGTACCAAAAGCCCATAATGAGTGAGCTTGAATAGTTGGCCTGGAAAACACTGGCAGCGTTCAATCCTCAGTGAGTTACTACTCTTGAGTCCGTTTCCTGTTCAATGACTAATGAGCGTTTCTCCCCGAACTGGAAACCTGGTCCGTGTACTTAGAACTGTAGAGGCTGTAATTAGACTAGATGTGAAAAACACTCATTTGGCCTCGTTGTTGTTGTATTCAGGTTAAGAAATGGATCGACAAAGAGTTGATGGCGCTGCAGCTAACGATTACTTTAGTCGACTAGTCAGCGATGATTGTTTTGATTAGTTGAGTAGAGTCAAGCGGTTATTTCTCTTGTACATGGAGATTAAAGGTTGAAATGTGGTTACTAAAGGCATTTAGATGAAAACAATTAAGAAAAGTGTATTGATGAAAATAAGAAGTTTATTCTTGTTCTACATTTAGATTTTGATGTCACCGTTTTTGTTGTTTTTTAACGTATTTGTTTTAGAGTTTGTATAGTCCAGATAAAAATGACAAAATACAATACATTTTTTTAGATTTATCGACAATTAATCGATTAATTGTTGCAGTTGAGGTTAATATAAGAGATTCTACCACTCAAACTGGCGATGGAAGCTTATCCAAAAAATGTCTTGTAAAAACATACATTGTGACTGTGAGTAAGTCTTCTGTCACTTGGTCCAGTTGAGAATGATGCGTTTAATGTCATTGCACTAGTTTCTTTAGTATTTAAGTAAAACCTTTATCATTGATAACATACCGTAATAACTGGGTTAATTTCAGGTTCAGGTAACTGTATAATATAATAACTGTATTATATAACTGCAGGTAGATTTGGTTTGCATACATTATATAAACAATAAAAATAGACCTAAGATCACAGATGACCACAAATAAAACTTTACAGTTATCATTAACAATAAAAGTTACAGCTTATTTAGCAAACAAACTGTTGATGCGCTGTTTTTAATGCTTAATAACTAATAATTAGATACATTTTTTTCCTGTGTGTTTTCAGGCACAAAATCATTCTGATCATCAAAAACACATGGTGACATGTTAATTTATTAAATCATTTTTTTAGAACGTTTTCAATCTTAAACATTTAAATTTTTGTCTTTGTCCCAATCGTTTGTTCCTTTTGACAAGGAAAATGATGCAAAGCAGAGGCAATCGAAGATAAATCAGATTACTCGCATCAGATGTTCATATTTCACTAATTGGATAACTGAAGAATATGATGATCAGATTTTGGGTGTGCATGTAAACATTGTGGGTGTCCAACATGATTTGACAATTTGAGTAAGATGAAACAGAAAACCAACAACTAAAACTGTAGTAAAGAGGTGGATTTTCATGTATTTGACATGTAGAACTTTGACGTAGTGGTGTATTATTACGCTCCGAATCCTCCTCTCCGTTGAATTTGTGGGGCTGGTGTGTGACGAGTATGTTTGACTCTTGATCCTTTGGGAACTCAGGATGACATGGCGCAGTGTCATACTTCTAAAGGCTCCACTTCCTCTTCCAATTATCAACGGTTGTCTTGGCGAGGAGTAGTGGTCCTTCTTTGGTCCGTCTGTCTGGCAAAACAAGCAGCTTTCTTGGAGCCGTCCCAAACTCTGACTCACACAGCGTACACAGCTCCACGATGACCAAGCGCTCTTTATCCCCTCTGGACCCGCCGACTCCGCTCAGCTGCTACGACGCCGCATGGGCCTCGGTTCTTGGAAAGTTGAATTCAATTGGTTTTGTGGGGAACACACAATGGATGTTTTTCAAGTGAGCTGTCACTCGGGCAGCCATTACTGCTTAAAGGAAACCACAGCTGCTTCTGAGCACGAGTTTGTGTGGCGAGAGTTGACCAAACTGGGGTTTCGCTGACCAAGATATGGAGCTATAGTTTTGAACTGGAGTAGGACTGTACTGCCTTAAAAGTTGCAATTCAAAGTGTTTGTTTGACACTTCTTGACAGCTCTATGGGGCAAATGGTCTCTTTGGGGGCCATTTTCTTGACACTACACCAACTGCCTGGTGACAGAGCGCTCCTGAAATGATCATTAACTTTCTCAGATTGTCAAACTACTGCCACAGCTTATGTTTGGCATTCAAAATACCATTTGCAACATGGTAAATTATATCTACCTGGGTCTATTCTGGAATTAGAATGCTTCTAATCCAGGACTAACAAGGACTAAAGTTTAGGACAAAACCTGAACCAGTAAAATATACAAGAACAAATATGGCTTAAGGCTACAGTTCATTTGTCGTTTATTCGAATGTTGGTCGACTAAGTATTTTACGTAGATTGTGTGGATTTCTAATGGGGCAGCAGCAAAAAGGAGAAGACATGAAGTGAGTTAACTGAAGACTTTGGAGTAAAATGTGCCTTTTTACTCATAAATACATCGTTTCCAAGTGCTTTTCTGTATGAACTGTACTTTTTTGCTCAAACTTCTGTGCGGATGTAGACGTCTGAACGCAGTTTGTGGCAGATACATGTAATGCGACTCTTTTTAGTCGACTAATCAATCGGCAGAGCATGTCATTAGTTGACCTGCAAGGATCATAAGTGTGCAAGACTCCAGGGCAGTGCTGTGCCATTAATCCAATTTCAATTGCGCTCAAGATTCAATCAGTTGTCAATGATATGCCTAGGTCTTTTTAATCAAAGTCTACCGCCGATCCATCATTAAAAGTCATTTTAAGAGCTAACCGACCGAAGGAAAACTGTGATCGATCAATATGAGGAAAGACATTTTTAACCCTGCGTCCCGTCAGTTATTCGATGACCAAAAGCGTACCGTCGCTTTGAGCCGTCTTCTTTACGTGACAAATTCTTCAAAGGACGTAGCCGAGATGACGGGACCAAGTGCGCGTGTCCGTATCGCCCTGACGAGGTCCACAGATGTCGCTCCAAGGGTCGCCGGTTGTAAAGCTGACGTCGGCTGAGAAAGCGAAGGCCGCGGCTCATCCTTCAGACTCTTGAACTGCGAAAGTGAACTGAACCTTTTTTTATGGCGACGGTAGTAATGACCTCAGACCGCAAGCGTAAAACAACAAGACGTCTTTATCCAGAGATGTGAGCTGCGTGTTTCACCGGAGGAGCAAGCTGTCACTGTGCACTTTCTTATCTTACTCTGATGTTTTGTTGAAGCGCTTCAGTGCAACGCTATCTTTGTGCAAATAGACAAAATATGAAAATGAAATACTGTTTGACAAGGGATGTTTTTCTCTCTACCACCGATTTTTATATACTTCTACTTTGAAACTATTCGACCTAAATACTGCAAATGAACTTTTTCTTTTTCTATCAGATCATTATTATCAAAAGTACAAATACAAAGTTAAACTCCAGACATAACAAAGATACTAAAAAGTGTGTATTCCATGTTTTTTTGTTTTACCGTATAAGGCGTATATTTTCATATATAAGGCGCCACAAAAAGACACAATCGCTTTAAGGTCTGTAAGCACGACCATATATAAGGCACACTCACGCTTTTTGAGAAAATTAAAGCCTTTTACGTGCGCCTTTTATAGTACGGAAAATACGGTACTTGTCTGGTTTGATTCGGTTTGAGCCCATTGTACTCCTGATGGAAACTTGGTCTAGTCTAGGTTTACTTCTGGGTTTGCTTCTGGGTTTAGTCCCAATTTGATGGTCAAGAATTGCTTTCGTCAACAATAGCCACCTATAGTGTTTTATTACAATAGATCAGCAACATTTTAATATTGAGTTCATCTTCATCCGCATTTCGATATGATGCCCACTTCTACCTTGGTGTCACCTCTTCCCCCCGTGTATTTCTGACCCGTCTGTGCTGTGTTTCTCTGCAGTGAAGCCGTGCCCATGCCACGCTGCTGATGCCCTGGCCTGAATGGAGAACCGGTCGCACAGAAGCCAACGGTCGTAGCTCCATGTTCAGGATGCTGACGGGGCAATGTTTACTCCTGCTCCTGGCTTTATGCACACAACTTCTGAACACGCACGGGCGACTGGCCAGCGCAGATGAAGGTGAGTGGCTCTTTCAAATATCAAGTGTAACGATGTTGGACGCAACGATAATTGATTGCAATGTAATGTATGCTTCAAAAGAGAGAGAAAACGGTTTGTACATCATCTTTTTAAAGGGGTTGTAATTGATTTTTACTGTTTTTGAAATGTGAAAAATTGAACCAATTCATGTTGTATTGCTCACTTAACTAATGCTTTCTCAGCATCCTAAATAGTCATCGCAATGAGTGTGTAAATGCTTTTCACGAGTCTCCAAGGCCAGAGCGAGTTTTGCCGTCCTGGGTAAAGCTAACAAACATTACACGGCACACTTCCTTCTTCTCAGAGAATAAAACGCTCTATAATTAAGTACAGAGAGAGTGCAGTGGTCCCATAGATGCTTTTACAATGATCTGTACTGGCGCATAACTGATTCTACTTTATTACTGGTACATGCAAAAAATTGGGTAAATTTGCTAGTTCTGTTTTTTCAGATATATATATATATATATATATATATCTATATATATATATATATATATATATATATATATATATATATATATATATATATATATATATATATATATATATATCTCTATATATATATCTCTATATATATATATATATATATATATATATATATATATATATATATATATATATCTCTATATATATATATATATCTCTATATATATATATATCTCTATATATATATATATATCTCTATATATATATATATATATATATATCTCTATATATATATATATATATATATCTCTATATATATATATATATATATATATCTCTATATATATATATATATATATATATCTCTATATATATATATATATATCTCTATATATATATATATATATATCTCTATATATATATATATATATATATATATATATATATATATATATCTCTATATATATATATATATATATATATATATATATATATATATATATATCTCTATATATATATATATATATATATATATATATATATATATATATATATATATATATATATATATATATATATATATATCTCTATATATATATATATATATATATATATATATATATATATATCTCTATATATATATATATCTCTATATATATATATATATCTCTATATATATATCTCTCTATATATATATATATATATATATATATATATATATATATATATATATCTCTATATATATATCTCTCTATATATATATATATATATATATATATATATATATATATCTCTATATATATATCTCTATATATATATATATATCTCTATATATATATCTCTATATATATATATATATATATATATATATATCTCTATCTCTATCTCTATCTCTATCTCTATATATATCTCTATATATATCTCTATATATATCTCTATCTCTATCTCTATCTCTATCTCTATCTCTCTGAAAAAACAGAACTAGCAAATTTACCCAATTTTTTGCATGTAAATTATTATTTATAATGCTTGTCACATAGGAATTATGTCTTTATTTTCACTGTGGAGAGTAGATAACTTATGATCAACGCCTTTCCTCATGTGCCGGCTGGTCTGTGTGTAGATTTCTTCACTAAAAACATATACAAAAGACTCGTCCCCCTGACAAAGAGATGCTAAATCTCAGTGGGACTTTCGTGTTTAAATAAAGGGCAATGGAAAATAATAAATAAAATGTCTGAAAATCAAAAGCTCAACGTAAAAGGTTTGTCGCTCGTCTGTTTGGCAAACGTGTGCTTGCCGTGTTTTATAAGCAATGAAGGCTGCAAGGTTTTGGTGCAAATCCTAAATTACTAGATGTCCCTAAACGTCTCTCAGTCCACACTTATTCAACTCTTTTAGCTGCGTGTAGACCAGGACAAGAGGTCTGGAGAGTTAAACGTTGTGACTATTTTTACATTCTTCTTCTCTTTTTTTTTGCTTTTTTTTGTTTCCTGATGCAATGAATAGTCGGATTATATTATGTAAATCCAACATTAAATGTGTTAAAACATGTCTAATAAACGTCTTAGTTGAGGTTTAATTATCCAATAAATGTGAAATATCTGTATTTCACATTTGTCTGTAATTAATCACAAAAATGCAGAATTACTTTTTCCATTTTTATCAGTTATATTTCTTACTAAAAACAATGTACTCAATATTCAAATCTTTCATATCTTCAAAGCAACATTCACAATGTTTGGGTTCATTGCCCACCTCACACCGTAGTAGATCTGTTGCTCCTGACACATTTATCATGGCTTGGGACTGGCACAAAGACCCCTCTGTCTGGTGGCTGGGTACTTTTCCCTGGGTTTGAGCTTTATTAAATGTCCTGTATCACCGGGGCAGTCTTATCTGGCCCGTTGCCTTGAGAAGCAGACCAGTGATAATCAGAGCTTTGTTCTTGTGCAGGAATGTAATCCTAACACACTCCAGGCCACACGGACACTGAGGCCTGCTCTTTGTAGTGTGCGTGTTCCCACTTCCCCCTTTCTCCTCAGTCTGATGTTTGTTAAGTGCAACAAATTCATCACAGACGCTCTTTGCATTTACAGGCGTTTAAACGTTTTGTTTTTACAGTGGTGAATGTTCCCTATCTGACGTCTATACAGTTGAAACACCAGATGAGATCAGTTGCTGTAATATTTTGGATTTTGAAGCAACAAACTGCATTCTTCCAGCACAGTGTTAGTACTATAGTAGTTACTTTTGATTTAATTTGATCTCACAGTGTCTTTGCTACTGTTATCTGGAATATGCCAGAGGAATGTAGCTGTGATATCCACAGTAAAATAGGCACGTTTTTTGTAGTACAGCCAATGTCTTCAATCAACTAATGCTGATTTGGTGGCTTTGTAGACATTTCTCCTTATAACCCCCCACTAAAAACGTTTAAATATGCTGAATATTCTCATACCCAGTGACGTGTGGTCAAGTTTACAGATGATGAGACAAAGTGGCTCAAAAAGCTCCAATAGGCCTGTTGTTGATGACACTTTTAATTGTACTATTAAGAGTTTGAGATGAGTAATGGAAATATACCCCTGTTGCTATAGTAATAAACACTTAAAAACATACCGGTGTATATACATTTTTTTTTTCTAATGGGTAAAAGTCCTAAAGATGTCATCTATGAGCAGGAAGCTGAAACCCATGACTAAGATTACATTATTTTTAAAATTCTTTTAATTTCTATTGTTTAAACATAAAATAATAAGAACAAATGTAAAAAGAATAAACATTAAGATAAACGAACACGAAACACGGGACTAGTGAGAACTCAGGATAAATAAAGAATAAAAATAAAAGGTAAGGTGTCACCCAAAGAAAAGACGGTTTAAAGCATAATGTTTTTTTTTTTTTTTTTTAAAGAGTCCCATTTTGTTATTTTTTTACATTTAATTTTTAAATTTTTCAGTCCAGCGGTTATTTTGTCCATAGATCCGTCCGTCCAGGCTTTATCATCCGACCTGTTTGTGTCGCCATAATATTTATACAAGGTTCATGTCTGGGCCAATAAAAACACTGAAGTCAGTGTTTTGATTGTGAACGCAAAATGGAAGAAATAAAAATAAAATGTACATTACAGGACAAGGTCTCGCAGATTAACATCTTAAGTGCATCTCTTAATTGGGAAACTCGCTCTCAGTTGGTATTAT
The DNA here is from genome assembly GCF_026437365.1 of Eucyclogobius newberryi. Lineage (NCBI taxonomy): Eukaryota > Metazoa > Chordata > Actinopteri > Gobiiformes > Gobiidae > Eucyclogobius > Eucyclogobius newberryi. Next base: position 14,704,363 of record NW_027316278.1, on the reverse strand, counting down.
ATTGTCTTCCCGTTTGTTTTTTCTTCTGTGAACTAGATCGCAAGCTTGAAAGCCTATCGCCAATACTTTTTTGTTTACTTGTGAAACATCTCCTCTCAAGCCGTGCAGTGAAATTTGACAGTCTGGTTTCAATTTACAGTCCATATTTCTTGTAGTAAATGACAGACCGATATCTGCGCAGAGACAGAGCATTGAGCCTCACCTCGGGTTTGTTCAAACGCCGTTCAATGTCAGATTAACTTTCTAAAAGTGCTCCGTTGTGCACTAGATAATTTTTCCTGACTATTAGAAGACAAAGCAATCAAACAAAGTATATCTACAACTATATTTTAAACGTTTTTATGGTGAAGCCGTGAGTGAACGCGCTGAATATATTTAGTCTTCTTGACATTGAGCAGTTTCTTTTTCTGAGGACACTCCCTGTAAACACGCACTTGTTTTACTTTTTCCAAATTTGTCAAGGTTTGTTTTATTTTCCAAAAAGGATTCATCCAGATTTGGCTGCTAGAGGTGCTCTGAAAAGGGGAAAGCGGCGCTGAAACCAAATCCTTAAAAATGTGTCTCTTGGAAGCGTTCCAGAGGAGTAATAGCCGGCTGGACGTGTGGGCAGCGAGTTGGGATGTTTACACTCTACAGTCGGAAGTGGAGCGCAGCCACTGGATATGATAAAGCCGCAGCATTATAATTAGAGATATTAGGAAAGAAGGTCTCTAAAATAAACTTTGTGTAGCTGCTCTGGAGCCAACTCTGGGACAGGGAGGATTAAATGGGTCCCATGTGTCGCCCTAGGGCAGCGCTGCTACCTCGTCCAGCTCTGCTCCTCTCCTTTGTAATAAAAAGGTATTTGTTGTCACCGAGAGTAGAGTTAACTGCCAGGGAAACTATAAATTAGCCTGTTTTTTGAAAAAGAGGAAAGAAGACGCTGCTCTGAGCCCGCCCCTGCCGCCTCAGGATAGAGTTTCTTCGGAGAATGTTTGTCTTCTGTGTCATAAATTTCCATTGTGGTGGAGGGCTGGAGGTGGGGGTAGGCCGAGGCAGGATTTACACCCCACCCTGTCGCCGAACACCAAATGGCCAGGTACTATCTCTGCCCTGCTCCCCCGCTTGCGAGGCTGGGAGTCCTGGGTCACTTTCCCCGCTCCCCGCTGTGTGACGGACGGCTTCAGCTGTCCACAAACAATCGCAGCACATGCATTTGGCTGCATTCCTTTTGTCTCCGGGACAGGGAAACAAAATGCTAATATTCGAATGGCTCTGGTTTATGCGTCCTTCTTTATTTACACAAATAAGACAAGCTTTTTGTTGTCTGTAAAGTCTTTGTTGCACTAAAATACCTTTTGATGTTGTCACTTCAAGTTATTAATTATTTTTCATTTGCTCACCAATCTTTGCTCCGGCCAAATGCAAACGATCTGCTACTAAATTAGATTCGCTTTTATATGTTCAAAATGCTTGTTGACTAAATTAGCGCTGACTAGTTTTCCATGTGGCTCCAAAGTGCTAATTCATGTTGATTGTGTCTCATTTAAAACTGAACAGGCCAAGTTGGAGAGCATTCAGTGCAGACGGTCGCCTGGTGATCTTTTTGGGGTTTACTAATGGTCTTTGTCCCAGACTTTGGCCTCCTGCCGGTCTCTTTTGTCTCTTATCAATCTTCTTTATGCGTCTCCCACCTCTTCACTCTGCGCCGGTCAAATTAGCAGAGAAACGTGCCAGTGTTTTTTTCAATGTGGCACAAGGAAAAGGCCTCAGCCGTTTGGACCCGCTGCATTCAACCATCACTGTAGCGAGGGCAGGAAATCCCACAAGTCATTCATGCAGCATATTGCTTCCTATCTTGGACTCCGGAGTAGGTTCCAATGACTGGTGCTGTGCCTTTTCCCCCTTTTTCACACACTGGTGATTTTTAGCTTAAAAAAACACTTGAGTTCTTGTAAAGTCCATGTCATTAGTCTGATTTCAAACCACGTCAGTCAGGTTTTGGAAGAAGGCTAGAGAGCTTTGATAATCCAATCAGTGAACCATTTGGATTAACTTGCATAAGATGTTTTTATCCCCCACGTTAGGACTGTTTGAGGGAGGAGTCAAGTTATGTTTACCAAATCATGTGGAGTGAGACGATCATGGATGTTTGTCATTCTTTTCCATATTATTTTAAACGCAACAATGTATTGGACTCTCATTGTGCAGTGATTTGTATTTAGCCCCTTATACTTATTCTATGTTTTGGATGTTTTTTTATTTCCTTCGTACAGCACTTTGGACCATTATGATTCAATTTAAATGTGCTTTATAAATAAACTTGACTTGTACAACTACTATTTTCTGAGCGAGCCTTGGTAGCCCACCACTGGATTGTCTCTACTTGTGACTGGATTAGTTATGATGTTATATCATTATTAGGAATGTCAAGATTATTAGTTGAATTCATAATCGGGATTATTCAGGTCACAATATAATACTAAGAACCATAAAATAATAGTTGTGACAATTTTCAATTAAGTATATTCTGTTCAATCTATAATCCCAAAAAACTGACTTGAACGTAAAGAACTTTTTTGAATCTGGCTTTTTTCTTCACATTTAACATTTAGCCGGTCCCAAACTAGTCACATGTTAGACAACGGGAAGGAAAGAAAATGAAAGATTTCACTGTTTGTGGATAATCGTTAAATCGTGATTAGATGTTAAAAATGCCCTGCCTCTCGAAATTATATTGTGTGCTACTTTTGTATAAAACACGTATATTATCCGCTTGTGCTGTGCAAATGGAGGAAAAGAACATGTAACATCACTACTTCTATTGATCTTGATGTTGTCTTCCCTAAGCAGATAACTCTGACGTTGACTCTGTCTTATCTGTGGCATTTGAGACCTGGTATTTGCGACCTTTGCCAGTCCTTTTCGGATACACCCTCTATCCCCTAAATCTACTCAAACATTTCTCCTGCCTCCCCCTATTTGGTTTGTTTTGGAGGAGAAAGTTGATCCTTCCCTCTGGCCCCTTTTTCCTGCTGGGATTAGGAGCCCTGTCAGACATATGTGATCCAGGAAATACCTTTAGTAGGCCCAAGTGGGGTCACCATAGCAACTGGCACCAGAACCTGCCTCTGCAAGCCTTCTGCACATGCTCAGTAGAGACGCTCTTTTATAAGCTAGATCATGCAACAAACTAAAAACATCCACTTCCAAATATTGAAAGTGGCTTTAATAAAATAATATCTAAAGTATTATAGCGTGTATTTTTTGCACTGTAGTTAAATAATACTGTATTTTTAATTTAGTGTCTGACCTTTTTACCCTCTTTAAATGATCCTTGCTGTACGGTGAAGGCGTAGAATGAATCGCACGGCCTTGCACACGCTCAGTTGATGCTACCACTGACCTCTCATTGTTCGGGAGTCTTTTGTTGGGATGATGGGAGGGATTACACTGCAGGTTTCCTGATGTTGACACAAAGTTGAAGTGCTGTGTGGTTCTACTTCCTGCGCAGGGGAAGTGCAAGGCCAAACACTGTGATTGCGTGCTTAATTTGTCTACGTGTACGACCAGAACCTCAAAATGATCTATTTCAGTTTCGCTCATCACTGTCAAGTACTCGCAATACCAAGTCAAAGGTGATTTATTGCAACAGTTTTGAGCTTTACAACACAGTAATTACACAGTGTAGGTTTGCACATACTGATCAACAGTGCTGTCATTTGAGAATAAATAAATAAGCAGAAGATGGATGGAGATGGGGAAAGCAGTAGGGCTGTAGTCAACGGAAGACCTGCTCAGCTGATCGCTTAGTCGACTATTAAGGGGAGTGTGGCAAAATCGCTCTAAAATGTTAAGTATCTCTATATATCTGACCCAAAATGCACTCACACAACTACAACTGCACTGGAGTTTACGCAAAAACTACAATTCATACAGAAAACTACAAAGAAACTCTGTATTTATGTGTAAAAAAAAAGCAAATTAAGCTCACGGTTCACTCTCAAATCTTTAAGTAAGTAAGTACATTTTATTTATATAGCACCTTTCACAGACGGAGGTCACAAAGTGCTTCACAAAACACAGAATAAAACAATAAAAACACAAAAAACTTACAGTGAACAATACATATACAACAATATACAGTAAAATCAGTCCGTAAAACAAGTGCATTTAAAAGGCTTGACTAAATAAAAAGGTTTTAAGCTGACCCTTAAAAGCAGTAACTGAGTCCAGTGACCGTAGGGAGAACGGAAGATCGTTCCAGAGTCTGGGGGCAACAGCCTGGAAGGATCGGTCTCCTCTGGTCCGAAAACGGGTGCGAGGAACCAACAACAGTTTCTGGTCCAAGGACCTTAGTGAGCGAGAGGGAGCGTATGGTTTAATCAGATCGCTGATGTACGATGGGACCTGACCATTTAAAGCTCTAAAAGTTAAAACAAGAATTTTAAACTGTATCCGGTAGGAGACCGGCAGCCAGTGAAGGGCTTTAAGAATGGGTGAAATGTGGGCCCTTCTATTTGTGCGGGTTAAGATCCTCGCTGCAGAGTTCTGGATCAGCTGCAGACGAGAGAGTTCCTTCTTGTTAAGACAGGAAAACAAGCTATTACAATAGTCTAAACGTGAAGACACAAATGCATGAATTATAACTTCCAGGTCATTTTGAGACACCATTTTCCTGAGCTTAGAGATTTTCCTCAACTGAAAGAAACAGTTCCTCGTCAACAGCTTGGAGTGGTGCTCTAAAGACATGTCTTTGTCAAAGACAACACCCAAGTTTCTAAGACTTGGTTTAGCAGTCTGACCTAAAACACCCAAGTACTGGTTTATCCCTGGAATGGCATCATCGGGGGCAATAATCAGAGTTTCTGTTTTGTCAGCATTTAGCTGCAAGGAGTTTTGACTCAGCCATTGTTTTATTTGCACTAAACAACTGACCAATGATTTCAGCTTCTGGATCTCAGAAGGTTTAAAAGAGCAATAGAGCTGAATATCGTCAGCGAACAGGTGGTAGGACACATCACTAAACTCTTTAATGATCATTCCCAGGGGAATTATATAAAGCAGAAATAAGACGAGACCCAAGACGGAGCCCTGAGGAACTCCACACAACAGATCAGCTGAGTCGGACATTATTTGGTTTGCAGCAACACGAACTCTTTCCATGGCATTTCCTTTTTTTGCTGCATGTGGTTCCATACAAATCCGTTTAATCTAAATTAAAATAATAGTTCCCTAATACAAATTTTGGTCGCTTAAGACACCATCGACTGATTAATCGACCAAACGACTAAAGCACTACAGCCATAGAAAGCAGCTGACTGACGTAGAGGTCAAACTTATTCAGGAAAGACCTGTAGGAAGTTGTAAAGTAAATCACTTGTTAACATTTCCTGAATCATGTTTAGACCTGCTGGGGTCTAAACATGCAGCGGGTTCGATATAGCGGTAAGAATGCCACATAAGTCGGACAGTTGCAATCTCGCGGCCATTGTGTGTGGACAAACAATGCGATTGTTATGGACGGTGTGGCGGCAAAATTGGGTTACCCCCTCCCCCCGCGCACTACGTAGTCGTGTAGCACAGGGGGGCTCAGGTGTCCCGTGTTGCGACGCCTCTCTGCTCTTCTCCGCTCTAATCGAATCCCAGCTCCTCTTGTAAAGTAGCTGCTGCCCACCCTGACACACGACAGGCTTTGACTAATTTGGAATAAGATTTAATTTACAGGTGAGGTAAGAAGGGGAAAGTGAACAGTGGAGACGAGGAAAAATGGCTTGTGTTTGCTCATGGTTTTGGACAGTTGGATAATGTTCAATGAATGGAACCGCTTTATTAGATCTAAAATGTGTTGCTGCTTTATTTGATCAAATGTATCTTTATAACTATAACTAATCATAATCTTTACTGTTCTTTCAGTTCCCATAGAAACACAAATTGAACCATACACTCTCTTCCTGGGGGACCCTCTGGCCCTGAGCTGCTCCTCGAAGGACGCGGACCACGCTGTGAACTGGACCAAAGACCATGTGGTGATGGTGGACGGTGAACACACTCATATTCGTAATGGACAACTGGAGATCGAGACTGTGGAGCTGACGGACTCTGGGCTCTACACCTGCACCACCTTCAGCAACCACAGCCTCTACTTCAATGTTACAGGTGAGGGAAGATAAAGAAGTTAAACCGTTTTTTACACTGTGTAGAAATTACAGTTTTAAATGGTCACATCCATGGCTCTTTAAAGCTAAAATATATAATGTGTTTTTGTTGTAGTTGATACTTTGGCTTCATCTGAAGATGATGATGAAGATGAGGAGTCTTCATCAGAGGAAGCAAAGTTATTGGGCAGTCAGAAGAAGATGCGTAAGTATAATATTTTAACTTATTTATTTATAGCGATTCAAAGATCCAACGGGGCATCATGTTTTCATGTTTTTCAAAAATCATGTTTTTCACTTGAAATGTCCATGTAAAGTACAACTAATAATTACTTTATTACAGCCATTTGCTCATTTAAGGTTGTAAATTATAGCAATTTGCTATAAAGTGTATTTCAAACTATTTTGCTTTAATGTTCTTGTTGTGTGGACAGCATTTGAGGCAGTGCCTCTGAGGCCCCTCAGGGGGGCCCGACCCCTGATTTATACATTCATAGCAATTGTATTTGCAATTGTATGCATTTGATAATTACTGTTTTCTTTAAGCGAGTCATCCGATTGTTTGACTCACTCTTGGTGGTCAGAGGGAAAGTGAATGACTAAAATAATGAGGGCCTTTATTTAAACTCTATAGTGAGTAACCGTGTGTCACTTAATGTTATTAAGTATCTCTTTGACCTCAGCATCTGTACTAACCACAATGAGTCTGAAGCGTGCCAGGCACACTGGCCTTAACATCCTAAACATGACTCAGTGTCAGTTTAAATTTAGGGAGTTATAAACGAATAATATTTAAAAAACTAGACACTAAAATATATATTTTTTTAAATCCAAAAATATTTGCTTAATATTTTATTATTTGTTTTGTGTCTTCTCTTGTCAGCCATGCCTCCTCAGTGGGTTCAACCAGGGAAAATGGAGAAAAAGCTCCACGCAGTTCCTGCCAGTAAGACTGTGAAGTTTCGTTGTCAAGCCAGTGGTAACCCCACACCAACACTGAAATGGTACAAGAACGGCAAGGAGTTCAAGAGGGACCATCGCATTGGAGGATTCAAGGTTTGTGCTTTGCTGTTTTTAGTGTCTAACTTGATCTTAGTTGTTTATGTGTAAGATATTAAGATGAGGCCAGAGCAATTAATACTCAGGAAGAACATACAAACTCTCACGTCACCTTCTATGTATGTTTCCTCACTCAATATGTCCACTAAATATAATCATATCTTAATCACTGTGGAACATTATGATAACACAACAGCTTAATTTAGAAACTATTGGTTAACTGGCCCTTGTGATAACTTAAATGTGCCCAACTTTACTTTAGAGTTTCAGAGGTGTAAGTGATCTCATGTCAACATTTGATCACCAGCCCCTCCCTGTCTCACTTCTGACCTCAAAAACATTGCTGGCTGAAATCCAATGCTTTAATGACGTTCTATATTAACAATAAATCCAGGTGGCAAACTTTAGTCATCCTCATTTTGACAGTTTTCCTTTTGTTTTTATGCAGCTGAAAAAGTGCGACCGCCTGTTGACATTTCGACTTCCTTTATTGACATCCTTTCTTTCCAGGCTAACTGTATTCATATGCGTACGTAAATGCTGACAACGTGTAATATTGATAAGACATTTTACAACTGTCCGAGTCGGTCATGTTTGCTTGGTTTCGTAAGTATTGGGAGTATATCTCTACTTCCCTCTCCTTATCACCCTTGGCTGTGGTCCCAACCGTTTACTGCTGATAGTAATACTGATATGGGCTTTTCTTGGTAAATTCCTCCGTTTGAAAGTGAACAAGTCGACTTCTTGTCTGGCCTTTGTGATCTGACGCTGTTTATGGGCAGTAGTAAATCTTGTATTTTTATGTACCTTAAAGTTTTGCGATGAGTGCGGTTTGAGGCTGTTGTTGCACAGGTGTGTGGAATACTTTACGCGTTAACAGAGGGAAATGTCTTCTCCACATCTGCTCATCCCATCATGTGCATATCAGTCCTGGGGCCTCATTTATAAAGCCGCTACGCACAAAACGAAGCCCAAAGTGTTAAATGGCGACACACATACGGGCACACGGGCGGGCTCAGGGCGGAAACTCGTAAGGAATTGGCGTATCACTGAAGTAAGGTGGGTTGGGATTTAGGAAGAGGGAAGTGCGTACAGGTGTGCTGTGCAGGTTTTTATAAATAGTCTTTTCTTTTTGCGGCTGTGAATCTTTTACGTTCCCGTTCGCACGCTTTCAAGTACAATTTGACGCACACTTTTATAAATGAGGCCCCTGTCCTGTCTTAACTGCACAGCTGGAGCTTATTTAGGAGTTTCCTCTCAGCTGCCCGTCTCCACCCTGCAATGTAGAACTTAAAGAAGTCTCAGCAATTCAAAAAGAAACCAAAGCGTCCTCACCATTGATTACAAATAATTCATGATTTGTGATAAGAGAAATTGCAATTGGCAAATCGCACAGGCTTTAGTACCATTATTTCCTCTACAAATGCGTCTTATTCTGCTTAAAAACTGACGACCCTATAGTTTAGATTTGCGTATGTGATTCTTTTATTAGTTTGTCAGTTTATTTCAGTGTTTTTGTCAATTCTTCTGGACGTGTTTAAATTGTAAACCTTGAACTGAATTCCATTCAAACGTAAATATTAAACTTAAATGGCAAATCTAATCTTAATTGCATAGTTTTCATGAATTGTGAAATTGTCATTTTTGCCTCTTCCCTTCATATTATTTCAATTTAAAAAACAGTTAAACCTTTCGGATAAGGCGTTTATTTAGTTCAATAAATAGATTGCTGATACTGACCTTTTAAATTAATACAACCCCTGAATCTTACTTGAGTTACCGGTAACCTCATCCTAAATTTAGTGCAGATTAATACAAACATCATTCATTAATTTACAGTTACCAAACGACGCCGCACCATTAACATCTGGCTCCAGTTTTTCCGTCTAGGTGCAAATGTCTGCCTCGGCGTATGGGACATGTGTCTTTCCTCCCACACTCTGTTTTTATGGCGTCTATTGTTCATATCGTCTGTACAGAGGGATAGAGTAATGTAGACCACATGCATGAAGCCAAGCACAACACATCTGGCAGTAGGCAGCTGGACTCCCTCCTCACCTTTTAGCTAAATGAGCCCGCCGTATGGTTGGTGGATATGCAGGTTTGATGTTGCTATTGCCTTAGAGGGTGACTGGTAAATCACACACTGCCGGTCTTGGCAGATTTATGGAAGAAAAATGATAACATGTCTCGGAAAAAGAGCGAGACATGAGCTGAGGCTAACAAGGTTTGGACAGGTTTGGGCAGATGTATATAAAACAACATTTCCTGTGCTTTGTTTGGATCCTGTTTGTCAAACGCTGGGTGTCAGGAAGGAAGAGGTGCAGGATATTTGAATCCTCATCACATATAATTAATCTCTGCTCAGTTGACACTTCTATACAGTGGCTGTCAGGAAACTTTTGTGGTTTTATGTTATGTTTTTATAGCCAGTTTCTAACCGTTTGAAGTCTAGATGGATTGGCAAGTCCTTAATCCTACTAGTTTGGGCGGTTTCATTGACAGGTTTGCCCTGATTTAGTTCATTCATGATAGTATTTGAAAATATAGACGACATTGATTTAATAATGTTTAAGTGTTGTCATAAAATGACTGTACAAAATGAACAATAAGACCTTTTGTTTATAGGTTCGTGACCAGGTGGGCACCATCATCATGGAGTCTGTAGTGCCCTCAGACAAGGGCAACTACACCTGTCTGGTGGAGAATCAGTACGGCACCATCAACCACACTTACCAACTAGATGTAGTCGGTAAGTTTAGGACCCACACAATCACTATAATCTATCATTCTCTACATTGGATTGTTGCTCACAAAATCTTTCAAAATAATATGCAAATCTACACAAACATATGAACTTTACTGCCACTGTCGGTCAAATGTTTACATCACACTTCAAACGCCAAAACACATCCTGAAGCATATTAGATTTAAGATTTTAAAGGGGGATCTCCCACTGATCCTTCAATCCATGCTGAGATGATGTCATTGATGGAACAGGAAAAGCCTAGATCTCTGTGGACCTTCTCAATGACCACTTTTTCAAACATGGAATACATTTTTTGCTTATTTTGAAGAAGCAAAATTTGAATAAAAAGAGGCGAATTTCTCTGCACCTGAGCTGTGTTAGTTCATTTTATTTATAATCATGAACAATAAATAAAATCAAAATCAAAATCGCCTCTATTTATAGTTTATGATTATACTTTGTGCTTAGCGACAAAAACAGCACTTATTTTCCCCGAAAGAAATAACAGCCCAACCTGTAAAATTACATGGTGTCATAAGATTAAACAAACCTGCTATTACTCTAAGCATCTTGCCTTTTTTTAGGTTTGTGTTTGGACTGATGGTAGCATTATATAGACTTAGGCACAGCTTCATCATTACGATGGTTTGTTTTTGTGTGATTGGGTCACACTCTGGGAGGAAGGATTTTAAACTACATAAAGAATAAATTTAGTTATCATTTACCATATCTAGTTATCATATTATTAATTGTATCTTCTAAATCCACATCAAAGCTTCTGCAAACCTTCTGTCAAATACAATGCTGTGACGTCTGTCGAATCAAACGTAAACTATATGTGATCATAGCGTCTGTTTTGGGCCTTGTTGTCATCCACAGAGCGCTCTCCTCACAGGCCGATCCTTCAGGCCGGGCTGCCAGCGAACCGCACCGCTGTGGTGGGCAGCGATGTGGAGTTCGAATGTAAAGTGTTCAGTGACCCTCAGCCTCACATTCAGTGGCTCAAACACATCGAGATCAACGGCAGCCGCGTTGGTCCCAACGGGCTTCCGTACGTCCGCGTGCTCAAGGTAGAAACAAGATGCTTTACTGTTTATTGTACGATGTTAATGAGATGCACCCATTATAATCTGATAACAATGACACCTTCATGCATACTGCGTGACCCTTTCAAAGATGAGCAAGTGGCATGTTTGAATTTTGAGTAAATAATCACATAATTTTCCCTTATATCACAGATAGATTTGCATTATAATATTTTTGTCTATTTTAATGCAAATTCACAGGTCAGTGGTCTCATGGTGACAGTCCCTAACTTGGATTAAGACTTCTCCTAAAAACAAATGCCAAATTAATGTGAGACCAAAAAAAAATAAAAATAATCTATGCTCCAAAGAAGTTAATCTAATCTTGTTATCTTGTTTCTTGTTATGTGCTTGTTATACAGCTATTTATGTCACAATGTCATTGCTTTTTCCATTCAGGAAGTAGTATTTCTTCACACAATCGCCCAATCCCTTTCATTAGTTATATACAGACAGCCACTTGCTTGTCCTTTTAACGCTGATATATCATTTTTATTCTTACAGTTTCACCCAAATGCCACTGTTGTTGTTGTGTCTTGTGCCCATAACATGTTGTTTATTTCCAGCATTCTGGGGTCAATAGTTCGGACGCTCAGGTGCTGACCCTCTACAATGTGACTGAGGAGGAGGGCGGGGAGTATACATGTAAAGTGTCCAATTATATAGGAGAAGCCAATCAGTCGGCCTGGCTGATTGTGACCAGATATGAGCCCTCAGGTAACCACCACCACCGCCGCCGTTGCTGCTGCTGCTATGGCCCAAAAGAGGACGCTCCCGGAAGCATCCTGGAAGCCCCTAGACGAGCTGTTTCTCTCCTCCCTCCCCTCATTTTTTTTCTACTGCCTCGGTGCTCCTGACTGTAAATGACGCTATGGAAAATTCCCAGCAGAACAGTTGAAAGTGTTTAGACCCTGGGTTATGTTGTCTGTGTGCCGTAGCTCTGCCCTCGTAATAAGGGCCTCTCTGCCATCTTCTTCTATTACTGCCGCTCTCCTGCCTTTCAAAGTCGTGTGTGTGCGTGTGCTTTTTTCCTACCCATCATTCTCCTACTTTTACAAGCCCACTCTCCACAAAAAAAGGCTTTGTATGATTGGAAAATAATCTCTTTTGTAGTTTTTATTTTTAAGAAATAATAATCATAATAAAACGCACACAAAAAGACCTTTTATAACAAAGACTGTTGCATTATCTTTTTTCCATTCAAAAACAATTGAAACAATCTTTGGACTAGTTAACTTAGCGGAAAAAGAATAATTGCCTGACTAGTCAACTTCTAAAATAACAGTTTGGGACATTCAGTTGCATTATTGCCCCTGAAGACCCAATCAAAATAAAACCTTTTTTTTTTTTTTAAATGCACATTCTACTGAAGAAAATGTACATAAAGCACCGGTAGTGCATGCTTCTGGTGAGGATAAATAGTAATTTAAATTTATTTTATAGCAAGTATTGATTGTTGCAGTTTAGTTTAAGGCAGAGCAAAGACTGTGGAAAGTGTGTCTGTCTGTCTGTCTGTCTGTCTGTCTGTGTGTGTGTGCCCCTGTGTGCGCCCCTGTGTGCGCCCCTGTGTGTATGTCCACGAGTGCTTGTGTTCTGTTCTGCTGAGGACTCTTCCATGGCGATCATCTCGTGCATGTAGAGATGAGACGAGGTGTCGATGTGGTGATGGGATAGCCCAGGTCTGGACTCTAACCCAGCTCCTCCACTAACAGGCTGGAGGGCTCTCACTGGCAGAGTCCTCTGCAGTGGGCTCTTGGTGGTGCCTTTGGGGCCGATGGTGTTGGATCAAGAATAACAACTCTCTTCTCTCTTTCAAAAGCTTTTACTCATGGTTACATTTTCCTTCTTGGGCCTCTTGTTGGGTCTGCTTCCTTTGTTATTTTCTAGACCGCTGGCCTTAACACCACGGACAAGGAAATGGAAGTCCTTCAACTGAGAAATGTGTCTTTTGAGGATGCTGGGGAGTATACCTGCTTGGCGGGCAATTCTATCGGGTACTCTCATCACTCTGCATGGTTGACCATTTTTGAAGGTATCAGTGGTCCTGTCTTTCTCCTGTTTTTCTACTACACGTCTTTATTCATTTCTGCCTGGCCGTTCATTATCACATTTATCAGAACGAGGTTAGTTTGACCTCAGCTCTGTAGAAGAATGTGTGGGGAAGCCAGGTCAAGATAAACTCTCCTCTCGCTTTATGCTCAGCATGGCTCGTGCCCCCATCTAAACTGATAAGATGGGGGTGTAAGCGCCATGCTCTGCTGTATTTATATAACTCAGAATGCCAAACAATACAACAATGCTAACATAGTTATAAGAGAAGGGAGATTGCCACCTGAAATGTGAATCAGAAATCAATTTCAAATTGATTACTGGTGTCAATCCATGAGGGATTACACCGACATAGACCATAGAGTACCTGTTGCATATTTATAAAACACAGTGAAGCAGTATTAGAAATATTGTTTAATTCTATAATAAACAATTTATTTTAAAATGCATTTAAATTGTAACCAGGATCTTGATGAATAACTAGTCATGTACAGGGAAAGTTTCAACAATCCCCTCAGGTCAAATAGTGACCCCGCAGTGTCTCGTCTTAAACCATCTGACACCACATTATTGGTCTGGGGCAGGTAGGACGTCACTATCACTAAAGGCTTGTTTGGCAGCTCTAATGAGACTCTACTTTGAACTCCCTGTACTCTCTGCTCTTTAATTGGTGTTGAGTTGGTGAAAAGCTGATGTTCTTTGACAAGCCGGGTAAATGACATGTATCGCTGATGTCATTTCCTGCTGTGAGCTTTGATAATTGCCTCTCTGAACCGGAGTGGTCCCATTCGCGAGGGTCCGAATGGGCATTGGTCCAATTATCAAAGCGCTTGTCGGTCAGCCTCTCCACACAAGAGCAGTGCACTTGTGTAGCTGGTGTTTTCTGTTAGGGTTGTGATTGCACTATGTTGGTATAGCAGCCGTGGTTTGGGATAATTGCTGTGGTGGTTTTCAAGAAATAATTTTAGCCACCAATATAAAGCAATAAAATGAATAATTAAACATGTTGTGCCTACAGGCTATTAACGGAGCTATTAATGTCGCTGTAAATGTAAATGGCAGCTTGCTTAAAGTTGACACTGCTGGTGAAAAGGAAAAACATTTCACTTAAAGATGTCTGTGGTTTACTAAAATGTATTACAAGTTTTTCATCATGTAATGTTTTCATATAGTAATAAGGCATTTTATTTAATTTAATCTGCAAACAGAAGTTTGAATTTCTTGGTTTATTTTGTTAACATTTAGAATACAAATAAATTTCAGAGGAGATTTTGAATATCTTATTTAACTAGATATAACTGAAAATTGGCCTAAAATTATTCTAATTTTGCAGGTTTTTTTTAACTTTAAAACTTTAATAAATCAGGCTTGGAATTTAATATAAATCTAGTTAAGTACAAGTATAAGTTCGGTGTGTAGGGGCTACTTTAGGGCTGATCTTTATGTCCCATTGTAAGAAAACTGCCTTTGAAGTCACAATGTCTCGTATAAATCTATGAGTGGATTCAATAAAATAAGATAACACTTTGGACAGTATTGTTGTTCCCATTTGAACCTAAAATATTACAAATGTATGTAAACAATTTCTTTTATACTATAGTTCAGTTCGACATATTAGGAGGACACTGTAGGAGTTTTATGACTTCAGGGAAGAGCCAGATGTTTGAGCTTCAAACATTTCAAATCCTGTTTGACATATTCTCTTCCTCCACAAAGACATATCCCAAACCAAGGCTTGCACGATACTCTTAAACATGGAAACAATTACACTCTGAGTGCTGGTGTTTTCACTGAACGGGAGGAAAAAAACACAATCAGTTTTTTAATCACATGCACCAGTTTGCAACTTTTAAAAATGCCTCACAGATGCCCTTAAAAATGAACGTGCCAATGTGAACGATACTTATCTTGGATTGTTATGAGTTATGCTTGTGATATTCTGCCTTTAGACACAAATAATCTTAATGATGGTTTAGAAATGTGTGTTGAGTCTTCCTTTACTAACGTTTGGTCACTGAACATAGACCTCATTAAGAGTTTAGATTTATAGAACAGGCGTTGCTTTTTAAACTCTGAAGACTGAGTGTGTGTTCTCCACCAGAACATGTACAGTGCAGTGCAAAGGCTTCTGTTTGGTTTTATACAGAATAATTGATTAATAATTTAAATTAATTTGGGTGCACTAGCGTTACAAAAAGGCCATGGTTCTGTCTTACATTGGATGGACATTGTGCCCAAGCTCTTTTAGTTCAGGGTGAAATCAAATCACAGTAAACTCAAATGAATAATTAGACCAAGGAAGATTTAGCATCTTCAGTCTTTGTGTCCGTATTAAACACCTTTGACGGCACTTTCCACTGAAGCTTTTGCACTGAGCTGTATATTTACAGGTAAAGCTATGCTCCTGTAGTTATTTCTTTGACACATTTCTTGCCTTACCCTCCTATGTAGCAGTACCCACTTACCCTCCAGCCAACCACACATATCTGGAGGTGGTCATCTACTGCGTGGGCTTCATCTTCATCATCATCATGGTCGTCATCACCATTATCGTCAAGATCCGCACCTCGTCCAAGAAAAGCGACTTCAACGGCCAGTTGGCCGTGCACAAGCTGGCCAAAAGCATCCCACTGCGCAGACAGGTAACAGAAAGTAGATAGGGGTTTGCATATCTCCTTCTTAGCTCAGATATTTTTATAAAGTTTATAGCATTAAAAACATAATCTTATAGTTTGCGAGGATGGCTCAAGATTCATTGTCTAATAATTCTAATAAGATCTTTTCATGCATCGCAAAATTCAACAAATGTAACGTCTGATCACATGACAAGGACCAATCAATGAAATGTTTTAAATATATATACATACATTTATTAATAGTAAGTTAACATCTTACAACAGAAACATATGTTTTGAGAGTTTTGTTAAGCTGAATATAACCACTTGTCCCTCAGGGTGGAGAGAGTATGCACCGTAAGTTTTTTTTTGCACAGTTTTCATAGTTCACTAGTTTAGCTAAAAAAATACTTCAGTGACTGTATGAGCCACTTCGGGAAAGTAATGTCACTGCTCTTTACATTAGGTCTCTGTGGAGTCGAGCAATTCTATCCACTCTGGAGTGATGCTGGTGCGCCCGTCCCGCCTCTCCTCTAGCGGCTCTCCCATGCTGTCCGGAGTGTCCGAATACGAGCTGCCCCAAGACCCACGCTGGGAACTGTCCCGCGACAGGTCGGTGCACATGCAAAAGGACGAGTTTACAACACTTAAGATTTTAATAGATGTTAATGACAATATTCCCTATAATGTACTCAAGTAATTTGTTGCCTAATGTTACATGTTTGCTCTAAATATTAGTAATTGTTGTAACTTTATCCTTCTCCCCATTTGACTTGATGGTCTGTAAAATATTAGGTTAGTGTAGAGTATGAAGCTATTAATGATTGCCCAGAAAATAATAGTTTGTCTCAAATAGGGGCTAATTTAAAAGTTTTCAGTGGCTGTAAATGACTAAAACTTCTGCAGACTGTGCCAGATATAAATGCGTTAATGTAGTTTTCATGTCCTCGCCGCTTCAGACTTGTTCTTGGAAAGCCCTTGGGTGAAGGCTGCTTCGGTCAAGTGGTGATGGGAGAGGCTCTGGGTCTCGATAAGGAGAAACCGAACCGAGCGACTAAAGTGGCAGTCAAAATGTTGAAATGTAAGTTTGCTGGTTTTATAACTCATCTCATGGTTAGTTGTGAATGGAAAGCCTCTTGCGCTGTATATTGCCTTGATACTAGTGTCCTCTGCTTTGGATTCGAG